>NW_026126625.1:2400000-3000000 GCF_943737965.1 Phodopus roborovskii | reverse complement strand
CCAACCCAAAGGTGGTTAAGAGTGTATCCTCCTATGATATTTACTTAAGCACTGTTTGGAATTAATGTTCATCTTTTAAAATGTTGCTCTGAACATTTGTTTAGGGAAAACATGCAATGTGTTTCTCACATTCCCAACCCACATCACCTACCACCTTCTATCAACTCATTGGAGAATTTCATTAAAAGTTTGTTTGGCCTTTTCCTTAAAACTACAGAATGTAAGACAGAAAATTCAAGATTGATAGGTACATGGGGGAAAATGATAGATCTTGACAAAATTTGAAAATAAGATCCATTTCTAAGTGCATTTGAAGAAGAAAGCATGAAAGCAAATTTGCCTCTAAGAATAAAAAATTACATAGAAAATCAGGCATCCTTAGCCCCTAAGGACCATTCTTTACAATATTATTGAGATGTGGGAAGTGAGGATCATAAGCATACTCACTACAGATTCTAATTTGGTCTTTCTAACAGCCACTTAATATGCACTATTGAATAGTGCCATTGTTGTATCATCTGTAGTTGGGGTAACAATAGCAACCTCCCTCCCTGGGCTCTGAGAGTGATAAGACTTCATCCAAGGATGGAAAGGATTTCTTGCAAAGTTTTATTATTAGTATCATATTGCTAAAAATGTTATAAAATTGAACTCTAATGTTGTAGAAGCCAAGTTTCCAAACTTCCTGCATCTGTTTGGGTTTCCTTGAGGTCTCTCCTGTTTTCATCCAAAACGAGTCATCTCATATGTCATCTACTCCATACATCTTTAGGTCTGAGGTGTTTGGACCTAGTAGAATTTGAATGACAAGTTCAAGGCCTGGATATGGAGTGAAGTGAGCTCTCCTCAAATAATTTTAGACAGTACATTTTCATGGCTCAGGATTTCTTGAAGTTTCCTGATCCCCCAGAGGTACTGAGAGGATTCCTCCCCTCTGTCTTCCTTTTCCTGCTAGTGCACAATGCACTACTCCAAACACCTAATGCTGTGTTGTTATGCAATGCATAGCAGGACAATGATTCATTCTTCTGCCTAATTATGCCCACATTTACATATACCTAAATTTATGCATCTTTCTGAGGAAGGGGAATCTCTATCAGATCTGAATCTGTACCCCTGGAAACAGATACTGAAAGAACTTTTTAGAGCTTGTAGGGAGAATTGGTCCAGTTTCCCCCTGCAGTTGTTGAGTGTCTCTTTGAATGCCACATGAAAGTACAAAGTGGCTGGAACATTAAATGGACCCAATAGCTATGAGCTCCCTTTCCCTAACCCTCTTGCACACATCCTGCCCCAAACAATTAGATCTGAAAGTCGTTCTGATTGAAATCTCGTGTGTTCTACAGAAAGGCAAAGAGGAAGCTGGGTCCCAAATGCTGAGAGACAAGGTCGAGGAGGGCAGCTGGCCTGGACCCAGTAGGAGGCCAGGGACAGGAGAAGGACTGTGTAAAAGCTCTCTCTTTGAACAACCAACAAAGAGACAGCGAGAAGGAAGGGGCCAACTCTGCCACAGAAAGGAAATGGACTAGAGAGAGCAGCCATGCCTCTGCTCCGCCCTCTGCCCCCTCCCCCAGTGTGGCATCAAACACATCATCAACAGCACTTTGAATTCTAAGAGTCCAGCCACCTAACAGGCCAATAGATGCAGATTAAAATGAATTTGACTCTTCTCTGTTCTCCTCATAAGTTTGCTGACTCAATTCCCTGCTCAATTCTTCCGGTCTTCCTGTTTATGTTGTCACTTTGTTTCATTTTTTATTTTTAGCTCTGATTTCGGAAGCTCTTATTCTGTTGGGCATTGGCAGGGTGTCAAGGGCATCACTCTCTGCTCTGAAAGGATCATTGTCCAGCTCCAGTATCCATCCTCTCCAGACAGAGCACCAGTGTGAGCCGCCTCATGCTGCCACTGCCTCCTCCCTGGCCCAGTCAGCCTGCAGCCTCTGTGTGGCAGTCTTTGCAGGGCACCCATGCGCTTGTGGATAGTAGAAATGTAAGTAACCTTAGGTTTCAGCTCACTCAGGTTCTCAGTTTTCAAAGGGGGAACTGAGATCCAGAGAAAAAATGTTCATCCATGAAGTCACAAGTCGATATTATCCTGTAAACATCGCCTTCTGGACGTCCTGTGAAATGCTCTTTTTAAACCCAAGGAAACATGCTCTGTAATGACATCTTGGCTTCCTGAATTTCCCCAAAGAAAACTCCCAATTTCACCACAATGCCTGCTCCATTTTGAATATATATATTCCTAGATTCCAAATTTACTTGTGTTCATGAAAAACAAAATCAAACAAAATGACAAGAACTTAAGAACATCAGGGGGAGTGTTATGCTTCATGACCACATTGTCTTCCCTTTGTTTTGCCTTTTTCCCCCTTAAGAAAGAGAACATTTGTTTTTATTCTGTTTTTGTTTTCGTTTTTTGGTAATTTTTATTTCCCATGACTCAGGAGCACCGCACCGAGCTAGTGCGGTTTGCTTGCTAGGACTGGCTGCAGCAGCAATGAAGGGACATGCTTCAGTTCCCTGGACAATGATCTTTTTGACTGGGAATATACTGTCCAGTATTACAAGTATGCAAAAATAAACAAGGCCAGAGTCAATCTAAACTTGTTTTACACTCTGTTTTTATTAAAGTCAGTGCGTTTCCGTTCCTATGTGCGGAGCCTTGGCTGGCTTAATTATACATACCCAGGCGAATTCTAATGGGGACAGAGGACAGTGAGTGACTGGAAAACAAGGCCCTTTTCTGACCTCTACAGGCCATCGAGAGACAAGCCTGCTTCTAGAAATTAGAGGCTAGGATGGGGGATCCCCCCCCTCTTTCTGGATGACTCTTTACTGCTCCAAGTGCTGGACACATGTGTGCCCTACTTTCCTACAGTTTGCCTATCCACGTTTAATAGATTACTGAGGCAAGGAGTAGGAGTTCATTCTCTGGAGGCCTTTCTAATGGAAATTATGATATCTATCCTTCAATACATACTTAAAGCAAGCCCATCATCACATCTCAGATACTAGTGCTAGGTATACAAAATCATTTTATTTCCAAGAAATTTGCCTGCTGTGAGGAGGGAAGATTTTTATAGCAGGCAGAATTGTGCAGATTTCTTCAAGGCATTTTGGAAATTTAGAAGCCATGGAAGACTTCCTGGAGGAGACAACATTTAAGCACATGGTGCACTGGGCTGATATTCACAGAGGAAACCCAGAAAGTTACAAGCTATCTGGATCAGGAAGGGTTCCAGAGCTAGATTCCCTTTGCATAGGATCATAGATGGTCCCTAAGGGAAACAGAAGGCACTTCTCATTCTAAATACAAATTGCTTGCCCAGATAACAGAGCTAGAAAGGAGATAACAGGAAGGAGGAAATAGTTGCATAAGTCCATGTTAGAAATGGCACCAGGAGAACACATAGTGGCTGTACAGGAAAGCTAGGCTGAGATTAAACCAAATATCCCGATCCATCCATTTACCAAAGAGCAAAGGATTTCTTCTGAACCTGGGCCATGCATCACATGCAAGGAAATAGAAGTTCCCATTAGTAGCATCATGATTCTTTCAAAACATGGAGATAGAGATTTAGGTGAGTGGAGATACTGGGTAGTCAGACCTGCAACTCAGTGAATTTGAACTTAAGATGTTTCCCAAAGATGACTGGTATACATTGTTCATATTTTCATCAGGTCTTGAAAATCACTATTTAAAAAAAGCACACACACTTTCTTGAAGAGAGGGAACTGTTTTGAGATGTTGGTAGGTTTTTAGGATCTTTGAGGAGTTGCCCTTCCAGTATCAACCTATTTCTCACTTCCTGAATAGTATTAGACTATTACAAGGTCTTGCCTTCTTTGTTTCCTGACATAGTCACCTAGAACATGACCACCACAAGTGGGCTGTGAGGATAAGACAAGGTAATACACACCATGGTCTTAGCTGGCCACAGATAGATAGAAGCCATAGTCCCTCATTGTTGTGATCCCACTTGTCTTCACATTTGGTGATATGAAAAACCCCTAACTCTTGGCTTCTCTTGAACAAATTTCAACTTCCTCCTTTATTAAGATTTCCCCTATAAGGAGAGACTTCTGTTTGAAAATGGAGGTCCCGGGGCTAAAGAGATGGTTCAGAGGTTAAGAGCACGGGGCTGCTCTTCCAAGGGTCCTGAGTACAATTCCCAGCAACCACATGGTGGCTCATAACCATCTATAATGAGATCTGGTGTCCTCTTCTGGCATCCAGGCAGAACACTGAATACATAATAACTAAATCTAAAAAGAAAAAGAAAATGGAGGTCCCTTTGACTACATTTCCACAATTTAGAAGTGACAAAGAGCAGTGCCTGAGCACAGCAGAGGGCTCCTACTCCATGTACTTCCATAATAAAGGAGAGGCCTGGGTATTCTATCCAAGAAAGCTCATGCCTTTAGCTTCCATACACTGGAATTTGAACTATTAGGCTTTGCTTCTTCACTCCACATCCAACTCAGAACTGAACTTACTGCCATGTCTTACCTTACACGAAGAGACCAAGGTCATATTCAGTATCTCAACCAAATTCTTTCAGAGAAGCATGCTTTGAGTTTAGTATTTTGTAAGGAAAGTCTTAATCCTTGTCTGCTACAACAAAGTTATTTTAACCCACCAAGAACCCTAGAGACCATAAAAGGCTCTTCTGATCTAGAATAGTGGGTTTTCCTCACTCACTTGTTATAAGACTCAAGTGGGGTCAGTTTATTCAGTGTGTGCTCTCTTCCAAGGAAAGAAACATTTTGTTTTGTGACCAATCAGGTCCAAAAGATATACACACTCAGAGATTAGCTTATGCTAAGTATTGATTATCAAGGAGACTTGTTTTCAATCCAAGCTGTCTATCTCCAAGTCTCTACATGTGTGTCTCTAAATCACTCCCCTTCTTTCCCTTTCTTCCCTCTCCCCTGTGATATAGGGAATTCAAGTTTAATGCCATGTTCATTGTGTTAGATAAAATAACAGATTTGAAAGTTATATAGAACAGTATACAGTTAGGTACTGAAATACATTACATCTCAAAATCCCCCTTTACTCTTCACAATTTTTCTGAACAACACTTTGTTATCAAAAATCGAATGGGAAAAAAAAAATAAAAGCCAAACTGTAAAACAAACAAAAGTGGACATCTGTTAGGCAGACAACAGCGGGTTCCAGGCATGATGAATTATTGTTGCCCAAAAAGCTTTCCTGCTGAGTACCAGCTACTGGCTGTGTGTCTTTCCAAGGCTGGAACCTTTGGTGGGCCCTGGGTGAGACATACCAGCAGGGCAAAGCAAATCCATCACTCTATGTGGATCCAAATGTTCACATCAACCCCTGTGGGTCACTGTGCCGAGTCCCTAACAAGGATGACTTATGTCAGACATTCCTGGAAGCCTCTCCTCTTGGCAGTAGGAATAGGCTCCTCTCAGAACATGAAATTCATTCCACAGCTAAGTTTTCCAGACTAACAAATAGAAGCTGGGCAGGAGGATTTCACCTCCCATTGGGGTGTAATGTTTCCTTACATGTGCTGGCAGCCCTCAATACAATCTCATAATTCAGAGATCAGGCTGTTTTCAAATGTATTTTGTGACTCAGAATCCTTTCTCTGGCAGTTTAGACAAAAGTGGAAGCAATGGCTGGAATTGTGGGACGTTAATTATTATCAATGGGATTGCCAGTGGCCAGGCAACTAGGTTGGTGACATATGCATAGCCAGTCTCACCAAAGTGAATGTGGTATTTGTTGGACTTTTATGGATGATGCAGTCACTGGGGACAGAGAGATGCTGTCTCTTTATCTTCAATGTGCTATCTGAACATTTATATCATGCACAAAGAAAAAGGCCATCATCCCATTCTTAGGCTTTCCTGTAGAAGCACCAGTCTCGTGGCAAGCACCAGCCTGAGAGGCAGGCTGTGATCCTAATAGAGGCTCTGTATGCAAAACAAGTCATAATTTGAGATGGGAAATGGAAGTTTCTAAGAAAAACATATGGGATTTCATCAGGATGTTGGCTATCTCAGTTAGAAGCTGAGTCTGGGAGGGTAGTAACACCTGTAAGGAAGCATTCCAGGTACAAGGAAAGATGTAGGACAGTAGCAGGACTGTGTATTTTAGAGTCTATTGTTCAATGGTGCATGGGGTATGTGGATAAAGTTTATGTAAATCACATTGTAAGTGTCAAACTATATCATAAATTATATGTAGACAGATATAGATAGATAACGTTTTATATGTTTGTTTATAGATAGGGACAGAGAAGAGAAGTCATTACTTGGCTTAGGGTGATTTTAAAAGACTTTACAGAGGGAAAGGTAAATTTTAAGTGGGTTTTATTTATATTTGTGTTGTGTCATATGAGTATGTATGTCCATATGGGTAAGTATTCTTGTGTTCATGTCTATATTATGGAAGGGCACACATGTGGAAGACCAGGAGTCAACAGATTGCATGTCTTCCTCAGTAGCTCCCCACTTGAGTATTTTAGTGCCTCTCTCTGAACATGGAGTTCACAGTTTGGCTAGACAGACAGGCCATTAAGCTATAGATATCAACCAATCTCTACCTCTCCCCATCATGTGTTTACAGGTGTGCACCTTAGCACCCAGCTTTTTCATATGGATGCTGGTGATGCTAATACAGAGCCTCATGTTTATGTAGCAAGCACTTTGCTAATTGAGCCATTTACCCATAATCTGAATTGAAATTTGGTAGCCCATATCAGGTCATTGGAGTCACGCTGGAGAAAGAGAATCCCAAGATGATTTACAGACTAAAACAGGAAATTTGGAAATTTGGAGAAATTTATGGCTCAAGAAAGGGAGCACACACATACACATGTAAATGTGTGGTGGTGGTGGTGGTGTCTGTGTCTGTATGCCTATGGGTAATACTGAATTTCAATTTCCTGCTGTACCTATCATTTAAAAGAAACTCCCTCCAACTCAGTGTCTCTTAGGTTTCCAATATTCAACACAGTCTCAAGCCACACCTACCCTTTTTACCTCTATGCATGTGTTCTGCACTGTAAGCATGTTGTCACACTCAGGGGTAGTCTTCAAATCATAAACCAACCCAAATGGAGAAGCTTCCAACAAAGTATTTATGAATATATGGGCTGTGGCACCGATTATATATGGTAGACAGCATGTGATATAAATGGCCATCCCTTTATCATATTTAGAACCAGACTCAACCTCTTCCTGAACTCTTGTCAATATTTCCCAGTCTGTTTGTCATCTTCCTTCTGAATTTCATCATTTCACAAGTTCCTACTTTTCCAGTCTAAAATAGAACCTTTAAATTAGTAATTTTGATTATTTTATCCCAAATTCTAACCTCAACTTAGGACCTTTAAACACATACTTAGAATGTCTTTCTTTTTTATTGCCCAAGAACTCATGAATACCTTTTTCAATAGTAGCTATAATTATTAAGTTCTTTTGATAGAATCTTACCAGTACAAATATCCTTATTAGAGTCAATGCTTTCCATATTGTTCTTTGTGTAATTTCATCATGGTCCATACCAATATAAAATAAAATGTTTATTGTTCACACATCGCAAATAAGTTTTGAATGTAAAGATATAGTCCCTTTCATTTGCATTCTTAGAACTCAGTATAGTATATGGCATATAATAGGAGTTTCTTTTGCACAGATAAATAAATATTCCATGTCTGACTTTTTTTAAAAATTTTTTCCTTCAGAATATAACCTTGCCCTGGTCACTTGGAATTGAGTTAGATGAGTAGAAACTATACTTTCAATAAAAAGACTGGGGTGATAAAATCACTCTTTCCTTTACACTTTCTGGTGTTCATATTTCAACAAGATTAGGTCTTTTACTCCTTAAGTCAATGGAAATCCAAGAGTAATTTATTTGATCTTTTTTTTTTCTTTTGAGAATGAGAAGGTAAAGATAAATACAAAAGATGTTAAACGATACTGTGAATTTGGAATTTGAATTGTCTTCCCATATTTTCCTCCCTTAAACTTTACAAGCATATTACAGAACATTGTATTTCTTAATTGAAAGGATGGTTTTCCTAAGATATAACAAGAATTTGAAATAGTTGTAAAAGGGAAAGACTACTAATGTTGTGAATTCTCTAAATTGTAATGGGCTTGCCTTTATTCTACACTTGGTTCTACACTGTAGCAGAATTTTTTCCCATGGTGCTCTCTGGGTTTTCTTTGTTATCATTTAAATGATTCCAAAACTACCTGGAGTTTGTGAACAGATTATGAAGTGTATCTTTGGCAGTTAACATCAGATATGCACTATTGTCTGTTTCTTTTGTATTAAAACTTAACATGTCAGGAACTACCTCAGACAGTCAGTTTTCAACCTCCCTATTAGTCATCTGTGTGCTCTCTGGATAGGATTAAGCAGAATGTTATGTGTAAACTTTTGAAGGGTAGAGTGAATTTTATATTTTGTTGTTGTTGTGCTTGCTGATGTATGGGATGCAGATGCAAAGACTGATACTTTTGTAGCAATCCTAGATTAAAAGTAGAAGCTACAACTCACACCATTAGAAATCTGAAGAAGTATTAGACACTCAATCTGATATCAAACATCTATAACTTCAGCCCCAGGTAATTTCCCTCTCATAGTCAAATCCAATCCTAACAAAATATGAATGGCATCATGTGTACAGTAAATGTCACTTACACTATTCATCTTCTTTTACATTAGTATCTTCATCCCTGGGGTTTCTTGGGATTTCTTTCATTGGCCCTGTTCATCTCATAGCTCAATCTCAAAGCCATTTTCCTGTGTGTACTGAAAGATTCTCTTCCATTTACCCCATGTTAAGCCTCCCCAACTCCTCTGCTCTTCTCTTCTGTGGCTTCCTTTACAGAACTCTTGCAGGAAGGAATACATTACAATCATATCACCCCCTACTCCAGACAGTTTTTGCTCGTAACTGTGCAAATACTTACACAGAACTCTGTCCTTGGTGGAAAATATGCTGTGAACTAGTGTTAGCAAGGAGGAAGTGCCAAGTTGCACACATTCATTCATGATCTCATTTCATTTTACCATAACTTTGTGATATAGATATGCCCATTCCCATGGAACATATAAATACCCTGAAGTTTAGGAAGATTTAATCACCTGCTTAAGTTTTCAGAACAAGCCACTGCCAGATGCAGGATATGAACCACATCTGTCTGTCTGATTCTGTAATGAATGGATTTCCCAGCACATCTATCTCCATCGTGTGTTTAAACAGCTTAAGATGTACAAGTTTGGAATCTATGAAGACCAGTGATCATGTTGTTTACCATAGATTATATAGTCCAGCTTCTGGCCCCCAACCGTTGTAAAATGTTCATTGCTATAGAACATTGAAGATGATAACATGCTGTGACTTTGTCTCACAGGCTTTTATGTTTGATTACCCAGGACCTGAAGAATCACCTGAAGAAGATTTCAGGTCTGTGCTGCAATCTCAGATGATATGGTATCAAGATGCCATTCATATTTGGAGCAACTAAAGTGCTTAGAATTCTTTCTGAGAATCTAGAAAGAAAGCCTTCTCCTCTGCTTAGTGTCTTCTTCTGTGATGGGCTGAGGACTGGACTGGTAGAGAGCTGAGGTCAGTCTAGAGAGGAACCATAGCAATCCCGAAAACACCACCCAAGTCCAATTCTGAGTGAAATGATAGCATGCTGTGCAAATAAAATCTTATGACCTATCCAGACTCGATGCATGCTAAAACTAGAAGAACAAAAAGAGGATCCCTAAACATACTCAGACTAATTTTTGTACTGGCTTAGTCACTATGTATCTAATAATGAAGAAGACACATAATGGCCATTAGTCCAATGACTGGAGAAATAGAGCTGGGGCTGACACTCAGGACTTGGGGACAGATCTTCTTCTCCACCCTGTCCCTTCCTCTTTTTCCTCATCTTCATCCTTGGTAAAGGCACACTCCTGGATCTGCCGGTCCAGCTCAGTAAAGTTGTGGTCTGGGTCTGAGCTGCTATCTGCACCATAGTCGATCTCTTCCATGCAGGATGGTTCATCATCAATCTCAGAGGACCTGCTGCTGCTGCTGCTGCTGCCTCTGCTGCTGCTGCTACTGCACCTGCAGTTCATCCCCCCCACCAAGTGAAGTGAAGAACAAGGGAGGAGAGGAAGGAAAAGCACACAGGGGAAGGGAAGTAGACACAGGGCAGTGGAGAATGGTAGGGGGAAGGAAAAGATAAGTTAGCCAAAAGGAGAAAACATACAGTGTGGAAGAGGAAGGTAGCCAATCTCCCTTTCTGAGTTTTGTTGTAATTTATTCATTGAGGATTTCTCACTAATTTCTTCAACTCCTCTCAGACTCCGTACTATACTGTACCTAACTCTTCATACCCTCTTTCATTTTTTCTTTTTATTAATTTTTAAAAACTATCTTATTTTACATACCAATCAAAGTTCCCTGTCCCTCCTGTCCTCCTGATCCCCACACCTTCTCCCCACCCTTTACCCCCATCCACTCATCAGAGAAGGTGAGGCCTCCCAAGAAGTCATCAAAGTCTGTCAGATCACTGAGGCTCTCCCCACTGTATCTAGGTTAGGCAAGTTATCCCTCCATAGGGAATGGGCTGCCAAAAGCCAGTTCATGCACTAGAGATAAATACTGGTTCCATTGCCAGTGGACCCACAAACTGTCCAATCCACCCTACTGTCACCCACATTCAGATGGCCTAGTTAGGTCTTGTGTAGGTTCCCCAGCTGTTGTCCAGAGTCAGAGAGCTCAGGTCAGCTGTTTCTGTGAGTTTCCCCATCAGGGTCTTGACTTCTTTGCTCATATTATCACTCCTTCCTCTCTACAACTGGACTTCAAGAGTTCTGCCCAGTGCTTAGCTGTGGATCCCTGCATTTGCTTCCATCAAATCAGATGAAGGCTCTATGATGACAATTACATGGGTAGGGCAGTCAGGCATCCTCTCCTCTAATGCTTAGAGTCTTAGCTGGGTCATCCTTGTGGATTCCTGGGAATTTCCCCAGGGCCAGGTTTTTCGGTAAGCCCATAATGGTTCCCTCTATCAAGATATCTCTTATCTTGCTCTCCCTCTTTGTCCTTCCCCCAACTTGACATTTCCTGATCCTTCATATTCTCCTCTCCCTTCCCCTTCTCCCATCCTCTACCAACCTCCACCCCTCCCAGGCTCCCAATTAACTCAGGAGATTTTTTTTTCTAAATAACTCACTAAGATCAATTAGTGCTGCCTATTTGTGCATGGATGTGGGTCTCTCCACTGAACAATGGGAAACCTCAGAGAGACCACACTCATGAAGAAAACTGACTCTTTCTCCTCCTGCAGCCATCAACTCCAGTAGTTCTTCACAAAGGGTCAGAGTATGATGAGCTCCTACCCCATTCATGCTGGAATTTTAATTGGCTTGACCTTACACGGGTTTTGTGCATACAGCCACAGCTGCTGTGAGTTCTAGATTCATTCTACCTTTAAGTGTTTTTCACTCACACCCCTCTCTCCTTAAATCTCTCCCTTGAGAGTAAGCAGAATACCATTCAAAGTCTTTAGATTCCTTTCTTCCTCTGCCAACCAAAACTGTACTTCTCTGTCAATTGGTAAATTTCCATCAAAATAATGTAGATAGCCTGACATATGAGCGGCTCTCAGATAGGCTAAGCATCATGTGGTCACACCAGAAGGCTGTCACTGAATGTATGAGAATGCCATTCTCTCCCCTCCCAGCACAGAGTAGTATTGGGTCAAAGTAGAGAGGCCTCTAAGACTTAGTGGTCCTTCTTCTATCAAATCACACTGTGGGTCTCACATAGTTCTCCTTCATCATGATGAATGGTTTATTGGGAACAGACATTAATCCAGCCTGAAACTAATAAATGAGAAAGCAGGAAAACAACATTCTGTTTCTCCTATGCTTACACTTCTCCATTATTATCCCCCCCTCTCTAATTTATCAACAACTGGGTGATCAACAGGGGTTGAGCAGCAAGAGACAAGAGGGAGGGGCCACAATGAACCAAAGACTTTACAGCATATTGTGAACAGAGGGAATTTCCTTTCTAGGAGCTATATATCTTCCCTCATTTGCATGAGATACCTGAAGACTTTCTAATCACTCCCTACTTAGGACTTAACCAATTAGGATTAGCAGCATGCTGGGTTTCTACTTTGTGATTTATAGAAGGCAAGCACTTCATAAATCAGGCAGCACTGTTCATCCAACTACCTCTCCATAAACAATGGAAATGGGTAATCAGTAGCATGGTTACACATTAGCTCAGGAAATGAATCAGGCCAGTTTCTTAATTGTTTACTGACTGATCTGAGCTCCCCAGTGTTCTCCACAGGCACTGAAGTTCTGGTAAGACACAAATGGAGGAGAAGGGAGAGAAATACAAACCTTGTTTGCTCAGGTCCATTGCATTAAAAGGCCATTATATTTTGCAGAATGAATTGTAGGTAATAAAGTCATTGAATAAAGGAAAGTAAAAGCTACCTAGCTCTAACATAGTTTCTGTTCAGCAAGAATCCTGAGTGTCTGAAACTCTTCTACTAGCATCCTAGGTACTGTGGAGACAGTGCAGTAAAATATCAAGAGCCTGATTTCAATTCCTTGCTATGGGACTTTGACAAAAACCTAATCACATAAAGAGATCTCAATAGATGAGGTGAGTCCTGGTGAGGAAATACATAGATGTTGTCTAGCAGAATTCCCTGTGAAATAATGTTAGTTAACAAATGTTAACTCCATTTCTCTGCTGTGGATATTAAGCAGACATCAAAACACATTATAGAAGAAAATTATGCATTTAAATGTGTTGCTTCCTATCCATGTTACTGCCATAATTATGAGTGGTGCTAATAATCTCTCTAAAATGTGTGGCATCTCCAAATTTAGGACCTCCCAGCAACTCTCCATTGCTCCTTAAAGGAACATGTGTATCAATGTGTCCAATGGATAGGACTTTCAAATGGGGTTCAGTTTTCAGGAGTAAACATGGTCAGTTTATTCTGCAAGGGCCTTGACCTTCAGGAGGGGTTCTGCTCCAGTCATTCACAAACTTGGACCTTCCCACTACAGTATAGTCGATAAATTGATCCTGTTGAGATGTGTACATCAGACTTGATGTCTCTCCAATATTTTACTCACAATCAACTCGTTGTATTTATAATCTTTCAAGCTCTCACAGGTTTCTATTAACACATTCATCTTAACTACTACTAAGAAACTATTTTAATAACATTTCCCCTTGCTAAAATTTCCCCTCTAAAAGTTAATCTAAGTTCCCAAATATTTTTGAAACAAGAGCTTGCTATATAACTTAATTTAAATTAAAATATAGCTCATGCCCCACCAAATTTATATATACTTTATTCGACAGAATATATAAACTGTGAAAAAAAACATAGCAGATGCAAAATATTGCCAAATTGAACATGTATGTTAGTGACAGTTTGAAAAACCATTATTGCATTTCATTTTATGTCTATTTTCTTAACTGCTTTTATAAAATCTCTGGTTTCTAAAGTGTTATAGACATTCATATCACAATTATTATATTTTACTAGTCTTTAATGATGTAAAATACAGATAGTTTCCTGTAGAATGCTAGATACACCTCAAACGGTGTAGCTATATCTACCTACAGATCAAATGTAAATCATGAAGATTAAAGCTAATAAAACTACATTATATTTTGAACTTTTGATTTTTAAATAAACAAACTTTTAGTGACCCTCTCTTACACACACACACACACACACACACACACACACACACACACACACAAGATAAAAAGAAAACCCAAAAAATATGTATGGCTGATTTTCCTAAAGCAACCAATTTCCATCTATACATATCCCATAATGCCATGATGTAGACATCAAAGACAAGCTGTAGTATTTGAACATTCATTCATTTGCTTTTAGATGGCTAAACAAGGTTAAAGGGGATGTCTTAAGGATAAGAATATAGCCTGTTAAAAAACATGTAAAATGAAAAATGGATGGACATAAAGTTATACCATGAGAAAATTTTATAGTAATGGATGCTTAAAATCCAGTACAACATAATAGCTCATTCTTTTAATCCTAAGACTTGGGAGACTGGGGCAGAAGGATTGCCATGAGATCTCAGCAAGTCTGACTTAGAAAGTGAAAAAAAAAAAAAAAAAAAAAACCTACACAGCAACCACAACAGAAAGTTCAAAGTCAAAAGTATAACCTGTCACCTATAGCAGGTAGAGAAAGAAAAAGAAAAAAAGATGCAGAGCAAGTAGAAGAATTAAAATAAGATCAAGAGTAAATGCAACCACCATATGCATTACATAGGGAAATGTCCAGAGATCTACAAAGATGACACCAACTAACAATCTAAGCAATAGTGGAGAGGCTACCTTAAATGCCCTTTCCCAATAATGAGATTGATGACTACCTTAAGTGCCATCCTAGAGCCTTCATCTAACAACTTATGCAAGTAGAAGCAGAACCTACAGCTAAACACTGAGCAGAACTCCTGGAATCCAGTTGCAGAGAGGGAGGAGTGATGAGCAAACTGGTCAAGACCAGGCTGGAGAAACCCACAGAAACTGCTGAATTGAACAAGGGGGGCACTCATGGACTCCACTCTGACAGCTGGGAAAGCATCATAGAACTGACCCAAATTCCCTGAATGTGGTGTTAGTTGGGAGGACTAGGCAGTCTATGGAGCCTCTGGTAATGAATCAGTATTTATCCCTAGTATACAAATGGACATTGCGAGGCCATTCCACATAGAGGAATACTCCCTCAGCCTAGACATATCGGAGAGGGCCTAGGCCCTGCTACAAATCATATGACAGATTTTGAATATTCCCTATTAGAAGCCTCATCCTCCCTGGGGAACAGAAAGGGGATGAAATGGGGGTTGGTGAATGAGCGGAACAGGGGAGTACAGGAGGGTGTGGGAACTGGAATTGACATGTAAAACAAGCTAGTTTTAACTTAAACAGGAAAAAAAAAGTTAATAAAAGGGAGGTAAACTTTAGATACAAAAACAATGAAATAGAAATGGCTATTTGGAAAAATATGTTATTACTACAATCAAAAATTGTTAAAGAATCAGAGCTTTGGTTGGTGGCACACACCTTTAATCCCAGCACTTGGGAGGCAGAGGCAGGCAGATCTCTGTGAGTTTGAGGCCAGCCTGGTCTACAGAGCTAGTTCTAGGACAGGTTCCAAAACAATGTAGAGAAACCCTGTCTTGAAAAATCAAAAAGAAAAAATGATAAAAAAGACAATATCAGAAATAAACCATGATCCAACAATATAGGTATTGAAGTTCTTAAGGAATGATGAAGAGCTATTTAAAAAAAATAAGCAATAACAGCAAAATCTATACATATGTGAACTTAGCACCCAAGAAATGATACACATCAAACCCCCAAACAATGAAAATAAAAACAATCACAGGTTACTAATGTGAAATGGATCACGTAATGATTTGAATGTCTGTCTCTAATGCTAGATCTAATGATGTGGATCACATAGTTTTGTCTCTGGAACTATTCAGAAAATTAGATTCATAACTCCAAATGTTGAAATAAACAAATGTCAGGCTCAGATATTTTCATTAGAGAAGTGTGCAAAATGAACAAAAAATAGTTCAATATAGTTCCATCTAGAAAACAAGAGGGAATATTTTCTATTAATTTTATAAATCTAGTATTACACTGATATTCATGGTAGACATTGTAAACAGAATGACAGTTGTGAAACTTTATCCCTCATAAATAAAATATGCATTATTGTTTAAAAAAATAGCAAGTTGGATTCAGTATCATATAGGATAATAATAGTAAACCATGAAAACATGAAGTTAAATCTTGGGAGTTAAGATTGGATCAATAATTAAAAATCAATAAATATAATCTACTATATTAATAAGATAGTGGTTAAGGATTACACTATCATATACATGTATTCAGAAAACAATTGACAAAATCCTATATACATTAATAAAAACACCAAGGGTTCCTCATATTAATTAACAATACTTATAAAACCAGTTACTACTGGGCACAATGGTTCTCTGTCAAGATTAGGAAGAAGAATAGATTTTCATAATTACTAATCAACTGGAAGTCCTAGGCATTGATGTAAGAGAAGAACAAAAAATAATATATGCCCAGGCAAATAAAAAATACTGTCCTTTTGGGAATATGTGAAAGATAACCAAAGCCCCAAACCTTCTATAACTGTGAGGAAGAAAAATTGAAGACATGCAAATATCAACTGCATTTTATCTTGATGAAGTGGCAAATAGCTATAATGGCTATGATATAATTCACAATGATTGAACAAAAATGAAGCAGTTGGGTATTAATCTAATAATATCAGGCTTATGTCATAGATGCATTCTATAGCAACAGGCATAAGAAGCAGATCACAGAAAGGAAAGATGTTTAAATAAGTCGACAAGCAGAAATGGTTTCAAGAACTAAGAATAGGAAAGACTGAGATCACCTTAACACTTATACAGAAACAAAATGAACAAGAAATAACTAAGATGATTTTGAAAACAAGATGAACATGGGAATAGTCACTGAATCATCCCTTCCAGTCAATGTTTTAAGATAATTGATATATAAGGGTGGCATTGGACTAACAACTATGTAGTCAAGGTGACTTGAACTGCAGATCATCCTTCCTTCCCACAGCCCACAATCCAAGGTGCTAGAATTACAGGAATGTACTATTATATCTTTTTTTTTTTTTTTTTTTTTTTTTTTTTTTTGTGGTGCTAGGGAGCAGCCTTGGGGTGTTGTGTGATTTTGGCAGATACCCTACCAACTGAGTTACAACTCCCGATTAATCATTCAAGATACACAGTAACTGTGCTCAAGATAGTACAGTATTGGAAGAGTGGCACACCCCAAGACCAGTAAATAGCAGAGGGCACAGATATAGATGATTGCAATTTTATAACAATGTAAGTTAGTAAATAGAAGGAAATTGTCCTTTCTGAAGCAGCTATATGCTCCTCAACAAAACATAAATAAAATCACTCGTAAACCTTCTATTTTATACAAATTTAATCCAGAATGAATTTTAAGTTCAAAAGCTACAAAGCTGTAAATCTTTCACAATATGAACATCTAGAAAGAGATGAGACTGGCCTAGACAAAGAATTCTTAGAAATGACTTAAAAAATATGACATGTAAGAGAAAAATAACAGATAAATTGTTCGTCATTAAAAATAAAATTTATTCTACAAACAGCTCATTAAGAAGATGAAAAAACACAATCTACTTACTGTGAGAAAATAGTTTAAAATCACACATCTGATAAAGAAGTCACATTTAGAATTTGTAGGGAGCTCTCAAAATGGATTATAAAATTGTATTTATGAAATATGTAGGTGACATGAAGAAGATATATGTATGGCATAAGATATTTATCAACAGCAGTCATTAGTAAAAGACTATGATAAAATGAAAATTAAGGCTGAAAGTTAAAAATAGCCATAATACAAAATAGCCGAGAGGATATCAACTAGACTCCTAATAAATGTATAGCCATTCTTAAAAATAGCATCAAGCCAAGTAAGTAGTTATATTCACACTATTTCCTTTTGAAAATTGTATTGACTGTTGCTATTTTATTTCCTATAACTACAATTCCTTATGTGATCTTTGTAATCTGTAAGGAGAGTCTTCCCTCCCTCCTTCCCTTCTTCCCTCATTTCATCCTTCCCTCCCTTCCTTCCTTCCTATCTCCCTTCCTCCATTCTTTTCCTTCCATCTTTTCTTTTTACTTAAGGAATTTGTGTCCCTAACTACCTTAGTTAGGGTTCTTATTCCTACAACAAACCACCATGACCAAAAAAGAAGTTAGGGAAGAAAGGGTCAATTTGGCTTCCATTTCCACACTGTAGTTTGGAAGCCAGGACATGAACTTAAACAGGGAAGGAACTTGGAGACCAGAGCTAATATAGAGGTCATGAATGGGGTGCTCCTTACTGGCCTGCTCATTGTGGCTTGCTCAGTCTAATTTCATACATACATAGCACAAGACACCAGCCCAGGAATGGCATCATCCACATGGGCTGGACCCTCCCCATCAGTCACTAATTAAGAAACTGCCCTATAGCCAGCTCATGGAAGCACTTCTCAATTGAAGTTACCTCCTTTCAGATAACTCAAGGTTATATCAAGTTGACACACACCAGCTAAAATAAAATAGCTACCTTGGTGTCAAAGGGCTGATTGGGTGTTTGCAATGTCTCCAAGGTTATAAAGGATAAAGAAAAAAAAAGAGGAAAGAAAAAGAAAAACAAATAACAACACCAAAAACTTCCTCAAAACAAATCCTAAAGCCATGAAGACTTTAGGAAACACCACATGGCATTTCTTTTCTTTTCTTTTTTCTCAAAACATCATCTGCAGATGGATTTTTGGAGGCTCAAGCACAATTTGACTTTAGTTAACCTTTTATAGCAACTTTAGGACCTTAGCAATCAGCACGAGGCACTCTCTGGTGTTGCCCTCCCCTCACCTCAGCACACTATACTAATACACTCATTTCTATCATCTCCTTCTCAGGCTTTATCCAGAATATTTGGACAATATCAAGCATAAAGGTTAATAAAGTCATTGAAGAGCCTCTGTGATGGAGAATGAAGGCGGTGAGCCAGATCTAAGATGCATTTTGCTATGCACAAATGTTGGAGTATATCAATAACTCATGAATTTGAAAGTTTTCTAACTTCTCTCAGTTTTCACGGGGTTAGAATCAAATGAAAAAGATCTAAGATTAAAAAAATATTCAGCATCTGCTGAAAAGCAGCTCAGTTTTTTATGCAAGTTTTCAAACCAAATCTTGTAAACTGGGGAAGTGCGCAAGCGCTATAGACTGATGGGGGTTTCCATTGCTCCAGTCAGCTCAGCTGAAAGAGCCAAATCTTGATTAAAATGATCCCGTTCAGTACTGCCTTGTGACTCTTTATTAGTGAGTTCCATTTATATAATTAATAATAGATGCACCAGTTGTCCTTGGAGGCAGCTAAATACTGATCAGTTATTAAATTGAATAAAACACTAAGTTAGGCATTGAGTTCTTCAAAAAAACTCACCTGTAAAATTTTAGGTCAGTGTCTTAATATTTAAGGTAGAAAAAAAATCACATTATAAGCATTTCCCCATAACTAATATTTCCTGAAAATACTAAATATCGAGATTTTTAATTCTCTTGAGTTAAAAAAACAAGCAGGGATTTGCATATAACCTATGCTTATCTTTCCATATATTTTAAATAATCTCATAGTTACTTATAAGTATTAATATCACATAAATAGTTGTAGTATGTTTTGCAGGGAATGATGACAAAAGTCTGTATGTTTTATACCTATGAGATATAATATATTTTTACACAGATTTTGATTAAATCCAGGAGGGCCAGTTTTATTTACCATAAAGTAGTGTGTTAAGGTTTATGTAAGACAGGTGTATATTAAAATGTTATACAAAGATATAAGCCATCAGGCAAGAGCAGACAACAACCAACACAAAAGCAAACCAAAAACCCTTCAGTGTGGCCATGCTTTCTTTGTAGAGGCAATAATTAGATCAGTTTCCAACTTTGCCAGCTAAACACCAAAATTATGCCTTTGTTAACATGTTAACCTGACCCATATTACATTGTGTTATGTAATTAATTTTTTCATACTCTAACAGGAAAAACCTTATTTCCTCTCTTTAGATAACGTTGAGCTTTCTGTGCTATATTTCCTTCTCGTCATCCCTCCCACTCCTATCAATAGAAATCCAATTTAACCTATAAAGTTCAACACACATAGTGATTAATGACAATGCATTTATGCCATTCCTAACTCTCCCACGGACCTCTGTCTATTGGACTCTAGTGTAAACTGTATGACTGTTCTGTTTATATCAATGTAGTAGTCTTTCTAACACAGGCCTGTAGGTAAATGAGGTAAGAGAAATACATTCATAGCGTGCTCCTCTGCAGTAGGTTTTCAGCCTCAGCACAATTTGACTTTTGGATTCTCCAGTTCCTTTGCACTGAAGTGTGCTGCTCTCTACTCATTAGCTGCCTACAACATTGATGATTCCTTTACCCTTAATAGCAACCAAATGCTCTCTGTCTGAGCATCACATTTCTGGTTGAAAGTCATTTCTTTTTGTTGTTGTTGTTTTGTTTTGTTTGAGACAGGGTTTCTCTATATAGCTTTGGAGCCTGTCCTTGAACTAGCTCTGTAGACCAGGCTGGCCAGGAACTCATAGAGATCTGCCTGCCTCTGCCTCCTGAGTGCTGGGATTAAAGGCATGTGCCACCAAAGCCCAACAAAGGTAATTTCTTAAAGTGCTAAAATGTGAGAAAGTTTATAAGTAGTGATGTGACAAGTAGAAGCAAGCCATGGGAAGAATTTTTGTTTGAAATAAAGGGAGAATGATTAGAGAAAATCTTGATTAAATATTACTTTGCTAGAGAAGAAAATTATCTAGGAATAAAATGCCTGTCCCCGAAATAATGAAGGAAAACATCAATCACTGTGAAGAGCCAATCAGTGAAGTTGTCAATTTCCTACAACTAGACTGGACATTTAATTCAATTTAAACATCAATAGCCACTGCTATATGTAATATGATAATTATAAAACATCACAGAGATCAAATTAAATTCAGCGTCGAGTCACTTTTCAAAGCAACAATAGTAATTTTTTTCCCCCGAGTGTTTAACGTAGTAAAATTTGTCAAACAACACCTGGGTACCTGGGGCTGATAAGACAGTTTAGCAGGTAGAAGTTCTTGCAGTCACCTCTGACAACCCCTGCCAAATCTCTGGGACCTGCAGCTATGAGAGAAAACACTCACACAAGTTGCCCTTTGATTTCCACATGTGCACTCCTAACATGCAAAATAAACAAATTAATAACTGTATTTAAAACAAAGAATACTGTAATATAGAAAAAGAATCTTAGCTATTATTCTGAATACCATGATCATATTTTTGAAAGCAATTAAAAGAACAAAAAGGCTAACTTATACAACTATATACACAAGTGTGAGTGTATTGTACATAGTTCTTACATTTTAATATTAACTAGTTAAGAACTTAATTTAAAAGAAAAGAGTGTATTCATAGCACAGTCATGATATACAGATGCTTTAATTGTAAAATGAGGAAGTACTTAAGCTGATAGAAAGTAACAAATCTCATTGTATGTGTAAAAACAGTGAACTTCTAAACAGAAAGTTATTTTGAAGTTAATATTTAGAAAACCACAAGAATTTATGAGATTGACATAGACCTAGGAGACCAGATATGAAAATGTGGTTCAGAGATATCTACTTCAAAAACCAATAAATTCATTCAGGAAGAATGTGAAAGCAAAATATTCTGATTTCAGCTAGTGGAGAATCATAATATCTTCAATTTCCATATATAAACTCTCCAAAACAATAAAAAGGAAGTAAATGAATTATTCCAATAACATTCACAAACACTAAGAAATTACCATATTTTCAAAACCTTGAGCTATTAAACTATATGAAAATGTGGACAGTAAGAGATAGCACTGAAAATGGACACATACTTCCCTATGTTATCCAGCATGCTAAGCTGTTATGAGAGAAAGTAGCTATCTTAGTCAATCAATGTTCTATTGATATGACGAGACACCATGAACACAGCAACTCTTATAAAGGAAAACATTTAATTGGGGCTGGCTTGCAGTTTGGTTTACAGATCCAGTATTGTCCACTATCATTGTGGTGGGAAGCATGATGATGTGCAGACAGACTGGGCTGAAGAAAGAGCTCTTGTTTCTGGAACCACAAGCAGCAGGAAGAGAGAGAGACATTGGGCCTGACTTGAGCACTTGAAACCCCAAATTCCACACCTAGTGACATACTCTCCCCAAAAAGATAATGCTCACCCCAAAAGGCTACACCTATTGGTACAAAGCCACACCTCCCGTTCCTTCATGGGTTAAAAGCAAGCAAACAAACAAAGAGGACAGAAAGTTGGGTAGGTAGGGAAGGGGAATAAGTCTTGGAGGATCCAGGGGAGTGACTATGTTCAAAACAAATTACAGAAAGTTCCTAAGGAACTCATAAAAATTGACTTAAAGATTAATAACAAAAAAGAAAAAGAGAAAATGAAGCAAATACAATTAGAATTTAAATATGTGTTTAGAGAATATTAGATATGAAAATAAAAGTCATCAATGGTAAAAGACACAGTTCAAAGATAAATAAAAATTTTAAATGCAGAAAAATTTGCTGATCAAAGGCACACATCATCAAATAGCAGCCTGATTCAGAGCAAAGTGCAGTCCTCTATCTTTACCAACCCACTCACCAATGCAACTCGGAGCATTCTTTCTCTGAGACAGCATGCCTGGATCTGGGAGCAGGACATATGATAAGTACATGCCAGGAGATAGCAGAAAATATATGAGCATGAAAATATCAAGGTATGTCTTCCAAAGTGAGGAGAGCACCTTGATTTTAATATAATATTATAGCTAATTACTTTATAAAAATCCAGTTGATTTACCCCATAAATTAGTCACACAGACAATACCCCCCAAATACACAAGCTTGTTTGTTTGCTTTGGTTTTAGCAAGGAGGCATAGGAAAGAGCTTGAGCAAGTCCAGCGTCCTAGAAGTTATCAAATTTCAGAAATGGAAAAATAGAACCAGAAGAGTTGGAATGGGTATACTTCTGGAGATAAAAGGAAGGAAATGTAAAGGAAATAAGGAGTGGTGGAATGGGAACAGGGAAATGGAAAGAAGGAGGGGGCTATTAAAGAAAAACTATAGCCAGCAGTTGTCCCCAGCCAGTGGGCAGAGTAGCTACACATATCATGATACCACGCCATCCACTTGCTTTTTTTTTTTGTTTGTTCGTTTTATTTCCTATATGCAAAACTACTCAAATCTATGAAAATATGATACAAACATCCTTGACACTCCTTCTGGTTCTTCTCATGAGAAAAGCGAAGCTTTCAAGTCATCTTGTTTTAGAACCTTCCTGAGAGCATCTGTTTAACTGAGCTCTCAAAAATCATGTATCTTTGGTCTGATGGCTGTCAGTGGTAATGTGTAATTCTAAGAATTCTGAGTTTCTGCTACTTTGCATGGACTTCACTGTTCTTTTGTGCAGGGGCAGGACACTGAGAAGGTACTTAATAGGCACCAGGCTATCCCTTGTCATTAACAACATATATATATATATATATATATAGACTCACATTGGTATTAGTCTCACATACCAGAACCAAAACAGAGTCTTGGTTTCCAGAGACTTCTAAAGGCAACATTCTTCAAGGTTAAAAGCCAAGAACACCTTCTGAAACAAAGCCACAAGCATTATACTGGCATGACACATCCCTCTAGAACTTTGAACTCTGTGCCCTTAGCACATATTGCATGCAGTAAGCCAGGCTTATCAGATCTTGAACAATATTTGGATGCCAGCTATCTCCTGTCTGCTTTCTCTTTCCCTTTTCAAAGATGATTAGTTCAACAAGAAAGGATTAAATATAACTGATAATAAATAAAAGGAAATAATATACTATAGAAATCTAACCTTTGCTCCATTGAGAGTGCATTTTACTATCTGCATATGAAAACTACATAGAGACATATCTGAATAGTTCTCTTGTCCTCTTTGTCAACTGGTTTTTTGATATCTTCTAGGTACACACCCAAAAGTTACTTAGGGTGATACTAAGGAGCCTTGTGACATAGGAGAAAAGTATACATTAAAAACAAGATAGAAATTTGGAATCCGTCACTCAACAGGGGGTTTGAATAATGGCTATAAGTGTAAAGTCTATAATAAGAATTTACCTTCTTTGAGACTCATTGGATTAATCTATAAAATGGCAATCTTATTTTCCTTCATAAATTGAAAACCCAGAAGCAGAAGAACTCACAGTTAGTTATTACTGTGGTTTGAATGTGAAGAGCACCCCACCACCATGAGCTCGTGCCTTTGAACACTTGGTGCTATCTGGGAAGGCCATGAAATTTTAGGAGAGTGGTCATCAACCTTCTGAATGTTGTGACCCTCTAATAGAGTTCCTCATGTTGTGGTAACCCCCAACCATAAAATTGTTGCATTGTTACTTCATAACGGTAATTTTGTTACTGTTATGAATAGTAATGTAAACATCTGATAAGCAGGATATCTGACAAGCAACCCTTCCCTGAAGGGGCCAGAACCCACAGGTTGAGAACTGCTGCAGTAGTAGGTGGAATTCCACTGTAAGAAGTGGTTCACTGGGAGTGGGCTCTGAAGCTTTAACAGCTGTGTTGCATTCCATGTTTGCCTTGTACTTCCTCCGTGTGGATGCAATGTGACCAGCCAGAATCCAATATCACAGCATTTCCTTCCCACTGCCATTTCTTCCCTATGAGGGTAGACTCTAGTTCTCTCTTCAATTAGTTGCTTCTATAAGAGTATTTTATCAGAGCAATGCAAAGGTAAGTAAGACAGTTACTGCACTCTCTCCCCTTTCCTCTCTATTACAATTGAAAAATATGCACAAAAAGAATCTTGTCCTGGTGAGAACATCATCTTCCTGCTTAAACATCACCCTATGGAGGCAGCGTCCCAGTCCTAAGCAAAGGCATTAAGAACTCTCTATTCCTTGCAATTCTTCCAAGCCAGCCTGTACAGCAATTTGCAACTTTATGAAGTGATAAATAGAATTTCTTGTTTGGATTTTTCATTTACATATTTATTGAGATATGACGATCTTAATTAGTTTTGCTTTTTTTTGTTCTGTTTGTTTTTCCTGGACGGGGGAAAGACAGCTTTCTATAGTTCAAAATAATTCTGCATGCTAACAGGGTGAGCAAAAACTCAGCCTGTGGCATTCCTTCATGTTGATGCTGCATAAAACGCAGCTTTGCGAATTCCTTTTGCACTTATTTTCCCTTCAAATGTGAAGGTAATGCTCAACACTTGGGTGCCTGCCAGACCTTGAGAGGCAGCCACCTACAGAGAGGCAAGAGGGGAACACTTTTAAAATTCCACAAGCTTGTATTTATCCAACATACTCTCCCCAGCTGCCTATCACCCATCTCCCTTCTGAGAAAGCTGAACCTCCTTTGCTTCTTGCTAATGAAATGCAACTCTGTCTGCCCCTCAGCCTGTGTAGGACAGCTCTGATTTCCCCAGGGCCTAAGTTCTGGGGTCAGAGGAGGTTTTAGACAGTTTGCCTGTATTGTACTTTTCTCATCTTCTGCTTCCCTCAGATCAGAGCTATGGGGATGCTGCACCTCCATGAGGCACTAGCAGCTTATTCAACAGTCCTCCACCATGAGTATGTAACTATCATCACCCAGAACAATTAGCATGGCTCCCCAGGGCTTTGTGTTTATCAGTTTCTTCACACCATCACCAAGTCTGCCACTGATTCAACACTTTTTAGAGCAAGGGCATACTGCATTATTTTCTTATTTTGTTTGTTTTTTTAAGTTAACTAAATTAATGATGTACTTCCTATGCACAGAAGAAAGCTCCAGGGGCTTTTAGGAAAGCATGAGGAGCAAGCATAGCTAGTAACCAACCACACCACTTGCACTGGTTCTCACTTCACTTAAAACATAAGCAAACGAGTCTGAGAGCAGATGCTGCTGTTCTTTAACTAGAATAAAGGCCTTAGAGGTTTACATAATTTCTTTTCAATATTCTGAAGCTACACATGATGTAGAAGATGTATGATAATCACGTAAGGCCAAGCGTTCCTATAGCCGGTGATTCAATCAATACTTATTTATGTGTATAGTTTACCTCTCTGGAGGAACAACTATGATGAGACTTTAACTCAGGCAAAACCAATGCCAGGGACTCTTGTCATGTGACCTAAAGGTCTCATGAAAACCTGCCAGTCTTCCTTAGAAGGTCATGAAAATAATTGGCATCCTTCTTGGTGCACAAATGTTCCCAAGAAGGTCTCGGGAAATGTGATTCAAATCATTCATCAAAATAGAAGAAAGGAGGATGAGATAATGAGAAAAGTATGAGAAGAGAGACAGGAGTAGAGAGGGATGGCTTGCAAGAGGTTTAAGGAGAACTGCTCAACTGATTTCTCAGCATGGACTATTTCTCTTCAAATAGGTAGATTTCAGTGGACAGAAAGGAAAGATGTGAGGGACTGGTGAACTGTAGGTGGTAGGTAATAGCTCAATATGTAGCAACTGTTTGAAAGAAATAGATTTCTTGATTTTTCTTTTATTTTTGAGATTATATCATTTCTGCCTTCTCCTACATACCACTTTTTGCTTTCTTTCAAGTTCATGGCCTCTTTTTTGATTTTATGTTTTTTGTATGTGTTCCTAAATATAATCTTCACAATCCAAGTAATGTTATTCTTATACATGTTTTCAGGACTGACCATTTGGTACCGGATAACCCGCTGGTGTGTTCTTCCCTGGAGAGCAGATATTTTAATGTCTTGCAGCTCACAGAAGCTTCAACTCTGAACATATGAATGATTTACCTAATATAATTGATGAAGTCCCACTGAGCTAAGTAATATCCATTTGCTTAGTTGTTTACTTTAAACTCGAATTAAAAAAGACATAGTGTTCGTGAACGTCTATGCTCTGGAGACAATGAGCCAAGAGATATTAACTAATATAGGGAGGCACCCAAATCCCACACCCTTGGAAGTGTTTACATCACAGTTGGGATGACCCTGGAAAGCCAGTTTGTCACTTCAGAAATGAATAATGATGGTGCCATTTTTCCTACTACAGCTTCCATGAACAAAAGACAACCATTCCATACTTGATTTTTTACTGTTTTCATTGTGTTTTATTGTGGAGTGTTTCCAGATCCATTCTATAAGAAATTGTGGGCCATTGTTAAAACATTACAACATCATTGGATGCATCTGACAATTATCACTACTTGATACATTTCTTGGAGCTTTGAAAAAAAAAAAAAAAAGACATGGAACATCCAAGCTGTGGATGTGGTTGTCTGGTTGAACCCCAGTTCTGCAAAAATCATTATCTCTACAAAATGGACAAGTGATCCTTTTTCTTTTCTGAAAAGAAATCAGACCATGTGGGAAGAAGGATACATTAGCTGAAATTGCTTAGACTTGTGTTTAATTTGAAGTCTATCCTTCTACCCTAAGTGGCCTCACCATTCCAGTTTTATATTACAAGGATTTTCTTTTCCAATATGCTTTAAAACCACAAAGAAATAAACTTGGTCATGGGATATAAACTTAGCAACATTTTAGGGTGAATTATGCAATAGGAATGATCAGGAGTGGTGTAGCAGTATAAAGAAAACATGTTACTAAAGTTTATAAACTAGACTTGTGTTTTAATTCTTGAAAAAGTGAGAAGATAATTAATGTGCATATGTATTCTTTGACTCATAATTTTTTTGTCAGGTGCCCTAACTCTGCCACTTTATAGTTATTATGGATCCCTTAGACAGAGAGACACACTTGTTTACACAAGTAAACAATGAATCTAAGCATTGTACTGAATTTTTTCTTATAAATTGCTCAGCTGGATTTGGTAATGGATGACTAAAACCCCTTACTTGAAAAGTGGAAACAGGAAGATGGAGAGTTCAAGGTCATACTTTGCTACATAGTGAGTTCAGGGCTAATCTGGACTACAATAACTCTACCTCTGGAGAATGAAAAGAAAATAATGAAAATGTTCATTCTTTAACTCCTCTGCAGATTTCCTTTGATGTACCTCTCTGCTTTAATTAACAGTGTTGAGTCACAATGGTTCATAAGAGACATACAAATAATAGTCCTGGAGATGAAAACCCTGATGCAAGTGAACTGCTTATTTTAAATGAGTCTGACACCATGGGAGTGTTTAAGTAAAGGGAGGGTAAGCAAATTGAAAATAAATGTCCTGGCCAACTGAAAGCTCCATGCTGTGCTGAGAAAATTTCTACACTGGATTTGGAGTCACTTCACCACCTCTCAGCCCCAGAAAATTCCTTATTGGTCCACATAGTTACCATCCTCTCTCCTCAGTGTAGTAAACTGTAGATACAATTCTGGTTGACAGAATCTACAAAGAGTAGTTTGAATTTCAGCATCAATGTCATTACTGAAACAAAGGAATAAGATTAATTTGAAGTGTATATTTTATATGGGCTACTGAAGTGAGTTTTTTTGTTTTTTGTTTTGTTTTGGTTTGGTTTGGTTGTATGGAGAAGAGCTTCTGATTCTTGAATATTTGTTTGTACCAAGCAGTCCAATACAACTTCAAAAGTTAGCCTACAAGTATATGGGTCACTTCTGATACAGTCTGAGAAGTGCTGGGCTGGTATGGTAGGACACTGATCCAGGGATGCCTTTCAGTGAAGCCTGAGACCTCAGGCTGGGCCACACAGGGTCAGTTATTCCCTCTCATCTGCCTTTCTCAAAAACCTAAATTATTTCTCTGGGTCTATCCAAAAGGAATCCAACTTTCTGAAGACCTGATATTCCCACAGGATGTGCCCCCTTTCTCCTCCTTGGCATGCAGAAGCAACAGGAGTGTTGAGAGATTATAACCTGAACCATCTCTTCTGTGTTGCACTGCTTGTATCCTCCCACAGAGGAGTTGGAATAAGTGAAAGACAAATGAAATTGTGTTGGGATTTATACACATCATTATGAGTCTGCCTGTGTGTGGAGATGTCCTCATCTAAGGGATTCCTTGTAATTTGGTTACCTCAGGTATTTTGTCCCAGTGATGCAATGCTGATAATGCTGATTATTACAGATAGATGAGAGGGGAAGAGAGAAGCAGAGGTTATAGATTAAACAATACATTACCTGTATAAATCTTGTTATGTTTGTTTCAATGATTTACTTTTATAAAGCAGAATGCTAACACAAGCAATCCCATTAAAATTAAGTTATGATATGTAGCTTAGACATCTACAGTAAATAAATTCCTATCAAAGTGAGTATGAGTATGAACATGCCCCTATCCCTGGTTACCTTCCCCTATCCCTCACGTCAATAGAATTTTGCTTCTGAATCTGGTATTTTTGTGACTTGACATTATATACCTAGCAGGGAAAAAAAAAATGAGCTTCTTCAATCTGATATCTATTTACTTTCTCCTGTGTGTGTTACCCTATCCTCTCCAACATAATCCTTCCATTAAAGCTAAGAATGTCTCCACTCTCCTCAAATACCCTCTGGGCTTTGCTCATTCTCTAACTTGGCACTCATAGCCTCTACCTGGGATACAATCCTTACCAACACAGCTAATTGAAACCTCCCCCATGTCTTAAGATCAAGCCCAAATGTCATATCCTCCACAAAAGTACCCATGATCTTGTGGTCTAGAAATAATTGCTCATTTGATTTTTGGGACATTTCTAAACTCCATTTCCCTTTAGAGATCAGAGATATGTTTTGTGTTATATGTATCCATCATAGATTTTTATCCCCAAGCCTTAAACACATAAATATTGAAAACAAATGACAAACGCAAGCAAAACAATACTGCATGTTTAAACTCATGAAAAACATACTCTGTTCACACAATAGGGCAATCCAGTATCTCTGTTGTTTCCTACTTGGTGAGCACACAGAAATTAAAGGGTTGGGGGAGTCCTTAAGAGACCTCATTCCTTAGTTTTGAAATTGCAAGAGTAACAAGCACTAGTCAGGGACATTTCTCTACAAGATCAATTTACTAAGAGTTAGATAATTGGCAATTTAACATGAGTCTGCTCCCCTTGCCATGACCACATATTTGTTTTCTGTTTTACTTCATGGTCTATTCTATTTTAGGTTGTATTCAACTCCTCCACTCACAGCTACAACAATGTAGCTCAAGGTACATCAAGCTGTTTATAGTTAAGATGGAGAAATAAAGGTGGATAGAAGATGGGGTAGATGTTTGAGAACCCACCTGAAAAAAAAGAAAGAAAGAAAAAAGAAAAGAATAGAAAAGAAAAGAAAGAAAAAGGAAAGAAGGAAAAATCAACAAAGCTATTTAAAGACTCTATTTTGTTATCTCAGGAACTGTCTTCCAAATTCTATGTTTCTGTTCAGGCTCTCCGGTTTCAGATAAAAGGATTTAGTGTTGCTATTGTTGCAGACTAAAAGAATTCTTTACACAGGCCCTTTTGCTGTAAGAACAAAATCAAATCTCCTTGCCTTCTCAAACACCAGGGGATTCTGGGGGAGTTTACAGAGCAATGAATTTTGATCTCAGTTGTAGGAGGAAAAAAGAGTCTTGAGTCTTGAGTCCAGAGCAGGGAGCCAGTTACCACACCACTTATGTTGGCTCTGGAGCAAACCCGTTGTTTTGGAGATGTTGTGGTCTAGTTGAATTAGAAGTAACACATTAGTTGCTACCTAGAGGTTGTCTAATTTATCACAAAATTTGTTCTGACTATGAACTTGAGTGATTATCAGGCTGAGAGGTCACTGATGTGAACACCATAAAGACCTCTGCAAGAAACAACATCATGGACGAAATAATACAGAAGTGGTCATGATTGGAAAATACCCTGTAGATAGAGAGTGGCACTACTTTATGCTAAGTAGGCAGGTAATCAACATATGGTGTTTTAAGATATACAAGATGTTTGGAAAGGATAACTACACTGTATAATCTTATGGCCAGGAAATGTCAGGAAGTTATTTGTACCCTATGCAATTTCCTTTCTTAACCTTCATAAACCAATTTTAGTTTAGCACACATTCAAGTCTACGGTAGTTTAATTAATGAGAATTTAACTGAAAGAATCAATTTTACTATAAATATTACTGTTGACCTTCAAATAAAGTTAAAAGGCACAGCTTGAACTTGGCTAGTAAAAAGGAGTATGGGCAAAACCAAAACTTGAATACTTTATTTGTATATCCAAATACTAGTGAAATAGATAGTAGCCTCTAGGTATAATAATTAATGGCATACATAAACGTATCAGAGAATAAGAAAAAACTAAATATCACTAGAAAAGGAGGTGTGAACATTTATTACAAACAATAAAATATATTATCTAAAATATAATAAAATTTAATATAATATATATCTACAATTATAAAGTAAGCTGTTCTCACTATGCAAACATATGTTAATACATTGTATGAATTATACCAATTTTGTGTATTAAGTTGTTTTATGCATTATATGTGATTACATTGTTATGCATCATAATTTATTTCAAGGCTTTTTTGATGCAAATGAAGATACCATTGTTAAAGAGATGTTTTAGCATTATCTGGTAGCATATGCTCTATTAGGTAGCTTTGTTCATTTCCTAATTACTGCACAACATAGCAACAGCAACAATAAGAAGCACAATAAAATCCATCTACTGTATTTCAGAGCTACTAAGAGGCATTTGCTAGATCCTTTAAATAAATTACCTCATTTAACTCAATGGCACTGCTTTGTAATGTGTCTGTAACTTTTGATTTTAACATATAAGTATTCTGGTTCTTATTCATTATTATGTGTGCTTACCATATAAATTGCCAACTTACTAACATTCATAGAACCCACTAGTTTACTTATCCTATTCAGTCATCCAAAAAAACATTGATTTAGCCTGCCAGTTTTCTTAGTTTATTTTTCTACCCACTAATTAGAAAAAAGAAAAGAAAGAAAGAGGGTAAAAAAGAGTCAGTCATCTGCCACTACATGCTGAGGGGTTGAGTTGTACAAAACACCAGTATAATGTAAGAGTAGAGAAGGGGGATGTCCAAGCTCAGAGGCAGGTAACAGCATGGTCGTGCAGGGAATATTGTAGAAGGGCAATGGGTTCTGCATTTTGAGAGCTCAACAAGGAGTTGAGAAGGGCACTTCCAAGAGGAAGCAAGTGTATTTTAACCATAGAAGTGAGGAAAGGCGACTTTGGGATGAAGAGTAACATATGCAGAGCCTGTGCACTATGGAAGACAGAGAATAAGCTTTTCCAGGTTCTGGGAAACATAAGCTGTGTTGGCTTGGCAGAGCAAAAACATATGAGGGACAGTACCAGAGGCAGGGGTCAATGAGTCAAGGAAAAAAGTCAGGGTTGGTTTTTTAGGTCATTTTAACTTGCATTTATGAAGAATGTGCTGAAACACACTCTACTTTATTAGCACAAGACATAATTATTTAAATATAACTTGCTAGAAATTAATGTTCAATTTAAAAACATAATTAATTGGAGCAATGGATTAAATGATAATATTTGGCATCTATTAATGAGGATATAATTATATGTGTTATTTAAAAGCTTAGTGCAATACCAATATTTTCTCATAAAATGAAGTGAAGCATACTAACTTAAAAATATTCAACAACTTGACTGAATTCATTTCAGGATCTGCACTTCTGTCAATAATCACTCAACTTCCAATTTCGGGAATCTGGTTAAAATTTTATCTGTATTATTTTAAGAACATCTGGTAATATTATCATAGAAAATGTAATTATTTAAAAAAAAAGCTGAGTAGGTTAGAGGGGAAGAGTCACATGGGATTCATGTCAATTCTTCATGAAGTTCTCCACCTTCTGTCAAGATACCTCTAGGGAAGGGAGTTGCCCTTCAGTTACAGAGGATCATGGGATTGAGTTTTAAAGACTGGGTCTTGTACTGATAAAGTTTTATGCTGATATGCCTTTGTACTGCATGTAGTACCATTCTTCATTAAAGTCCACAGAATCACGTGAGGAAATTATAATTGACAGAGAAATTTTATATGATAAAACTAAAGCTGAAAAAGCAATCAGGGTGTGGGGGAGATGGGCTCATTGGATTAATGTTCACCGTACAAGCCTGAGAACAAAGTACAGATCTCCAGAACCCATATGAATGACTAGTGAGTATGGCAATCAATATGCAATTCCAATGCTAGAGGATGACAACAGGGATCCCAGAGTGAGATAACAAGGTAGACCTGTCATAACAGTGAGCTCTACACTCAACTGAGTGACTAGGCTGCTTCCATGAATAGGATGGAAAGTTATTAAGAAAGATTCTCAACCTCAACATCAGCCTCAGGTCTCTACAGATATGTATGTATATGTGTGTGTGTGAGAGAGAGAGAGAGAGAAGGCATTGCAACAAGTGTGCTGACACCCATGCTCACTTGAATGCATATATAAAAAAGGTAGGTGATTATTTCTCAAAGTCACCCAGTACTGATGTATATTATACTGGGAGAGACTGTTAATTGATGTCTAAGAATTTAATTCAATCACTAACACAGGGAGATATTAAATGTATACATAGATATCATTTACCATTTGAGCTGGCTACAGCATTTCAATAGTATTGATCTGGTGTTTGTAACCTATTATCTAGAAAATGAAATCTGTGGGAAACATCCTGGAATATTGAGAGGGGCTTTACTGGGCATAAAATCTCCCTCGAGTTCCATGTGTGTAAAAGGCTTGGCCTACATTCTGTGGAACAATTGAGAAGTTCTTAGATGTTTTATAGGTGGGATCTATTCAAATAATATTGGATGGAGAGAGCCCTTTAAGGTGATTATAAGATCCATGCACTCCCCTTATCCTGTGAGCTAAAACAGACCTTCTTTTTTATTAAATTGATTACCTCAAACACTTTGTGATAGTGATGAAGCTAGTTAATACAATCTACTTTTTAGATCTGAGAACCCCAATATATTCTCTCCACAAGACTGAGGTCAAAGAATACATGACAGATCTATAATCAGAGAGTAGGGTAGTGTCAGCTAAACTACTAAGCTTTATAGATAGAAGGGCTGGATGTTATTAATTACTTACACTTTGACTTCATAAGATTACATCATTCTATTGAAAGGCAGCCACAGCCAGGATATGGTGTGATACAGGAAAAAGGAAGAAGGCAGTACATTCTTAATGTTGGGCAAGACTGTACACCCCTTTCTTTGTGCACTTCTCGTGAGACATAAGTAGATCTCCAAATTGCTTCCAAACTGAAATAGCAGAGGACTAAGTGGGTACAAGGGACAAGCAAATGAGAATTATCAGGAGGATGCTGAGTTTCCACTAAAGAAACTGAGAACATTGCAGTAGCTAAGATTTCTCACAATGTAAGGGATTTTGAAGAAAGGTTTCCTTCACATTTCTTCAGGGTGTAGACCTCATGTGTAATTCCACTCTAAATCAAGAATTTATGTTTCAAAAAGAAACATGAAAAAAGAAAGTGACATAATCCAGGCTCCAAAGTTTCAGCATGGGAAGTAGCAATTCTGGCAAGGGAGGATAAGATGAGAGTGGCCTGCCTCCATATGGACTATCCCAAATTCTCATCAGTATGAGTTACATTTCCTCCATGGGGTTGATGTTTAATCAGCACCAGCCAGAAGCCAGGCTCAGGCCAGGTGCTAATTGTGCACAAGAATAACACACTTCCCCTCCCCAACTAGCCCTGCAAGTGGTGGGGATGTCTTTTTAATGGGTTGGTACAATGAATATGATGTGGGCTGGGCTAAGTGATTAGGAGTAAAGGAATCTAATTTGACCTAGTGTGTGTTTATATTCATTGGAGTATGTACACACACATACCCTCATATATGTACATGCAACATACATATAGAAATCTACCTATACACATACTCACTAATCCACAGATGCATATGGATATTACCACACATATGAATATACATTTATCCTCCCTATACACACTAATATGTATATATAAATACATCCAAAGGCACATACATGTATATCATTTGTTATATATATATGTATATATACATATATAATACATATGATCAAACCCACTTTCAACCATACATAGCTATGTGTGTGTGCACACAGAGATTATATCACACATGTGTAACCATACAAACACACAAAAAAGTATGTGTATCCACATGAACCTACATACTACACTGTGCATCATCATCCTTGCACTTATGCAAATGCCTACTACACATACAGTACAGATATACACAATCATTCCTTTGTGCATGTAAACACCCAAAGGCTCACACAGATACATCAACATATACATACACTCACTACCACCAACCTCTGCACATATAAACACAATCATTCACACACGGGTCTCTCAACTGCACCCATACTCATACCTAAATGTGAACACATGTCTGCATGGATCACATCTACACTTCACATGCATAATTTCATGGTCACACAAGTGTTCACATACTGACAAACAAATGTATCCAGCCCTCCCAAGCTCACTTCACAAGACCCTTCTCACGGGTCCTACGATTCAGAAAACGTTTCCATTCTGCTGGCTGTCACTGGCTCTCCTGGAACTACCAATTGTTTCTACATTTCTGTATCCCTGCCTTCTTGCTCACTGTGTTGACAGTTTGATCATTTATCCCTTCATTCTGTTCATCATGCTAACATTTTGCAATAACACTTCACATAAATGACAATTCCAGGTGAAGCATCCTCAGCTTTAACAATGGGTCTCTAAAAGAGCTGATTTCTTTATCATTGAGGCTTTCTTAGAGCCCACTTTCCAGACTCAGGAAAATTCAGCAGGCTCTGGGGTTCTATATTTGTTGTTACTTTAGAGAGAGAGGGGTGGGGAGGGATGATAAAACTATTGAATTTTGCACAATAGTTCTTATCTGATCTACTTTCTCTCTGAATGGTATTCTGGGACCCACCACTTAACATAGCTCACTGAGGCCAGATGTAGGGTAGCAGGGTGCTCCCTCACTTTCTCTTGGCTTTCTACCACTTGCAACCTTACAGTTTTCTAAGAAAAGTCAAGTCTCCCCTTGTTGTGAAGTAGCAAGAAAGGCCTCATGGGTACCTGCATTATTTCCTCTGTGGTAAAGATGATGTGACTGCCACTGAGAGTCCTGGCACTGCATCTGTGACCATCTCTAATAAACACCCCCAGCACACAGCAGAGTCAAAGAACAGCTGGGTGGTTGTGCAAGCACTTTCCTCTGATGTGTCCTCAGAACACACTTTTCTGGGACCTAAACCCAAAGAAATGTAGAAATGTATAATTTGTTGTGGATGTGGCATATTAATTAGTTTTCGTGAGTTCCTTGGGTAATTACAATTATAACATTTATACTTACTTTGTTCAGATGAAAAATGGACACTTTGGCACATCAGTGAAATTAACAAGAAGGACAAATTGGGCTTAAAAGGAGGGAATTTTACCTCAGGAGACCAGAGCAGGCTGACATCAAGCCAAGTCCCAGATTACACCCTCTCTAGACCCAGGCTTCTATGGAAGCACACTCATCATTTTAAAGTCTACCCCAAGAAAGGGCCATATGAGGTGACCAAGTGGCATTTGTGCATTCCACCATACTCCCTAACCATTAGGGGAGCTTCTGCTCTAGGGTTATGTGGACTCAAACTCCTGCCTTAGTCCAGTAAGTGACCACTTGACAACCAGATGGGTTTAATTGGAAATGAGTTTATTTTGTTACATGGGAAGAAGCCCTCCATCAAAAAAGATAAGGGTGAAGATAGGAGGAAGAGGTTGAGAATATGGGGAGGAAGCTGCCTCCTCCTCAAAATTGGCTTGGAAACACATTTATTACCACTTGCATCCTTACAGTTTTCTAAGTAAAGTCAAGTCTCCCCTTGTGAAGTAGCAAGAAAGGCCTCATGGGTACCCGGATTATTTCCTCTGTGGTAAAGATGATGTGGCTGCCACTTAGAGTCCTGGCACTGCATCTGTGACCATCTCTAATAAACACCCCCAGCACACAGCAGAGTCAAAGAACAGCTGGCAAAAGGCTCAAGGCCCTCTATCTTATAGCACTGTTGCCATTAGCCTTTCCCTTTTCCTGTGGGTTTTTTTGTTTGTTTTGGTTTGTTTTTTTTTGTTTGTTTGTTTTGGTTTGGTTTGGTTTTTTTGTTTTTGTTTTTTAATGCATCTCTGGACATCCTTGGTTCACCTGTCACAGCTGCTGATGCTGTTGTGAAATGGAAAACACTGGCTTCCAATGTCATTGGACTCAGAGAATCTCTTGCCCTGAAGTTGGAAGGGGTAGAGACAGAGAAGAGTTGCTATCAATCACAGATACTGTGGAGACTGCCAGCGGCACTGACACAATATAAGGACGAAGGCACACCACATTCATGGATTTACCAGGTAACATTTACCCAGCACTTTGGACAAAAGAAACCCAACCAGAGTGCTTGTACCATCTCTCCAAATAGAGCCTCGCAGCTCTGTCTGAGCCTTGAAGACCAAGTTGCTCTGTACATGATGGTTTTACAAAAGGGACAGCAGGTGCTTTATTTTGAAGACATATAGAAGAATGTAAAGAACATGGCAGATGGTAGAAGTGATCAGAAAAAGATCCAAATAGAAAGAAGGGACAACTAGGTTCCAAGAGACACCATTTGCTAGTGAAGCAGAGGTCTGATGTTTTGGAGGGCTGACCCTTGAGGAGAAAAGAATGGCTTCCCCATGAGCAGATGACAGACAACCTGATTTTTGGGACAAGTCAGGCTCACCGGAAGTTTCTCTTAATAAAGATTTCAGTGCACAGCCTTTTATACTTCCTCACATATGTCCTACAGGTGGCATAGCTGAATACATGAAAAAAAAAATGACATTTCTTCTGAAAAGCCAAAAGTATCTGTTGACTTCTTGAAGAAGCTGGCTATGTCATATGTCTATTTATTCCCAGAACAACCTCTTCCGTGTAAAGCCATGTCACCTGGGCCAGGTGACAAACTTGGTAGAATTCCATTCCATTTCTGTACCATCCACTTTAAAATATAGATAAACATGAGAACCTACCACGCTGAAGTAAGAGGCTGTCATTTGGATGTTCTTAGGGGGACTGCCATGGAGTGGTGGACAGAATAAAAAAAAAAAAAAAAAAAAAAAAAAAAAAAAAAAGTCAAATTCATTAGCATCTTGCAGTAGAAGGCATGATGATGGAGAGGACATTGGTTATGAGGTTTGGGAATATTTGAAGAGAAATATGTTGAGAACTGATGATAGACTTATATTCTATTACCTATGGGCACTGAAAGAATTCCTTCAGTCCAATAGCAAGATGCATGGGTGTAATTGTTTCCTGAATGCCCTAGCACAGGCCAGGAATGTGAGATTAATGTAATAATATGAATTGGGGCTATATCACCATTGTCATTACTATCCTGCCAGGCATAATACTAGATGATTAACACGAATGTACTAATTCATACTTCTCCCCAACACTATAGAAGTAAGGAAACTGAAAAACATGTTCATTTGTAGAGATATTCTGAACAACCACAGACTTAACCTTTCCGTGATGTGGAAACAATGGCAATCATTACTGAAAGGGACTCTCTCACAGGAAGAGGGCTCAGTGAGAGCTGGTTTTCTTAAACCTGAACATCTGGCCTGAGCACAGCTGGGCATTTACCTCTAGGTTCCTGGATCCCATTTTGTGCAGCCCATGAATGTGGCTTTGCCATTGCCTTTCCAGCCTTTATTCCTAAATTCTCACTAATTCCATTTTAATTCTGGCATCCCTACCTAAGCCATAGAGGAAGTTACTGGGATAAGATCCTCCTACTTGCCTCTGCTTTCCCATCAGCTTCAGCCCTGCTTCCTCCATTGCTCTCATTTAGATATACTTCTCGAACAGTTTCTGGATGATCACTGAAATCAAGGTGAAAATTCCCTGAAAAGCCAATCTAAATCCTCCATTTTTAAGGCCAGAACAGATTCTTTCTCACCTTAAAAGTGGAGGATGTAATTTGTCTTTGTTTAGGTTGTCTTCTGACATACATACAAATATACACTCACACTGTGGCACCTGTGTGACACTGCACACAAATAAAACAAAATTAATTATCTTGAGTTAAAGTACAGGCTCAGATCAAATTAAGTATGAATGAAAAATTAAAATAAAGAAAATAGCCTGTGTCCTAATGTTGCTATAAGAATGCTTCTGAGTCAAGGAACCACTTTGTTTCCTTATTCATGAAATACATGACAGTCCCTATATGTGTCCTGATAGTAGAGGATTATTCACTTAGGAGGAAGTCAGATAAGGGGAAGTAAGGTAATAATCGCTCAGCCCTGACTCCAGAGTCTACATTTTCTTGATCTGTACCCAGATATTAACAGTATCTCTCTTTGGAACTACTCTCTGATCTCTACCTCTAGTTGGTCCTTTGAACACAGAAATCAGAAAGCTAGAGCCAAGCCATGGATTCAATATCCTATTCATTAATTTTCTATAGAAAACAAATCTGTTCATCAGTGCTAAGCTAATACTGCATCTTTTACTTCATTGTGGTAGCTTCAGGCCACTAAATGTTGATAAAGCAAACCTACTTGAACAGAGGCAACATAGACACTATACGGAAGGTTATGGGGCTCACTGCTAACCCCAACCACTCATATATCTGCTCCCTTTCTCTGCAAACTTATGTTTGCATTTAAAACTAGAAACCCTGATGACACTTTGACAAGAGCATTCTCTGCTCCTAAGGAAATCTGGTCCATCTTTTTTTTTTTTTTTTTTTTTTTTTTTTTTTTTTCAATTAGGTACTGTACAACGTTGGGTATCAGTTCTGGGATTGTCCAAGGTAGTGGGTAGATTTATAAGACCCAGATCCAGATTTTATTTATAGTGCCAGTGGTACACCCTGATGAAGTGCTTGTCATGGGCAGGATGTAAGAAAGCCTAAGATGGATTTCACTTTCTTATTGCTATTAAAAGATTCTTAATGAAACTTGTTCTTGGGGTTCATTAACAACACACACACACACACACTCACACACTCACATACACACACACCACACTTTTCTTGTTCTTTATTTTTCACTTCTTTTAAGTCCACAGTCCTGGATATGACCTCTCTGTTTTCTGAACTGTAAAACAGTAAGATCGCCACCTATAACAAAGGATTATCCTAGGAAGAACTGGAGAAGCTACAGTGCTGAGCATCATTCTTAGAGAAGACAGACCCTCTAACATAGTATTTTAAAAATGTTGGATTATGACATATTTGCATACCTAAAATACTATATCAAATAGTTGTGGGGAAAATAGAGCTGAAAGTATCATATATTGTCAAAAGCAAACTTGGAGATCTTTCCATCAAACTGTGCATGTTTATAAATGGGCCACTGCATAAAGGTTTACTACATGGGTTGATTTCAAAATATGAGAAAAACTACCATTCTAAAGCTTCACTATAAGCCAGTGAGAGTACAAAGAATTTCTCCATGCCCGGAGTTAGTAGCTTATGCTTCCCAGCATAAGCGGTAGGGACTGAGGCATAGCCCCTGATGTTCCTTTCCCCCATATAGCCAAGGACCTGTATTTAAGTCAAGAGCAACTGGACCATGTGAGGCTCCAAGCAGTGTCGTTAGAAGAAACTAACACGAATTATGTTTTTAATGTATGCCAATTGAAGTCACAGATGTGTGTGTATGTGTCCATGTTTCATAACAAGCCTAGAGCAGGCATTTTTTTAAAACCATTTTTTACATAGGGAAATTGAAGTTGAAAAACCATATCATGGTTTTTCTAAAATCCTTGCTGCTTACATTATGATTCTAATATTTCCCCCTCTTATTTAAGTAGTCTATGACAATTACAATGCCCTTTTAGATAGACTGGGAAATACCAGCAAAATTGTGATTCTCCACAATGGCATTTTATTTTAAAGAAGCAATATATGTAATTGTCATTGAGGTTCAAAATGAATAAAGTACAGGTATAATGGTCTGAGCTGACCTCACCAAGAACCTTTCAGGTGACAAGGAGGAGCAAGGCACCCACTATAGAGAACAGAAAACAAAGAACAAAAAAGATACATGATCTATGAGCTTATAGAGTCAAGTTCTACACCCAAGCCTTCTAATTCTTCTTCTTTCTTTCATATCTGCTCATATTATAAGATAATACAATTAACTGTATTTATAATTACATTTTCAAGTTCTTATCATGATGGAGACAAGAAATTATTCCTCATTGAAAAACTATCATTAGTTCATTCGAAGTGCTACACAAAATGCCATAAACCAGTTCATTTATAAAAGAACATGCAATAGTTAGTTTCTCAGAACTCTGGAGACTGGGAAGTCTAAAATTAAAATGCCAGCCAGCAGAGTTGCTACCCACATTTCCAGCCCATACATGAAATCTTTCTGTGCCTGCATGGAAGAAAGAGCAAAGGACATTTCTATACTCTCCCTTTTAAAGGCACTAGCATGACCCAAGGCAGTCCCACCATCAAAACTTAATTACTTTCAAATACCATCATATTGAAGCTTAGTATTTCAATATGTAAATTTTGGGGGTGGAAGACACAAACATTTGCACCATAACAGGGAGGAAAGAAAAGTAGACATTATTAAGCACCATGGTATAGAGATATTTCAAATACCTTTGAAAATGCTGTTCAAAAGTGGATTCTTAAAAATCGCATTATCATGCCTTATAATCTTGTGGTCCTCAATTGTAACCAGCCAGATTTCTAACTCGTTAATAGAATTCTGTGAATTTTATTCAGAAATCAACTCATGTGGCCCAGTAGGGAAGCACGAAAGATCAACATGCCTTTGGTCTCAAACTGCAGTCCCCAGAGCGCTTAAAATGAAAAGCAAAGATAAGGGTTTTCTCTGTCACTTTAAGCAGGGAAAATTAATTGCTCCTGTGGAGATGAAAACTTTATGTTTGAAAAGAAACCAGTGCAAAATGCTTTTTTCCATCAGTTCCCACCTGTGGAGACCTAGGGTTTGGCAGCAAATTGGAGCTTAAAGAATGTATTCACAAAGACAAATGCCAGACCCATCTCTAATTAAAAATGCCTGGTCTGCAGACTCTGAGTCTGCAGGCTGGTGAAGGGCAGAGAGAAAGAAGTAAACTATATGGTATTTTCCTGTTGGAGAATGAGTGTCTTCATACCTGCTCTGTATGTGCACTATTTAGCACTACAGTAGTGAAAATTAAGTGAACAAGGCTTGCTGTTCTTACAGTTATTGATTGACAACTGATATGGAGAGTCAGTGTATCTACATTTCTATTTTGTCTGCAATTATGGGAATCAGGCTCACAGTCCCCATAGCAACAGCATGCTCTGTATAAACTCATGAATGGGCAGGATATGATCTAGGATTCAAGGCATGGGCTTGAGTTTTACTTTTCTCAATGGAGTGTTTTAGCCAAATATGAATATTGGTTAGTATTTATTTTCCATCATAAGAAATGGAAGATTGCAGTTGATTTTTTTTATTTAAAAATATATTAAGGAGAAGAACACTTAGCAGTTTGTCAGGGCTCTATTTGTGATTAAAGCAAATGATTAGTCTGTCCCAGCAATCTAATCATTGCCTATTTTTAAGAGACCCCACGATGTGTTGCACTGCACTACAGCTTTAAAATTTGCTCTAAATGTTTTAGACAGGTCTCTGCTGACCAATATGAATTGGAGAAATCCATCTTAGCAAAATAACCTATTTTCTCATCTAAATGAGGAAGACAGGGATATGACTGTCACAGATCTGTCGGTAGCATCAGGGGTGAACATCTCTTCCAAAGTGTTTCTTTATAAATAGAATTAGAGTTTAAATTTAAATACATCATTTCATAATTATTTTCCATTTTCCCCTCAAGAATAATGTAGAAAGGCAAGATACAAGTGTCCAAACTCTAATTTGTGAGAGTGTGGTATGAAGTTAATTGAAGAAGGAGCTCTAGGAGTCTGAATCTTAGACATGGGGAGAGGTCAGATCAGGTTTTTAGTTTGAAAAACAGCAAGGCAAAGATTACATTACCCAGTGGGTCCAGATGTGATACCAAAGGGAACACATGAAGACAGACCAAAGAATCAACCATTGGAAAACACCAAGTTGTCTTTTCTCTGAGGCACTGAAGGAATAATACATCCTTGAATTTAGGTAAGAGTGTTGTGGTGGACAGAATGTGTAGAAGGGGAGGAGGAATTAAGGAGGGCAGCTTCTCTCAAAAGAGTCTGTGGAAGGGTGGCAGCAATGAGGAAAGTTAGGTTTGTTGAATCAACAGATGGAAAAATATTAATAATGATTTAGCCCCAGCAACTCCACTTCTTACGGGAAGTTTAGATGTTCACTCGGACTTGTTTGATGAATAATATATCTGGGCTTCCTATTGGAGCACTTGTCAGGCTGACAGGCTAAGGCTAAGGCTTGTCTTTAATGTAGAGGTACACGGATATTCTCTTTGATGTCCTAGGTCCTGTAACTGAAAGATGGATGTTGCTAAAGACCATGGACCCGAGGATGCTGTTTTCTTTCCTTTACCCATACCACAGATACAGGAGGAGAAAGTAGAGAAAGGAAAGTGCAGAAAGGGAAAGGCAGAAAAAAGAGATGAGAAAAGAGAGGTAAAGAGAAATAACAACACCATTTCTAATTTGGTTTCTTCAACTGATGTCATGGATAAAAATTACGTGTACCAAATTTAATGGAAATTAGCAGTGAAATCTCACATATATTAAGAGTGTGGGTGGGAACAAGGTTTACTTTACCGTCTGTCCACAATTAGCTGTTGGGTTCCAAAGGATATCAATTCTCTTTTCAAACCAATGGCACTAAAGGAATCCATATTTTAGCTATATGCAAATAATAAATAAATAAATGAATAAATAAATACACCAGAAAACTTTGCTTGGAAATTTCCAGCGTTGTTGCTGCAGACAACTGGGAAAATGGAAATATGAGATTCAATAACAGCATTGATGAAATTGTAATTTCTGTACATCAGATGTATCCCCTGCAGTGCAGACACCATCAGCGTGCGAGTTTCATCCCAAAGGGATCAGAGCCACAGTTTCACGGCATCTCTTTTCCTTGTGGTTTCTCCCAGTCACTTACTCATCAGATGCTGTTTTTTTTCCTTATCCCATCTCTTGCTCTCCATGTATCTTTTTGAGCTATGTCTGAAGTCAATGCCCAGGCTCCCAGGATGCTTCTCCTCATGTAAGCATATGCATAGTTTCCACCAGTGTTTTCATACAGACAATGTTTAAATGTTAAAGGGAAAGAACTTTGGGCTCTCTCTCTCTCTCTCTCTCTCTCTCTCTCTCTCTCTCTCTCTCTCTCTCTCTGTCTGTCTCTGAGACTTTGGCAGGCATGGGTCCAGTTTCAAAATTTTCTTTCCCAGGCAAATTATTGAGGTAAATGTAAAGAAGTTTAAGTCTTGCTTGTACCTGTCACTTGTTATTCAGTCTTCAATCCGTGACTTATGTTCTATAAGCCTCAAATTCTTCTCTTGCAAGTAAAAAGTAAGACATCATTATTTCATAGAAAACAATAGAAATTAGTGGCTAAAAATTAGTTCTCTCCCTCTCCTGGTCTGTTGACAACTTAACCAAGAAGGTCATATTATTAAAATGTCAACATGAACTCCATGTCCATCAGAGATATCTGTGTGTTACAAAAGGATTCTCTGAGCCAGGGTAGAGAGCTGTAGTGGATTGATACAGGAAATTCTGCCTTGCTGAAGCTGTCTTAAAGAGAAGACTTGTAACAGGTACATGGCCTGTATCTCAGCTCCATTGACTTAAGCCCAGATAATATATATATATATATATAACCTGAAAAAGGATGGAACCCACTTAATATAGCTGCAGACTATGGAAGGAACTTTGAAGATGAGACTTTGTCCATTTATGATAAAGTGTGTGAAGTACTTATCATGGGACCTGAGATACAGCTATCTTTCTAAGGGTTTTTCACCATTGAGGTAGGATGCATTGTTATTATTATTGCTGTTGCTATTACTGTCACTATTACTAGGAGTATTTTTCTTGTCTTTAGGCTCTTCCCACATATTATATCTATAAGGCATAAACTGACATCCTCAAAAATGTACTTTTCCCAGTTTTGTGTTATGCCTGCAGATAAAATGCTGGTCTCCTTCAGGGTAAGATTAGTCATCTGTAGATTTATTCCTAAGAAACAAAACTAAAGCCCCAAAGATGTCTGTCATCACTAATTCAAGGGTGTTCACGGATGTAAATCAGAGAGAAGTCTAGGCCTGAGGTTGGAGTCTGGTGAGTATTAGGGGCCTCAGCACCCTGTTTTCAAGGTAGTCATCACCATGACTGTTGAAAAGACACAGTGGGTGAATTTGTTGCCATGTACAATGATTTAATTAAAGTAGTGTTTGTTTTTGAGAATCTCAATGCCTTAGCCATCCCCCTTCTCCCCCTCCAATGCCTCCTTCCCTTTCCCATGTACATTATTTCTTCTTTGACTTAATTGCTACCTTTATATGATCACGTATACATATAATCTATGAGTTCATTTAGTTCTGTGTGTATGTGAATGTACCCTGAGCTAAGCACTTGTGAATGGACAACAAAGATGCTTCCATGTTCCATGAGATTTTAAAAACTTAGAATTCTGTGTTACTTGGATATATACCTCGGCAACAGCAAGTATGGAGATGGACTCTAGCCACTAAACTTGAAAGAACTCTCTTGTTATGGTGCTTTGAAGAAAGGTCACAAAGGTTTCTGAGTGTTCTTGGCCCTGTTTGCTAAGCAGAGGTGTTGTGCCCTGTGGTGAGGGCACTGAAATAACATGCAGTGTTTGCAGACTTTCTTCTAATCCATTGACTAAACCCAGCACAATCTTACACTTATTCCCATTAATGTGAGATGTGTGTCTGTCTCTCTGTCCAGCTTCACCAGATGGTCCTCTTTTTGGCCACACACAACTTTTTGCTCATTGATAAGGTTTCATTTTGGCAAACTGCAAAACCTCTATTATGCCACTTCTCTTGAATAATGTTGCAAATATCACAGCCCAGATAAAGACATTTGCTAAATACAAATGAAGCAAAACTAAATAAAATAGCATGTGTGATCAGCTTTGTATAGTAGTTACCCTTTTCTTTCTTTCTTTTTTTTTTTTTTTTTTTTTCTGGACCTAGGCATGCTGTATTCTTGGCAAAGCTGTGAATTTGCATCAGAGGAAATGAATCTGTATCTTAGATATTTAAACATAAACCTTTGAATTTTCCTTGTTTGAAATTAGACTTCCTAATTGCCCAGGCTTTTATATCATTATGGATCTGATTTCCTTTTGGGTGACTTTTGATCCATGACAAAAACACTAAGATTGTGCCAAAACTATCTGGCACCATAGGATCTACCTAGTTCACATGTTTCTTTTCTGTGTCACTCTGAATTTAATATCTTAGCTCCTTTCATTGGTTCACTTCCGTGAGACAGCCTCACCTCAAGTGTGACACACAGACTCCACAAAAACAGCAGAGTCAACTAGTAAAAATGCAACTGAAAGCATCCTTTGTAAACTTACACTTGATTTAGCTTCTAAAATTGTTTCTACTCTTGCTTCATAGACACAGAGCTCCCAGCTCCTTTGTGCAGTGACTTAAAATGTGTACCACAGAAACTCAGAAAGTTATTCTCACTTACCTAGTGCAGGAGTCAACTTGTAAAATGTAGAGTTAGCATAATGCCAATTCGTGGTGAGAGTAAAATTGAAGTGCCAGCACTTTCAGCATGGTCTTGAAGGAGGTGTTAGGCTGTGGCTGACATGGGCACAGGAAAATGGGGGCAGAGTATAACTGCCGTGAACTCTGTAGTTGTAACTAATTGTGATGAAGCAGAATTTCCCACTCTCCACCATAAAAGGATAAAGCTTGAATCCTTGAGTGCTTGTGTTTTATGGTATGGTCCCTGCCTCCCTTGCTCCTTGTCACCCTCCAAAGCATCACACCACCCCCACACTGATACATAATCATCTCCTCAAAGACCGTGCCATCTCACCCAATGCCTTTGTGAAGTTTATTTAATGAGGTGGTAATTTTGTTTGGTCTCACCTAACTTTTGTCTTGTATTCCGAATGCTATTCTGAAATTTTCTATTGTACAAAATTTTCTCTGCTTGCTGTCTATTATGGATGGGCACACAGTGAAACAAGCAGAATCCTACCATAGAAGTTTTGCATTATATAATACTCTGTGTACCTTTTCTCTACAATACAACCATTTCCCAGTGAGTTCATTGAGAGGAAAAAGAACATCCTATTTATTGTTGATTCACCTTCACTGGTTGTCTATCAGAAAGTTTTCTATAGTTAACAATAAACATGTATGTATGTATGAATGTATAGTGAGAAGTGGATAACTACTGGGTTAACCCAGTTCCATCATACCGAATCTTGTTTTCACTCCTTGAGAGTGTGAGCACTGTCATGTTGACATGTAAGAAGTAGTGCATATGTCATAGGTGGGTGGCATTTGGAATATTAGGAAGTGATCTATATAGTCACTGGTATTGCCACCATAGAATATCTACTGTCTCTCACTGTCAAGACAACTCTTTGGATTTTTCTAATGCAATATACATTTTAAGTTACAGTCCAGATATGAGAAGGGAAACGGTCTTCTTTTCATATTCAGCGTTCCAGTGAAAGGAAACTAGGTATTGAGACTGTCGAAGGGGACTAGAGAAAAGGGGCTGGGTCAATTGTGATAATACTTAGAACACAGTCCTAGGCCGTGACAAAGGCATTCAGGTGTTATATTAGCAATGGAAGTCTTAATCATATAAAACATATATATAATATGTTAACTCATGGAATGCCTCTTAACTCTGGGAGGGCTCAAGCACACTCAAGCTTTGCAGAAAGAGAAAGCACTGGAGTTAAGACCTGGTCAGTGAAAGCATGCTCCAATCCCTTAGATGAGGGCCAGGGTAAAGGGAAGCTCAGACGAAATAGACGACTATACTCTGCTCAGTTATGGCTTGCTGTGAAATAAGGTTTTAGGATATATGTTAAACCTGTACCCTGGGAAGGAAATATAGTCATTAGTTCTGGGGACATGGGATTGTCGTAATCACTTTGAGTCAAGAAAACTAAATACAGCTTATGTAAACTTAGGTCCACTTCCAGCATTTGCACTCAACATTTTATCCCTTCAGACCATTGTGCAACTAAAAAGGCAGATATGAATTCTTCTTGCTCATCTTTCCTATACTGTGGGCCTGTGTTTGTGAAATATTTGGTTCAGTTATGGAGTACCTCCAAAAATGAAGCTATCTCATCTTCATTTACAATGTATTATGATATAAAATGTGGGGGCTTTTGAGTCAAAAGGATTGGAATATTGCACGTATGACTATGAATAATTCAAATAAACACTTTGATTTTTCTGATTCCCCTTCCATGAAATCAAGAGTGTTGTTTATCCATCTTTTGGGCTGTGAGTATATAACATGTGAAATAGAATATCTGTAAGCAACTTCTAAATTTGAGGGAGACGATCCAAAGTGCTGTGTCAGGGTTTAATGTTCTGTTCATCTACTGTTCACTTTATGGCTATTTATGTAGTTCCCACTGTTAGACATTCTGGGGATTCAATAGGGAACAAATAAGCAAACTCCTACTCTAGGGAGAGCAAATATTTCTATTGTGATGGTAAAAAGGAAGAAGGAAATAAGCAATAAACATACAGTTTCATATTACCCAAAGAGAGCTGTGAACAATCAAAACATGGAGAGAGATAGTTGTTTTTGCCACATCTTATCCAGTCACTATGACTGACTGATGGCAGAGTGTGTAGCAGCATACACAATTCTTCTCTCCAGGCACCCATAGCAGAGTACTGTAGGATCTGGGCTGTACAGTTGAGTGTCTGCTGTAACTCTTGGCTGCTGACACCTGATGGTCTCTTGGGACCATTGCCACTAAACATATGGCAATGACTGATCAATTTCTGATGTGTTCTTGCCATGAATATGAATAACAGAGTCACAGATTTTAGACATGAAAAGAGACTGAAGGCTTCAATCAGTTTGATATTGATAGAGTCATTCAGTAAAATAGTATGCTGGCAAACTATAGGATATGACTGACCTGGATTTACTCTGAGTTCTAATATCAATTGCCACATCCAAACAGTGTGAATTCTGCAAATCCATTTTCTCATCTATGAAAGAGGATATTTAGAAGCATGCTAACCCATAAAATTTTTGACAGTATGATACAAACAAATTAAAAGTGTATTTAGCATGGTTCTTGAATACATTCAGCCCTTAATACATTTTTTTTGTAAGTGCAAAACCTAAACTAACTCAAGGTTTTTCTACATGCATCAAAATAAGTCATTGTAGTAATCACCATCATCATCATCATCATCATCATCATCATAATAATAATAATAATAATAATAATAATAAAAGAGCTAGAAACTAACATGTTGTGCACTATTTCCTTTAGACTCCAATTTTGAGCCCAAAACTCACGTGATCTTCTTAGGCTGGGACTTTTTTTTTCTTCAAGTATCAAATAGATCTATACAATAGAGGACCTTCTTTCCTATAAAAAGTGTCAAAGACAGCACATGTAGCAACTGTCTCTTACATAGGCACTCTGTCTTGTTGCCACGCGAAGCTGTGTCACTTGAATAGAGACAGGTGCAGTATACATTCCAAACCCTGGGTAGGAGGGAAATAGGTGGGGTTCTTCTGCTCTGACCATATGCTAGGCATGGGGCTAAGTATGTATATTATGTATATTAGAAATAATTTTTAATTAAAAATAATAGACAGGACAAGCCTTAGGAAGAGATATGGTTATCTGCACCTTCAAGGCTAAGGAAAATCAATTGCATGCTTTAGGATTCTTGTATCTCTGAAACACTGGGCTTGAAAGCCTAAGCATTTTCCTCCTTATACCATTATAATGCTGCCACCACACTCTCAGTACTGTGATTGTGACATGTTTCTAATTCTATGGAGCTTCCCAGAGTTAAAATATGAACTTCTGGTCATCTAGAAGGGGAATCCTGTCTTACAAAGACAGGGACACTTATCAGTGCCTACACTAACAGCCCCTTGCTTCAAAGAGTTGATTGTATCATCCCTGCTTATCTCAGAGAGGACAATGAGAACTTTTCAAAGAAAACCAAGGCCACTAGCAAGCAGTGGTATGGGCTTTACCCAGCTGCTATTACTATTACTATGACTTCCCAGCCATGCCTTAAGTGAGACATGCATTAGGTCCCAAGAGCTCAGAGCAACAGCCCAAGTCACAGTTATAGCAGCTAACACGGTGTGAATATTTAAAGCTTTAATCAGATGTGCAGCCATCAGTTTCATGAGCACTTTCGCTTTTGATGAGAAAATACACAATTCCTTTGGGGTGAATGTCAAATGTGTATAAACAAAGAAGCATCTGAAATATCTATGAGCTGTATTTATTTATGGGAATAATTTTGTCCTGAGCCACTGTGTGTCTCTGTAGCTCCCTTATTTATCTATGGCATTATCTATCAGTGCAGAGCATCCATATATCCACATGCACTATCTATTTATATTCCTGGAATCTATCTCTAATTGTTTCCTAAGGTCTAATAGTGGGTAAGAGTAATTCACTTCTTGCTGCATGGCAGCACATACTTTTCCTTGACTTCTCATTTTACCTATAGTCAACATGTGGCCAAATCATTTATTGGTCCTTCCATGACTTTTCCTGCATCCCTCAGCTACAGCTTGCCTTTCTGTCTACACAATGTCTGACACAATCATGGTGAGAACTCTTTTACTCATACATTGGATTTCCCATTCTACCTTGTGATTTCTTCTTCTGGCCATTCCATAACCATAACAGTCAGTTCATGTTGTGGTCAAAAAGGATACAAAGAATAATCACTTTTGAATGAGGATATGCAAGTTCACACATTTAGCTTTATCGATTACCATTTTCTTTTGTGTGTGTGAGAGAGTTTTTTTTTTTAATTAGAAACAATTTTATTATACATATCAATCCCAGTTTCCTCTCCCTCCCATCCTCCCTTGTCCTCTATCACACTCCCCATTCACTTCTCAGGGAGAGTGAGGCCTTCCATGGGGGATCACCAAAGTTTCTTACATCATTTGGGATAGGACCTAGGCCCTCCCCCCTTATATCTAGGTTGAGAGTATCCTTCCATGAGGGAATGGGCTCCCAAAGTTCATTTGTGCACTAGGGATAAATACTAGTTCCACTGCCAGTGACCCCATAGACTGCCCAGGCCTCCTAACTGAAACCCAAGATCATGAGGCCTGGTTCGGTCCTATGCTGGTTCCACAGCTTTTTGGCTAGGGTCTGTGAGCTCTTACTTGCTCAGGTCAGCTGTTCCTGTGGGTTTCTCCAGCATGGTCTTGACCCCTTTACTGGTTGTCCCATTTCAATGAAGCCTATAAACACTTTGATTCACTTCCTCCTCAGGCCCTGATTAGTAATCTAGTGCTGAGCTTTGGGATGTATTTAACTCTATTTTCTATGTATGTTGATCTTCTACACAATATACTTTGTCAAGGACCTGTTTACCTAAAGGGCATTTTAAAATTCTCATTCCATGTAGCGCCTATGATACTGTATTGTTGTCTTATTTAACCATAAACGTATAAGAACCATACACCATGGTTGATCCAAAACCATAAAATGAGAAAACTGAATACTACAGAATACCACAAAGTATGCTAGTATTAATCCATTGTCATAAAACGAGAAAACTGAGTGCCCTAAAGATGTATAAATCAAATATGCAGTATCTGTTTACAGACCTTGGTAACTGAATATCAATATATTAATAGAAAGGAGAAAAATTAAGATTGCAAGTCCCATTATTTTAGTGAATCAAAAGCAATAATAGACTTGTTTGCTATATCCTTCATGCCCAGATATGAAAATTTGACCCGATTTCTATGAGCTACTCATGTCTTTGTGTGTATATATTTTTGTATTATCCAGTGACCACATAGCTGGTTTGACCCTGTGGATAAATTTGACAGTTCACCCCATGCGTGGACATGGAACTTTGGAACTGGCCATTTCTGACATTTTAGCCTTTGTTCAGAGATTTGTGTAGAATATAAAGGTCACTAATAAAGCAAAACTAACAACTGTTTTTAGTGGATTTACCCTGTCATTACACATTATAAAGTACTTGATGTGAGAGTTAGGCCATCTGATTCTTATACTGAAGTCTAAAATATATAAATAGAATTATACAATTCTAGTTATTAAATTGACATTCTAAAATATATAAATATATATCTTATATACAAATATATAAAATATATAAATATCTGACATTGGTGCTCAGTTATATTTATATAAATGAGGAAACTGAGAAAAGGAAGAGTTTAAGTCACATTGATGGTCACTATTAAAATCAGGTTTTGAGCACTGATATTTATTTCTGATGTCATCCTATTGTCAAGATAGTTTATAAACTTCCTAGTGCTTCAATTCTGGTATGAATACTTTGTAACTAAGAGGGTTGTGAAAACCTGTCTTTGACACAGTCCTTTGATCAGAAAGTGATGAGCTAATTACATTGCAACCATACTTAGTTGTTGCTTGACCTTGACCTTGAAACCACAATCTAGCTCACTTTTATTATTTCAGTAGTAACCAGAAAATGTGTTCTGGTGTTGGGTTGATGGATAGTATTCACTTTTAAGTGAAATTGAGGAGACAATATGTTTGTGTGATGGATATCCTTACCATCTAGAATTTTAAGAGAAGAGTAATTCAGAACTGAGGTCTTGAAGGAATGTGTTTGGTTTTTTTTTTTTTTTTCCAAAAGTGTTCTTCTGTGCTTCCAATGAAAAAGTCTCCATCTAGATACTGGAGAGTTATCTCAGTGGTTAAGAGTGTGTCTGCTCATGTAGAAGATCTGAGTTCCCAGTATCCATGTTGGGAGGGTCACAATCATTTTAACTCCATTTTCAAGAGATCCAATTTGTAGTGAGCTATCCTCCCTGCCTGCACCTGTTGCAGTGACCACACCCATTGGAGCATGGGGACAGGTGTGGGTATGACATGTAGGGTCTAAGTCTGGGGTTCCCAACCCCAGTTCACTCTCTTACCTCCTCATCAGGTTGCAGAGAGAATCTGGGGCTTCCTTAGAGTGAGAACCCGCAGTGGTTATCTGTTTCTGATGTAAGTGATGTCTCCTCAAATAAATATCAATCAGACCATATTGTGTCCCATAATCTTATTTCCCACAAAATACCAATACTTTTATATGGCATCCATGGTCAACTGAACTCATCTTCACAGACATACATTCATACATATAAATTAAATTAGTTCTAAAAATTAATCTCATTGTAGGAAACCTCATCTGTTAGAATTCCACTGCCATTTATAAGGGTAGGAACAAAATGAACACAGCTTTCTATATGTCTACTCCCTGGACATAAGAGTACTTAAAGGTGAGGTAACAGGAAATGCAGGGCATTTCCATCATCCCTGTCTATCTTGTTATAGCTGTCTCCCCACAGAGACAGAGCAGATGACTATTTTTTTTTCTGTCTAGAGATGACTGACTCACTAACGTTTTCATAAACATAGAAGTGTGTGTTCATCCAAAAAGATAAAAAAGAGTCTGTATACCCATGGGGGGAGTGGGAGGGATGGAGGGAAGAAGAGAAAGAGAGAGAGGGAGAGAGGGAGAGGGAAGAGAGCGAGACAGACAGACACACTGAGAGAGAGATGAAAAGAAGGATTTATAATTAAGAGGCTATCAAACATTATGTTCCTTAGAATCATTTGTCAAAAAGCAATGCCTGCTGAGGGTCTCAATACCAGAGCTTAATTTGCAGTCATGTAATGTCACCATTCTTGGATGTCACTGTAAAACATTTATAAATCAGGCCCTAATGAACAGATTCTGTACTTTATGGCTACATTTAGCGCTTACTCTAAGTTGGTTGAATAAAAGGAAAAATTTATCTATATGTATATATACACATATTTTGTGCACATATGATATGCATATAAACAGGACAATGGGATTCATATAGTCAGGATATATAATACAAAAGGTTGTAAAAAATAAATGAGAGCCAGTTCTTGATGTGAATATAAAAATATACCAGGAGAGAGAAGAAAGCCATATTTCTGACACAAAGGGAACGAAGGAATACTGTCTCCCCTGGTGGCGCTTTGATGATTAATAATAAGAATGACTGTTCACTGAGAACCTGCTTGTGCTGGACTCTATTTTCAACCCTTATACCATCATCTCCCACAATCCTAGAAACATGACAGAGGTGGGCATCATTCTCTTTCCTTTTCAGATATAAAACTGAGGCTGAGAGAGGCTTAATTACCTGGGCCATGTCCGTTGTTGCTGAGTGACTGGTTTGTAAGGCTTTTGAGATATCCCACTTCTAAGCCACTGAGTCACTAGTAATGGACACACACATACATGCACACACACACACACACACACACAGACACACACAGACACACACACACACACACAGAGAGAGAGAGAGAGAGAGAGAGAGAGAGAGAGAGAGAGTGTTGAAGAAAATCAGACCAGACCCAAGTGAAAACTGAGAAGTATATTCAAATTGCTTCCATAGCAGATTTAATTTTATGCCTTATAGTCCCAGGTCCATTTATCCCATTTTATACATAGTAAAACTGAGCCCAGAGAGTGTCATTCATTACAAGAACAGACAGCTAGCAAGCCCTGGAGGTGGAATTTGGAACCCAGTATGGCTGATTAGACACTGTTTTCTGTCTGTAGATCCTGTGTTCTCAGATGAATTGTGCTAAGTGTCAGATTGCTTGCTGCTGATGTCCAAGACTCTCACTGCAAGGCTTATGCCCACAACAATCCCATAAGATGACACCTGTCTGGAATTGCAAAGTATTTTGTGTGAAACAAAAATCTTTAGTGGAAGTGACATTTGAACTTAAAGGATCCCATTCCAAATGTTATGGATTTCTAAAACAATGGCCCTTAAAGGAGATATATTTAGTGGAAGGGGCTACAAGCCATTCTTCATACCATCTGTGAAAAGAAAGATGCTTTGCACATTTGATTCCACCTGCTGATTTTTCACCCTACTTCTTGGTATCCTGGTAGTCAAGTTGCATATGTTGAGCACACTTCTCGCCTTCTAGGTAACTGGTACTAGAAAATTTCACCATGAATTGGTCACAGCTATGCTCACTTATTTGCTCTTTCCACTCTTTCCAGGACAATGATTAGCAGTAGTCCATGTCTCTTTCACATATCTTTTAGTTTGCTTTCACTAATTAGACAGCAGAAGAGCAATGGATTTTGGGAATCTTGGTTATAACACCTGTAAGGGGAAACAGTCAGTCTTTCCAAGGTCCTGATTCTTTTATAAACTTTCAGAATTGCCTAACAGATTAAAATATATGAGGACTTAGTAAGTCTTATACACCACATTTCATATATGAATGCTTGTACACATGTGCACTTGCACACACACACACACACACACACACACACTCCTCATTCATTCTATCTCCAGAGACTAAGTACCTCCCTATACCATTCAAATTTTTCAGTTTTAAGTGACACATAACCCCTTTCACCTACTATCATCAATTTTGCTTATGTTGCTCTATAACATGCAAATACAACTTTGATTTTAACCTGAGAGATAAACTCTTAAAAAGCAGCATGATTATTCTGCTATGTGTGGAATGCCAAGTGCCTAGAATCTTATCATTAACATAATAAGTTCTTAGTGGTTATTTCTGGAAGAAATGGGGGATCAAATGAATGAAGAAGGAAAGGAAGAAAGGGATATCACATTAGAATACATCTCAGCTCCTGTTATCTCTACATTTATACATGGGCACATACAAGTGAACACACATATGTGCACGTGTGCAATGCACACATACACACACACACACACACACACACACACACACACACACACACCAGCCCATAATGACCTGAGAATTCTTTGAAGTCAGAACTATTACTCATTCTCTCCAGCTCTAGTACCACACTAGCACAGACTGGGAATAATGGCTGGGGCTGGTGAGCTGGGATGCCCTACCATACTGAAGTATAAGAGAATTTCTGACAAGCCTAATTTTTAAATCATTTCCTTCATTCTGCCATGCAGCATCCAGTGATTATTTACCCATTTTAAGCTATTTCCCATTGTCCCTTCATACTCTACTAAATATCCTGTCTCCATCCTGGGAGATTGTGCCATGGAGATAGTATAATACTAAAGGCTCACATGCTGTCTGTCAAAGTGGTACTCTCATATCCTAGACTGTATATAGTGACTGTAAGGTGTTAACTGGTGAAACAGAGTGAAAAGGGGAGCTGTAAAGACTATTCTGGAAGGAAAGGAACTCTGGCAAGAGCTCACAACAAAGTCAAGATTTCACTACTTTACTGCTAAGAAAACATTTGGGAATGAAGAGACTCAGGTGTGGGATGTGGTAAAGAAATTGTAAAGATGAAGACAGATGTAAGGAAATGGAGAAGGGACTTCTAAATTGAGTGTGTTCACTCATCATGTCAGTCAGTATTGACTGAATCCCTTCTAGGTGCTAGCATGGATGCTCTTGTCTCTACATCTCAGAGTCCACTGGGGAGCCAGAGTTGAGTGAAATAGCTACAGGCGAGTATGAAGAGTGAGTCTCTATGTGTCACGGGAGATCTGATTTCTCTGGAAGAGTCAGAGAAGGTCCTCACAAAAGACAAAGGCAATTTTAGAGTTGAGATTTAAAAATGGGAGAGAGTTAACTAGACAAAGGAAGGTGGAGAAAATTTCAGAGCAGTCCAATCAGAGGGGGGGGAAATACATACAAAGCATATATTTCAGGATAGGAAATAAAAGGGTGGGTAGAGAGTAGCTTGAAAAGCAGCCAGAGAGGTGGAGGAGAATCACAGACCACTGGGAGGGGAAGAATGGGAAGCAGTTAGAGGACTTATGTCAGGAATGATGAGGAATTTCCTTTTTTAAATTCACCTCTGCTAAGGCTAGAGGAAGAACAGGCAGGCAGACAGCAACTAAAGGAGTCAATCAAGAGAAAACAGTGCTGAGGTCCCTGTGCCAGCCAGAGGGGACTGAGGAACTGAGGGTTTGAAGAGGTAGCACATACGTGAAATGCACAGGAGCTAGTAATAGATGTAAATGAAGTTTCCACCATGACGTCTGCCTTTCTGTGGTGTTCATCTATGTGGCTGGAGATGGGACGGAAATGTGTTTGGGATCACAGAAAACTCAGCTGGTGCAGCTTTGGATCCAAGCATGAAGATTTCTGTCATGCACTTTACCTCTCAAAACACATTTTCCTCATTTTCAAAGTGAGGGTAATAATGTCTAGTCTTTGGGATAGTGTAAAGCAAAATGGATATATATATATATATATATAACTATAAATATATATGTATATATATATATATATGTGTGTGTGTGTGTGTGCGCACACATGTGTGCGTGCATGTGTGTGTGTGTATATGATGTCTAACATATTATGTGGCTCTGCATTCAACAGACATTAGTGATCATCTCATAATTATCTTTGCGATTTTAAGGCAACATATTTAACATCTTTGCTTATCTATTTTTCTAATTTAGATAATTGAGATGACAGTGGTGACTACTTTCAGCTGTAAAGGACAATGAAGAAACAATGCCTGTCACTGAGTCAAAAACTCAATGCACATTATTTTGTAATATTAAAGTTCTAGAAAGATGTTCCTCTCCTGTTTGATAGGAGTGATAAATACCTGTGTGAATCAGATTAGCCACAAATCATACAATTGTTTCACATGGATCATGTCAGATCTCTCTTTTTGATTTACCCCCTCAGCAATCCATTTCATGAAATGGGCATAATGTCTGCTTCTACTTTGCTTCCCAGGAGTCATAGAGAAAGTGGTTTTGAGTAAAAGAATGAAAGAAAAGAAATGAAGCAATGAAATCACAGAGATTATTGTTAGGTTGTCAACAGAGCAATTATTTTATGCATGGTCCCAGAAAGACAACATTCTCTTTTTAAATACATACAGATGGCATCTCATCCTCTTGGGAGGCAGGGACAGGAAACACAAGATATATTGAAACCGTGGAAGATGAACAAAGACACAGTCTGGAGCTAACTGTGAAAGACAGTGTGGCTGCCTGCTGTCCACCCCTTTGCTGCAATGTCAAGTCAGGCCCCATCAACAGTAATGAGAAATCAACCACAGGCCCTCTGAGAGGGTCCATTCCAAGAAGTAATTTTTCTCTGGAGGCTGAACCTATGTAATGTCCTTACTAATCTTGGGCTCCTGGGTTATGAAGGCTGCCATCAGGGATGAGTTATATTTCTAATAAGTCACTCCAGCTAATCAGTCCTTCTCATCAGGAGCTGTTAGAGCAGAGGGCAGGATGAACTGTCCTGCAGCTCCTGAGCAGTAGTCCAGAATGAGGAGAAATGTTCTGCAAGGGCCTATGACCTACATGGATTCTGCCTCCATCCCTCTTTCAGCATCAGCACAGAGGAAACAGAAGGCACACAGACACACAAGAAAGATGAAGGGATCTATGTTTGATAGGGTTATGATTAAATCAAGGTTTTTGCTCTAATTACACTGCATTTAAATAAATGCAGCCTAGTAAGTAATTGTAATTGATGTGCAATTAAACATGTATTTATATCACCATTGCCTTTCCCATGCAGCTGTCTGTTCCAGCTTTTCATTGTGGCTGGGGACAGTGAAATCTGCCAGATGCTCAGTCGGAAGAGGCTCATTTCTCCTGCATTGGTGCCTAGCACTGTGGATCAGAAGGTGATCTAAGGCAGAGTTGGGTTGTAAGGCCCTTAAACTCATTGGAAGAAGGCCCACACATGTGTCACTTTGGCCATTAGATTATTAGAATACTTTCAGAAATAGATGATAACCATCAACTGATGGACTTGTAAACTAACTTGGCTTGGAAGAAAGTTCTCACCATACTGTTTACTTAGGTGATCTATTGACTCGTGCTCAGTGCTGGGTCCCATGTTTCCATCTTCCATCTTCCATCTTCCAAATACTTGTGCAAAGAAACTTTAAATACAAAGGTGAAGCCTTACACTGAATGCTCACCCATCTTCAGTCTAAATTGGGCAGCCATAATGTGAAGAGGTCAACTATGTCATAATCTATTACATGGGAATTATCCAAAAGTGATGATGCTGGGATGCTGGATAGAAAGGCTGAGCATTTATAGGTAGAAGATAAAGACTAGATACTGCAAAGTGGAGAAAGGGAGACAAGCAAAAAAATTACACAAAGATGCAAGCATTATTCATAATTTAGTGCCTATTCATCAATGCTCTTATCTAGAGGAAGTGAGTTTTAAAGAGATATAGTCTAGGATATGTCTTATCTGTACTCCATAAAGACAGTAAAATATCCCAAGGGAGCTGATAGCATGACTCAGTGAGTAAAGTGCTTGCTGTGCAAGCATGAAGACCAGAGTTTGAATCCCCAGAAATGACATAAACAGCCATATGTGCCAATAAGCTTCTTTAGTTAAAGTTCTTCCAGCCAGAGGCAGGTAAATCCCTGGGGCTTTCTGGTTAGCCTGTTTAGCCAAAATGGAACTCTCTGTGTTCAAGAAGAGGCTTTTGTTAAAAAGTAAAACACTGAAGAGGACATCAACCTTTGTCTGATACTGACGCACATATATATATATATATATATATATATATATATATATATATATATATCACATACATACACACCAGCTCAAGCCAAACATTAAAGCTTAAATCAATTGAAATAGAAGCACTGTGAGTACATTTACTGCTCAACAGAATTGACTGTTTACTTGGGAGCCAGATAAATAAGATGATCCTTTGGCCTGACTCTCCTGTGGCCCTGATGGAATGCATCTGGTTGGACCCCTTGTCACCCATCACAGTGCTAATTAAGGAGCCAGAAATACCATGGTGTGCTACATCTGTTTGTGTTCTCCCTTCGGAAGGACACCATGCATCTCCTTGACAGTTAGTCATTACAGGAGCATATGTGCACCTCGGGGTTCTGCCAGGGACTGCTATACCCTGAAGAACCATAGCAGAGCTCTAAGCCATACTGGTCTGAATATCAACTGTCACTTCAGTGGTCAGAAGAGATGTAAACTATCACCCACTGAGATGGTTGGTGGAAATGTGGTCTCTCAGAGGAGTGTTAAAGGACACACATTGATGAGGTGAGAGAATGAGAAAAGGAGAAAAGTGAGGGAGAGGGAGAAACAGGCAGGCTTGTGTGACTGCGACTCTCTGAGTTGAGTTTCAGATCTGAATCACTGGGAAGGAGAAAATGAATCTCAGTGGTTTGAAAAATGCAGCACTTCCCACTCTCCGAGCTCTCCAGGACAATGCACCTACTTCCCTGTGCTTTATTTGACCTTTCTCCTCTGGCAGAAATTATTATCTCTGAGCGATTAATTAAAAATAACTGAGGCCATGAGAGGTTACTGTATTCATCAAGGTCAGATAACTATAAGAACGACAAGGTTAGAAATAAAACTCAGGCTTCCCAATATCTGTTCCTCTGTTCTTTTAAGCCAATCAAGTAAATGGGCACAAGGGATACTTTTAGAGCTGATGGAAAAGTTTTAAAACTAGATGGGTGCATGATCCTATAAATTTCCTACAAAGTGAGTTGTATGGTATATTAATTATATTTCACTGCAGCTCTTATTAAATAATGGAATCCAAGTGCTATCTGTAGAGCCTGGGCCTTCATGTTATTAGAACATAGGTCAGTTCCTGTTTCCAGTCTTTTCCCCCTGAATGACTTTGGACATGTCCTTTAATTTCTATAAGCATCAGCCTCTTTGTCTCTAAACTGGAAGCAGCATTATCCACTTCTCAAAGTTGCCTGGAGGATCCAGTACTGAAGCAATAGTGGTTAATTTTATTTCTGTTACTTCTGATACTTAGGAATCATGATGGCATAATAGAAAATACAGTCAGCTCCCTTCTACATGCTTAACTGGTAATGATTTTTCATGTCAAAGGATAACTTTATATGATGGTTAAACATCAATTTACTTTTAGTCAAAATGCTAAATCAGTGATATTAATTGGAATTCAATGAGTAAATAATAGTAGCTCATTTTATCAAGCTTATACACAGTCTCATAGACTCCCATACTGCTTTTCCAACTTGGCTGCCCATTGGAATCAAGGAGGCAATTATAAGAAAGAAGAACTCTTGGTAGGACTCCAGAGATTTGATTTAATTGGTATGGGATGGGTCATAAGCTTTGGGATTTTTAAAATTTCCTAAAGTGAATCTAACTAGAGCAAAATTAAAGAACCATGACTCATGAGCTTTTGAGTCTGACCACAATATGATATACCTGAGGAGATTTTAAAAGGTCCAAGCCAGAACCTTCTCACATCCATAAATTCTGATTTAATTGGTCAAGCAAGGGGTGTCACTCTTGCATATCCCCAAATGCCCAGGATCAAGTAGGGTCAAACATCATTGCTCTGAACCTCGGAGCAAGTTTCTTCTTAGGTAGGAGATCTAGTCCCTTGCCTCCTATCTTATTCCTCTCTCCTGTTTCAAGGAAAGGGACTTGCCAGATGCTATGATGACTACCATATCAAATGCTAACACAATAAAAACTGCTGCTGTGAAGCAAGCCTTGGGGTGTTTAAATGTGTAGGAATGTTGGAAGAATAATATTCATAGTAATAATATACCTTGCACAATGGAGTACTGGAAGAGTAGCTAAGAGTCCCTTAAGTCACATTGACTACATTGTACATAGCAGGCTGGAGATGGGTTAGAATGAAATTTTCACATGGTGCCAGGCATGATGAAGTACTATAGGGCACTCAGGAAATGCTCAACCATCCATTCATCTTTTTAACAATGTCTGCTGGAGAAAACGCTATGGCCATGCTGAACAAGACAAACACAGTGGTCTTCCCAGAACTCAATAATAAACAAAGGAGAATCTGCAGAGATGGTTCAACAGATATGGCACTTGCAAATTGAGTGTGAGGACCTAAATAAAAAGCTCAGTAACTGTGGATGCCTACTATAACCCTAGCATTGGAAACACAGAGGTAGGAGAATCCTCAAGATAAACTGGCTAGCTAGAATAGTAGAATAATTGAATGCTGTGTTAACCTGCCTCAGTAAAAAATGATGAAAGTGATAGTAAAAGATATCTAATGAGAACCTCTGACCTTTGTATACCCTCACATACATCCATATGTACCCATATGTATACATGTCCACACACATGACAACATGCATAAACACAAATGCATATCACACATATACAGAAAATGAAAAGTGAAAACTCGTGATGGATACAGGCAAATGAATGACTAACTTATGGTTCCCTTTTTCTATGCAAAATGCAAATCTCTGTTGGCTTCTGCTATCATGCTTTCAAAGTTGCCTCCAAGTCCACCATGAACAAAGCATATGGCAGAACATACCATTGTCCCTCCTTATCCTTTCCTAGTCAGGTTCAAGTTGATACTATTATGGTTCTTTCCTAATACTGTTTCTTGTCAGATCCTATGTTATTTTTCAAGCTAGATACCATTCTAGATAGTTTTCTGGGGCAGAATTAGAGAAATACACCATTGAGTTGGAATTTATCCTGATGTGTTTGTAATTGCTGAAAGCATTTGCAAAGAGTTTTCTGAAAGTTTGGAGAAAATAGAAAACTTCATTTAGTGGACAGAAAGGAAGATGGCTCAATATGTAATATAATTGCTGCACAAGTAGTAGATATGAGTCTTCAGCCCCACATTACCCATGTAAGGAGCCAAGCATGGCAGCATCTTAGCACTGGAAAAAGGAGAGTTCTTGGGACTTTCTAGCTAACCAGCCTAGTCCAATCAGTGAGCTCCTACACATTTAAACACCCCAAGGCTTGCTTTGGGGTAGTGTTGGGTAATTGAGGAAGATGCTAGACATACTGGTCTCCATACACTCTCTCTCTCTCTCTCTCTCTCTCTCTCTCTCTCTCTCTCTCTCTCTCTCACACACACACACACACACACACACACACACACACACACACACACACACTTTCAGTCACTTTATATGTCTAATATGTATCTTTAGCATTTCTTCCTCCAAAACTCTGATAATGGATCACTGATCTGGTAATGGATGTCTCTGTGGCCCTCATCAGATTTTATCTCAACCCCCTCCTGAGGGTCTCGGTGGATAGAGAGGGACAGGTCTAGCATTCTCTGTGAGATTAGATCAGCACCTTTGCTAAACCTTATGGATTAATAGCCTCAGGAGACAGCAAATCCACAGACCTAACTCAGTTTTCTCCCAGTAAGAGCATGGTATCTTGTGTTCTTCTTTTTCATTTCTGCCCTTGTTCCTAGGGTAGTAGATGAAGGTGCTGCTATCACCAAAGTACTAGGAGATGAGAGCTTCTGATCTGTTCATTATTATGACATGCAATGTTGTTCACAGTACTGAGTAGTTTTTATGTCAACCTGACACAAGCTAATGCCATCTGAGAAGAGGAAACCTCAATTAAGAAATCTCTCCATAAGAATGACCTATAGACAGGCTTATAAGGCATTTTCTTAGTGAGGAATTGGGGGCGGACCCAGCATTGTGGGTGGTGCCATCCCTGGGAAGGTGGTCCTCAATTCTATAAGAAAGCAGGCTGAGCAACCCATGAAGGGTAAGACAGTAAGCAGCACCCCTTCCTGGCCTCTGCATCAGCTTCTGACTCCAGATTCCTGACCTGTTTGAATTCCTTTCCTGTCTGATGAACTGTTATATGGAAATGTAAAGCAAATAAACTCTTTCCTCCCAAATTGCTTTGGTCATGGTGTTTCATCACAGCAATAGTGACCCTGACCAAGACATTGCTCTTCAACCACATGCTGTGAATAATCTAAATCTAGTCAGTTTAACAACTGACCCAACACTACCTCAAAGCATATTTTAGAAGTGATGGTAGGAAATAAGTATTGATTTATTATAATTCAGTTTCTTTATCAAATAAGTAAGTATAACAATAACTAACGAGATAAGATGTCTTACAAAATATCCAACTGACAGAATGTATCTGTTATTAGCATTTCTGTTGGGCAAATGCATATATACACATGTATGTATGTATACATTCACTTTTCATTTTCTGTGAGTTTTGAGAATGACCACATGACACAATGAAGATTGAGGAGTAGGTACTATGCACCTTTATTCTGACCAACTATATTTTATTTATCATGTAATTACCACTCCTACATCATATTTAGATAAGGCCATCATAAAACGATCAGAATAATCAAAAGAATACATACTTTCTTTTTATCACAGCACTAGAGAAGTAGAGTCACAACCATAAGAAATTTGGGACTATTCTTGGCTACATAGTATGACTTCATCTCAGGCTACTTGAAATTGTGTTTTTAAAACCTTATAAAAACTAACATACTCAATAATTTTGTATCTTAATAAAAACAGTGAATACAACATAGAGTGTTGACAGAGAGGAAGAAATGATGGGCTCCGGTGTATTTAAAAAAAAATGTGCCAATTCAAGGTCATAGAATACAGGCAGAGGTGACACCGCTACAGGTATACCTGCAGTATGAGGGCAACTGGATCCTTATTCTTAGTAAAATTTAATTAAGTTCTGTTCACAGAAATGACATGTGACAACTGCTGTAGGACATAAGTGAAACAAGGAGAGAGAACAGAAGTGACGGAAATAAGATCAGGACATCAAATAAAGCAAAGAACATGCCCTCTGCATATTGGTAATTCTTCCAGCATTTAATCCAGGCCATGTCCAGACACTGCTTAATAAAATAATAGATGAATGAATGAATAAGTAATGTTCATAGCCTGAGGCTGCAAAGATGGTGACATCTTGCTGCTTCTCAAGCCTTGGATATGACTGTCCCTTTCAAATCCAGTTATCAGTACCTTTCTGCCTTTACTAAACAGGTGTTTGATGTTTAAATAATTGCCCAGTGAAGCTATCTTACCCTTTCCCCTATGTACAATTGTGTTGAGGGCAACCGCTCAACAGCACATGAGCCAATAGGCCTGCTCTAGGAACTATCAGGCATTGGCACTAAGGTCTCAGCATGACTGGATGGAGAGGCACGGCTTTAATGACATTTCTCTTTATTTTCTCCCTTGCAACAAACATAAAAAAGAGTAGCTTTTCCTGTGACTTTTCATTAAAACTCAAGCATACTGTAGAAAGCAGTGTTATTCTCACAGGAGCCCAGGTTACTGCTGAGGAAAGAGTCTTCCTTCTCAAATGCTGTGTAAACATGTGCTCCCGAGATGAAGTTCCAGGTTCAAGTAACAGTGACTAGCCACGGTTAACAAACCCTGCGCTGTGCATTGCAAAGCTTGGAGGTTAAACTACCCAGAGCATCAATTGTTTTGTTTTGTTTTTCCACTTCAGATATATTTGTATCATTTTCATCTGAAAAAAAAAGTCTACCCAGATTCAGCAAGTCCTAGAACTTGCTATCCTATTATTTCCTTGTAATTTGTATAATATTGGTTCAAAAGGGAAAAATTATTAGAGGGCATGACCTTATGTTTACAACCTGTTGTTCTACTTAAAAATGTCCTTGGACTCAGTGCCTCTGGCAATTCTGATTTGCATTCCCTAGCCCCTCAACAATTTGTTTCTAATGATGGAAATGCCTACTTATTGTGCTGGATATACTCTCAGTGTATATGGAAAACTGGTGCTTCAACATCCAGAGAAACTGATTCATAAGGACCCTTCTAGAGACCAGCATGCTGGTCTCTAGAAACTTATGTAAGCTGGAAACATGCATCACTAATACAACATAAACTCAAGTCATTTGATATTTTACACCAGTCACCCTTTTTATCAGTATCTTTTATAACTAGCAATGGCAAAGAAAATAATTCTCAGATTTCCATCCAGTTACAAAGGGCCTTCCTCTAGATGGCACGTCCCACTGCACATCTAACAGAGTGTCAACCCATGGACTCCATCCAGCTTATCCATGTGTGACCTTGAGTCTAACCATAAAGCCTGCTTCAGCTGATTTCAGCTTCCTCACCAGCACGATTTCAAAGCATAAAAGAGTGACAATTTACCAAACCCTTAATAGTACCTAGTACTCAAGAGATGTTGATTTTTATTAATATCACTATAGTCTCCATTTGCCCTTTGGATTGACTATTGCTACATTCAAAAACTAAAAACAAAGATGATTATTTACGTGGTCACAGTTCCTCTGATGAAAATCTAACCTAGTGTCTTTTCTCACAATCGATCCTTAGCTACAGTCAAATAACATCTAATGAACAGTTGAACTTCCAGTTTTGTCTATTAAACTTAGGTTAATATTTTTGCATCATACAGATGAAAGATATAACTACTGAATGAGTCCACAGTTGTAGTGTTGTGTTCAGTTCCTGGAAACTGGATATTAAAATGTTAATAATAAATACATGGACCAAAACTATAAAGTGACCTGATATCATGTGGTAAGAAGGATGAAAAGGCATATCATACTCGATATTTTAAAAATGGGCCAAGTGTAATAGCTACTTCTTTACTGCCTCTGTCATGCATTCCTTTTATAATAACATTAAGACAGGACATAGAACTGTGAATAGAATACGTGAAAGGTTTAAAACAGGAGGGTAGCAAATTCACAGTCAGGTTTGAGGTTATAGTGAGTTTCAAGTCAGGTAGTAACTAAAACAAACAAAAAACAAAAACAGAATCATTGACTCAGATTTCCAATATGGTCATTTTATAGCTTAGATAACCTCTTTCCAAAAATTAGCTATAAAAAAATGGCAATTACAAAATATCTTTGGAAATAACCAAATAATGATCAATCAGGTTGGGACACAGAATTTATGAAAAACGCTGAACTTCAGGGTGGAAAACTCAACAACAACTGGCATGCAACATTGCCAAAAACAATTCCCAGAACTCCACCATTAGATGAAGAGCTACAGACAACAGCTGCTGCCTAGAGAGGGAGAATCAGTCTTCTCCATGGAAAATTTCTCTGGTAGGTTATTCTATCTCAAGGAGTAAGCCACATAGCATACATATGAGCAACATTAAACAAACTCATCACATTTCAATAATGTTCATCTATAACAATAACAATTAAAGAATAAATGACAACAAAATTGAAGCCATGCAGTTGAGTGAGGGGGTATAGGAAGGAGCTGGAGGGAGGAAAGGAAGGAGGAAATGATGTCAATACAATCCTGATATAAGAAATTTTCAAAAAATTGACAACAGGTTAAATAAATAAAACTCCGGATTGGTGACATTTTTGCATATAGCTGTTTCCATTTTCTGCTCTCAACTTATCTGCCATAAGGGCTCTCACAAGCTGGGTCCCTCTGTGAAAAACACATTTCATCAAAGGAAAAGACTGATTTGCAGTAAGCAGGAAAAGTACCCTACACTAAACAGCATTGCCTGCAAATCCAGCCATCATAGTCTCAAGAGAATTAATACTCAGTAAGCCAAACAAAAATGTAGCATAGCCAGAAATTTCAAAGGTGATTCGGAGATACATGACAACCATCAGGTGCCTTGAGAAGTTCTCCGTCAATTCCTAGATAACTAGTATGTCATGCACATCCACAAGTTGAGTTAAAACTTAAGTAACCCACACATGATTCCTGCTAGAAGTCTACACATATGTGGAATGGGACCTGAAGAAAGTACAAACCCCAACCAATTTAAAACTTGAGTGAATTGGAATATGTGTCTCACAATACACAGATTTGTTGGGAGAAAGTAGAGACTTTTTGAATTGAGATGTTTGAGCACAGCATGATCACTAAGCTACAAAGATCACACACACACTCACACACACACTCTCTCACACACACACCAAAACATGTAAAAATAAAACTAAGACTTATTTTTAAAACTGAGCAAGGAAAACAGCAGTCACATACCACATTTTCCATGAATTTAGTCAACGTGAGTTACTATGAACAAAAGAAAACAGAGGCAGTGAGAGTGGAAAACTTTGGGCAAATAAAAGAAATCAATATTCATGGGTGTTAGGGAGATGGCTCAGCAGTTAAGAGCACATACTGCTATAACAGAGCCAGTGAGTTCCTTTCTATTCCCTGAGTTCACAGAAGGTGGCTCACAACCCCCTATTGCTCTAGCTCTAGGGGATCTCATGCTCCCTTTTGGTCTCAACAAGAATCTGAATTCTTGTACACATATACATTATTAGAAATAAACATTGAAAAACATTGAGTTTTTAATCACATTATACACTCTAAATTGTTCTGGATTTCAGAAAAAGTATGAGAAATACAAAGAAAACAAAGTGTAACCCGTACCAAAAGAAAAAAAAAAATATCTGTCTTTGAGAAGACCAGATATTGTACTTAACGACGATTTCAAAGAACTGGAAAGATTACATTGACAAAAACGATATTTAAATAATAAAAGAATAACAATGAATAAATAAGTAGAGAGTTTCAATAAAGAAATAGAAAGTATAAGAACAGCCATGTAAAATTTATATGAGAGGAATATACAATGAAAATTACATGAGAGAAACTAAATCACAGAGTTGGGATGCCAAAAGAAAAACATAATCATACTCAGTAAATTTAAAGACAGAACAATCAGATTTGTCCAATTTGATTATCAATGAGATATATCTCGTAAGTAGTTGAAACCGAAATGTATCAATAAACACATCATGGAACTTTCAACATGTGGAAGGAAACAAGAGGGAGCAAAATACTGAAAATAAAATAACCCCCAAACAAAATATCATCTATAAACTAATGAGAATTAACAAATTTCAAGTAAGGTAAACATTAAGAGGTTCATATATAGTTATAGCCAAACAGGTTTTGTAAATATATTTGAGTTCTTACATAAGCTCTTCACTTTAATCATGAACACCCCGACTCTCTCCCTTCTAACTTCTCCAATGCTCTCCACACAAATAATCCCTTCTTTAATTATTATTGTTACTGTATGCATCTATATCTTCTATATCTATATCTATATCTATATCTATATCTATAAATACTTGTTTATATAACATACTGAGTCCATTTAGCTTTGTTCATATATGCATGTGTCCAGGGCTGACCACTTAGAATTAGGACACTTACAGGAGAGCTCCTCCCTGATAGAGACTAATTCTCTCTCTCTTTCTCCATCTCCATCTCTGTCTCTGTCTCTCTCTCTTCTCTTTCTGTCTCTCTCAGCATTGTCTATCTTCAGCCCTTTTTCTAGGGGCAGGACTGTGTGGAATTACTCTGTGTTAGCATGTCAACTGGTGTCATTATGCTGATCTTGTTGAGGAAACCATATTGCTTATAGAGTTCATGAGGATAGTTTTTCTGTCATATGTAAAAGACACTGTTCACAGCAGATATCATGGCCTCCTGGTTCTTGCAATCTTTCCACTCCCTCTTCCACAATTTAACCTGAGCCTTAAGTATATGAGTTGCTTTGGGGATTATTTAAGCTGGGGTTGGGCACCACTCACTAACTTATATTCTGCATTTTGACCAGTTGTGGATCATTGCCAAAGGCAAGGAGAATTTCTTATTACATTGACATAAAGTGAAAATAATATATCTTCTCAGACACAATGGGGACTAAAAGGCAGAGAGGTAACTTGTTCATAACAAAGAAAACAAAACAAGCAAATGAAACACTGTCAGTCTGACAGCAAATGTATCTCTCAAAACTGAAGACAAAACAAAAACATGCTAGGAAACCGAGGCAGTAAATTGTGCATTTTTCAGCTAACATGCTGTACAGGAAAAACCAGGATCATTTATGTTGAACACAAAGGACACCAGATGGTAACTCAAATCTGTGTAAAAAGATAAAGAATACCAAAAAAATCCATCTAAATATATGTGTAAATATAACATAATATACATGGGCATACATAGTTTCTCCTTTCTTTCCTAAACTTTAAAATGTAAGTTAGAAGGAAATGAAAACTATAGTACTACCTATTCAGATTCTTGACATATAGGTATAAAACACAATAATCACAGCAAAAATAATGGAATAATTGAAGCTATGTTACAGCAAATTCCTATATTTCACCAGGGTTCAACCTAAATTAGCTATCTCTAAGTTAAAATGCTCACTGCATTGTTTAGACAAACACTCATAAAATAAATTTTAAAGTAATAAGAAAACCAACAAAGCAATTAAATTTACAAATCAAAATTCTTATTCAACACAAATAAGACAGCAAAGGAACTATAATGCAATAAAAAGAAGAGACTGACAAATCTCAAAGAGCATGATACTAGCAGTAATACCAAGGCATAACTGTTTTATCAACTGTGAGTAGACTATACATTCCCAAAGAAAAAAAGGAATTCAAACTGGATAAGAAAAATTATAAACTAACTGGAGCTTCAGTTCAGGGAGCACTCACTCCGTATCCAAAGATTCACATTAATGTAAATACAAAAATTAGAGAAAATATGCAGCATAAAAAGAGACCATATTAAATGTGAAAGTAAAAAGATATGTGTGTCATGAAAGCACAAGTTTAAGAGGATGATTTTACTCTTTTTATCAATGCGAGAAATACTGATTAGAGGAAGATTTATATTATAAACTAAGTAAAACTAATGATGAAAAGATCAATTTAGTAGGATAATACAATAATTACAAAGATATACACACTTGATAACCTGGCTCAAAAATAAGAGGGCAAATATTAATTAACAGAGATGAAGAGAAATAGACAAGTCATGACAATGATTTGAAAATATCAATATCCTATTCTCAGGAATGTATAGTACAACTAAACAGGAAAAAAGAGAAGATGTCAACACAAACAATCCTGCAGGCTAACCTGCTATAATTATATGTTACCTTCTACCTGGTAACTGTAAAATGCATGTTCATGTCAAGAATCTGGAGCATCCTTCATGAAAGCTCATATGATAAAACCACAGTACAAATTTTAAAAAATTTAAAAGAACCAAGACTATGAAAAATATGCTCTCTGATTAAATCAGATATTGAAAACAAAGTGGTGGTAGTGGGTTTACTTTCTAGGCGTTGATAAATTAAGCAAAACACAACTTAAAAACTAATCCTGAAAGTATATTACAAGGGCCCTGAAGATTGTTCAGTGAATAAAGAGTTTGCTATTCAAGCATGGGAACCTGAGTTTGGATCCCTGTGTTCCCTGGGACCCAGACACAGTGGCAATATCTGTAAGCAAAGCACAGGGAAGTGGAGACTGAACTTATCCTAGGAACTTGCTGGGAAGTCAGGCCAACCAATGGTTAAACTCCAGATGCACAGAAATAGAGGGAGACAGTCAATGTGACCTCCGGCTTTAACATGTTCATACAGGGGTGCACAGAGCTACTCACAAGTACATTTATGATACATCACAGGGATAGGGAAGGAGGGAAGGAGAGAGAGAGAGAGAGAGAGAGAGAGGCAAATGAATCACACAAAAATCATAACTGAAGTGATTGGAAAGGAAGGTACAATACATCCAAGACAGAGAATCCAGTTAAGACAGAATTAGACAGCATACATATATTAAATTAGCTACATTGGAAAAGCAAGAATGTCTTATACTACTGCCTTAACTTCTACTATCACATTGCAGATTAATAAAACAGGCTAAAATAACTGTAATCAAGCACGGGGAAAAATAATAAACAGTATGGTGGGAATTATTAAAATAGAAAGCACAGATATCAACATCCATTATTTAGTACATATCTATAAAGACAGCAACATTCATTCTGATAACTAGGAGAGAACCAAGGTAAGGAGGGAACATACATGATCAAAACTAGAAGGAAAATGTTTTAAAAATTAACTTTATTATATTATGTTTGCTAATATCCCTGGGAGGCCTGTTCTTTCTGAAGGGAAATGAAGAAGGAGTGGATCATGAATGAGAAGTGTTGGGGAGGATTGGAGGAGCGGAAGGAGGGGAAACTCTGGGGATACAAGAGAAGAATAAAAAAAGTTAAAAAATATTAAAATTCTTAAAGGTTCAAAACCACATCTCTAAAAGTATACAATTGGTCTAGTCTGTCTCCAAAGAAAATTAAAGTGTTTAATACTTCTAATATAGACAATGAAATTAAAACTTAAAAACATACTTTCTATAAAGAAAATATTAAGCCAAATGTTTTCACTGATAAAACACACACACACATACACACACACACACACACACACACGATTAAACCCCACAAAACCTTAGCACTTGAGAGGCTGAAGCAGGAGGACTGATGTGAATTTAAGCACATGCTGAGCTGCATTAAGTCCTGGGACATTCTGGGCTAATAACCCTGAATAAAAAGATGTAGACACCTAAACCAAGATAAATCAAAATGATGATGAGGACAAGTAATAATAAGAGGTAAGGTAAAAAATTTTAAAAAGGGGTAAGGAAACTAGAATCTCACATATTACTTATAGACATATAAAAAATTTGTACTCACTTAAAGCAAATTGGAACCTAGCAAGTTCCACTCCAGTGAAATTCCTATCCATAAAACAATTTGTGGCAACATACTGAATGGTATTGGAAAGGATCCTGTCGTCAATTGATTTATGGATAAACCAAATATGGTATAGCCATACCAATGAATACCACTCAGCTGTATAAAAGGGCCCCTGTTCTAGCAACACTGGTGCGTTTAACATGATGAGTAAGTCTCAAAGCTGTGCTAGGAGAAACAAACCAGGTTTTGAACATTGTATACCATAAGGCCTTTTTAATGGGGTTTTAGAAGAATAAATAGAAAAACAAATGGTATTGGTTGCCTGGGTGTGGGTGCTGTGGAAGAAGATGACAGAATAACTTGTAGTTGAACAGTCAAGCTAAGATGAGGCTAACATTCTAAAACTGGATGGTGGTGAGAATTCCACATCTCCGTATATTTGTTGGAAACAGATTAACATCTACCAGGTAGAAATTTATGGCAAGCTCTAACATAACTCACATATAAGATTCTTGAGCTCAGTGTTAGGCATGGAGCTCAGTGAGGAGGTGGAAAGAAAAACTCAACTATATTTTTGATTTGGCAAATTTCCCAATATTAAATGTGCATCAAGTATCTATGCCACAAGAGTTTTGTTTTGTTTTGTTTTTCTCACACGCACCATTACTTCTTGCTTTAAGGATCTGGACTCCTCCATTTGTGTGGGGGAATGTAGAATGGTGGATCCCTATGTTGCCTCTAATGAAGTTCCATTTCTCTTAAAGATGTGACATCTGTCTGTCTCTATGAAGCAGAGCCATTATGCTACTGGTACTGAACAGAGGTTCCCTGATCTGCCCATGTACTCTGGAGATCTTCAGAAGCATTGAGCTATGCTGAACACAGATTCATGTTCCTTGTATTTTGTTATTGCAGACTACTAACCTATTCTATGCCTCCTCAGTCACGGGTAACGGTGTCAGAGGCACATAGTCCATACAGGTTGCCCTATGCTTGAGGAATTTCTTCCACCCACCCTTTCTACCATAATATGTGGTGCTGGACCTGTCTGCAGGCACCACAAATCCAATCCTGGCTGTATTATGCCCAGTTTGTGGAACCCCAAAAAAATCCACCACCAAGGAGGTGCCTCACTGAATGTAAAAAACAAAGGTTTCTTTTATTGACAGGCTGCAACCTGGATTCTGCTGGCTTGGGAGCAAATGGAATACACCTTAGAGCTAAGCGGTATTTTTAAAGGGGAATATCACAAGGCTGGAAGTCCTGAGATTACAAGTTTCCATGGTTACATAAAGTAAAGTAATAACCATGTGTTTAAGTAAAATACAATTGAGCAGAGTTATGGCAAGGGATATAGATTTGTTAATTATCTCCAGGGCCAGAGATCTTTACAACTGCAAATTGATGGTTATCTGATCTTCTTTGGAACAAAGGAATATTGTCATAGATGAGGGTGCATTATCTGGTCTGAGGCCTCTAGTCTTGTACCCAGTTCTTTGCTTAGCCTTATCTGTCTGGCTGCCTTTTGGGAACTTAGAGAGGCTTGAAATTTTTCTTTTCCCAATATGGACTTTGGAGTCCAAGTTTTTAGACTTTTATTAATTTCTCCCATTTTACTCCTTTCAGGTGCAATTATACAAAGCATGGGACTTGGAAATGCTTTCCAAACTAGATTCAGTGTCCAATGAGGTCATTAAGGAACCAAAGGGGAGGAATGCAGGCTCTCTAAAGACAACTGCTTACAGGCAATGAAGGCAACACCTCTGCTGGAATTGCAGTGCAGACTAATTCAGGGGGAGGGGGGGTTGTTTCAGTTAGGCAGACCTCCTCAGCGGGGCAGAGTTCTCACTTGCATTTGGAAGGAAAGAATGCATACTCTTGGAGAGTGCTTGGATAATTGGAGGAGTTACAGAAACATTTAGTATTCCATTTGGATCCTGCGCTAATTGCAATAAGCCAAATAATAAGCTCAGCCACATGAAGCACTGTCCTCATCTTTCACCTGTGAGAGGAACATTTCCCTCCATAAGGAGCCCCTCTGGCCCTTTATCAACCATCAGCTTGCCCATTCCTCCAGAGAACCTAGTGGGATGTTCCCCAGACCATTTCTTCTGGCAGCTACTTTCTGATTCAGAGAGAACAAGCCTTCTAATTGCATTGAAATGGAAAAGGAAGCCAACCAGTGGCCAGGGCTTCTCTTGGCCACAGAGCTCATGCAGGGAGGTCTGCCATATGGAGGCTTCAGGGTTTGATTCATTAGAGTGAAATTGATCTGTCTGAAGTACTCAGAGTCCAGCACAAAATTCTTTGGTGATTCCTGTAGCACCACTTCAGTTAAAGCTTGCTCCTTCCTAGGAGTAGAAACACTCAACACAGACGCAGCTGTATTTTGCTTTTTCAATATTGATAGCACAGGGGTCTCCTGACCTCACAGAAGAAGGAACACTCAATTCGCTCACACTGTCAGTGAAAACCAAGGAATCAAAGCTGTTTCTTCTAAAGAAGCTTTTAGAGTATGCCTTTTCTTCAGCTGCATCCAGAGTTTCCCATTGTTCTACTAACCACACAGCTAAGGCCAAACCAGCCTTGCCTTTTTTTTTATGATGATATTTTTTTATTTAAATTTGAAACAAGCTTGTTTTACATGTCAATCCCAGTTCCCCCCACCCTCCCCTTCTCCCCTGCCCCCTTTCAACCCCATCCCATCCCTTTTTTGCTCCCCAGGGAGGGTGAGGCCTTTCATGGGGGGATCTTCAAAGTCTGTCATATAATTTGGAGCAGGGCCCAGGCCCTCCCTGTTGTGTCTACACTGAGAGAGTATCCCTCTATGTGGAATGGGTTCCTAAACTCTATTATTAGTTAGGAGGACTGGGCAGTCTATGGGGCCTCTGATAGTGGACCAGCCTTGCCTTTATTGAGAAACTAATATGGACCAGAGAAGAAGAAATTAGAGTCCCATATATGATAAAGGATAAGACTGGTGTTTGTATTTTTATATTATTTTTATTTTTATTGGGGGGGGTTATGGAGGCCAGAGGTCACTTTCCAGTCTTGTTGCATAGGAGTCACCTGCCTTGTGTTTTGAGACAAGTTCTCTCACTAGGTCTTGCAATGCACTCATTAGGGCAAGTTGCCTGGTTAGTGAGCTGCAATGGTCTTCCTGCCAGTGCTGCCCCAGAGCTAGGATTACAAGGGTATGCCACTACATATGACTGTGCATCAGTGCTGGAGTGACTTCAGGAGCTCATGATTTCGTGGCAGGAACTTTACCAACTGGGGTAGATCCCCAGCCCAAGGATAGTTTTAAATCAGATTTGTCTAATTCTAGAGCAGAAATTTGAAATGTATGTTAGAAAGGCCACAATTTGGAGACAGATTAGAAACAAATTGAAAATGGTAAATCTTAAAGGTCCATTGAACTTAAAGGCTTGGGCAGGATTTTCCAGCCTGACAGCACAGCCACGATAAGCATTGCCTGGAGTCTCACTTGCAGTCATCTTGTGTCCACAGCTGTGCATCTCTTCCACAGGCAGCTTTCCATCCGTCTATCCCAGTCTCTGCATTCTCTGCTCCAAAACCTCAGTTCCTGTCCTCTCACACCTCTCTGCCAACAAAAGTCCTCTGGAAACCAACCTGTCAACTCAGAGTAAATGGTACACCTTTGGGACATGTTGGCAACATGTCTACTTTACCCATCTGTCCAAAAGCCTGTACCATTCTTCTTGACAAGAGAGTACCAATGAAAATCAGGGCTGCAGCCATGGCAAGATGCAGATGAACATCTCTCCTCTTTCTGTTTCTTCCAAGGAAAGCATCAGTGATTATTCCCAACAACAGCTGCACTAGAAAAGATAATTCTTAAAAAAATATGTTTTGGAAGGCTTAATTTCAGTAGATGTGTGTGTGTGTGTGTGTGTGTGTGTGTGTGTGTGTGTGTGTGTGTGTGTGTGTTTCTGTATTTGTATAAATGTTAGGGATGAAATCCCTGTCTGCTTAGTAGAAATAGAGGGAAGGAAACTATTTTGAAATGTGCTTGAGTATTTTTTCTTCTCAACAAGGCTTGTCCTCAAGGGAAACTATTCAACCAAAGTTTAACCTGTAGGTCTCTTATTAAGGCCTAACTGAAAGAAGAGCAAGAACCAACCCAAAGAAGCTTCAGGTGTCTATACAGGAGAAGTAAACACTGAGCTCCACACCACTCTGGCCATTCTCTTTTCTCTAAAAAGCGAAACCCTTAGAAACAATGTGAAGTATATAGCCCATGGCCACAGGACTCTGAAAGGCTGAGATTCAACCACAAGACAAGAGCATGTGCTGGTGTCATACTTTATTGGACAGTTAATCTTTACAAGAGTTTCTCTCATCTACTTAGTACCTCATGCCTCATTGTTAAAGGATAAGTATGAAAAAGGAAACAACAAAATCAGAAAAAAAAAATTAGGCAGAACAGTCAGTCTTACAAGGATGTTGAAGTCATCAGAATAGATTTCAAGCAGGTAAGGTTAATATGTGAAGTTCTAATACATGGAAAAGGGAGCCCACAGCATCGCTGGGCAAAGGAATTAGATGGAAACCCTAAAATGAACTAAGAGCAAAGCTGGGGATCAAAACCATCCCAACAGAGGTGAAGAGTGCCTTAGACCAACTTACGACGGAAACAACTGAGGAGATAATCGTGGGGAAAAAAATAGAAAAACTTTCTCCATAAATACACGATGATAAAAATTACCAATGACAACTCATGAACCACATATACAAGCAAAGAAAGGCACATATTCTTCAGGGATAAAGCAAGCTAGAGTTCTTCTCAAGCAAACAAAAAAAATTGAGGAAACTTGATGCTCAGAGAAATACCTTGTAAGAAATAAGGAAAAGGTCTGTGATGAGAAAAAAAGAAATATTGGCCAGACATCTATAGTCATACAAATAAAAGCATTGGAAAAAGAGTTAAAAAAAAAAAAAAAAAAAAAAAAAAAGAGCTGGGCATTAGTGGCCCATGCCTTTAATCCCAGCACTTAGGGAACAGAGGCAGGCATATTTCTGTGAGTTTGAGGCCAGCCTGGTCTACAGAGTGGGTTCCAAAGCAATACAGAGAAACCCTGTCTAGCACATACAAAAAGCAAAAACCAAAAATATAAACAAAAACAAAAAAAGGTAAGCAAAATATCATAAATTCTTGAAGAACACTTTTTAAAAAATAATAATGGTCAACATTACCTTAAATTATACATTCTCATTAATATATGATACATGAACACATATGTGTAATATGCTTATATTCAAATGAAGTTAGTAACAGGAAGACCATAATGAATTGGGAAACTTGTCATTATAAGTTACTCAAATAGTATTATTTTAAACTGAATGTGAATTTATTATAGATTTATATTACAAAGCTAGGATAGGCATTTAAAAAGAAAGTAAAATTATCATACTAAAATTGAATTTTATGAAGTATTCATAAATGCAGAATTTTATGAAGTATACAAAATGCAGAAAGATAGGGACTAGCACAGCACATAGGGGTAAGGAACACCTATGCCAGAAACTAACCCAGCTGAGTCAGTAACTGTGAAGTCAATAGGACAATTGTATCTGTCAAAATGGGGATATTGTTAGGGTGGCTCGGAAAACAGGACCAGTCTATATAGTGCTATGAGTAAAACAATTAAATAAACTAAACATCCACAATTATATCCTTTATGGACTGAGTTAGACTGTGAGTTCAAGGCCAGTCTTGTCTCTAAAATGAGACTGTCTCAAAGCACGAAATGAAAGAAAAAAAGAAAGAACATAGGTAATAATACATGCAAATTAAGGGAAATGGAGAGTTGCTGCCACTCTAGTTGGCAGAGTGAACCTGGGAGAGTGTGACTTAAAAAATGAGGTGGACTAAATTTTCATGAACAGTCAATTTTATTCAGAAAATGAGACACTTTATACTCTGGGGGTTAAGAAGAATCACATGTGCAAGGTGTTCAATCACAAGGACAAGCCACACGTGGCAAAGGCATGTTTGCCCTTGGAGGCTTATGAATAAAAACAGCTGAGGTAAACTTTCTTCTCTCCTCAACACCAGGGAGAAACACAAAAACACAAGAATTCATATTTTTAGAGGTCACAAGACTTACCTTGTTTTCTTAGAGTTTTCTCACAAGCACTCAGAAATCTCCTTACATAACTCCATTCTTGGACCTTTTTCTGATGAAGAGTGAAATATATACCATGCTAACATTGATTTTAAAAACAAAAGCAAGATTTTCCATGTTAATTTTGGAGAAAGCAGACTTTGGATCCAAAAATCCAGCACTTATTTAAAAAAAATCATTACATACTACTAAAGAGATAAACTCTTCTCTAGGTAAAAAAAGTTATTGAGCTACAAGAGACAAAGGAATCTATTCTCATGGTTAGAAATATCAACACCCCTTTATGAGAAATGGGGAGATCCAGTGAGCAGAAAAGTGGTAAGGAGCTCAATGATGTTATTAATTAGAGTTCACATTTACAGACAATGTCATCCATCAACTACAGAATGTACATGCTTCTCAAGGTCATAAGGAGCATCCGCCAAAACAGACCACACTCTGAGTCATAAAACAGTTTTCATCATATCCTAAAAACATTCTAAGCTGTACCATTAAAAGCTGTACAATATCTGTTTTAAGGACACAGGAATTGAATCAGAAATGACTAATGGAAGGTTATCTTGATAACCTATAAAATGAGCAGAAATCAAGCAATATGGTTCTAAATAACAGAAGCCAATGAAGCAATCTTGAAAGAAAGGACATACTTTGAACTTAAAAAAAATTAAGATACAGCTTGTCAAACTTTGCAAGATGGGGTAAGGGCAGTGCTTAGAGGGAAATTCATAGAATGTGAGGTACAAAAGAAGAGGCATCTAAGTTTAACTTTCTAATTTTATACATTAAGCTATTAATAAAAGAAGGGTAAAGTAAAGCCACAGCAAGCCAAAGAAAACATACAATAAGATTGTCTGTTTTTCAGACAGAATGCTTGGCTGCATTGAAATTCTCAGCCAGATGAGTTTATCCACTATATTTAAACATCTATAGTCTGAGAACATGGATACAATCTTCAAAACAGTCTTCATCAAACTATAAAAGGAATGGTATGTAGTGCAAATGCCCAGAGCCTTCATTCTTACACTAAAACACTTGAGCACTGTCATTAACATCTATATTTTTTTGGCATGCTGGCTTCCCCAGCCTCTATCAGAATCACCTAGTAAGCATTCCTTATAGTCTTATGGGGCCTCCCTCGACTGAATTTCCAGTATTTCTGCCTTTTTCCCTACAAACTATTTCCAAAGACTTGGGAACCACATGGTCAGCTTTAGTCATTATAATGACCTCCATAGTATGTTATCAATTTTCTGTATTAGCCAATGTCACATAGCTATGATCAAAATAACAAGTTTGCTCTCTGTTGCTATGATAAGCATCCTTACCCAGAACAACTTGCAGAGAAGTTTGCATGACTTATATATCCATTCTGATCACAGTCCATCATTGAGGGGAGACAAAGAAAAACTCAAGGCAGGAACCTGGAAGCAGGAACTGGAGCAGAGAACATGGAGGAATGCTACTTGCTTGATCTCTAGCATTTACTTAGTCTGTTTCCACCTGCCCCAGTGACACCATCCATCAAGAAAATGCTGTACACACTTGCCTACAGGCCCATTTGATGACACGTTCTCAGTTGAGTTCTCTGAAGAGACTGACTTGTGTCAAGTTGTCAAACAAAACAAAACAAATGAAATCCTACTATCTAGTACATAAAGCTTCAAGTAGGTAATTATTTTGGCTCAAGGTTTTAACTGATGAAAACAATGGGCATTGACTAGTAGAGTTCACACAGTGGTAGCTAAGGAGAGGTGGGTTGGGGGATGAATGGATTTAAATGCTTGAGCTGACTTTCTTCTTTGTCTTTTTTATTGCATCTAGGATCCCACCAGGGGAGAGAATGCCCCAGAGATAACCCTCTTGGGTACACCAAGAGGTGTGAGTAGCTGGCTATCTAGTAACTTTTCAATCTGAGTAAGCTGACAAGATGAACCTTCACATTGGTTCTTTGTGGGGAAACTCAGTAAAATTGATATACTTTTATCCATAAGAGAATATAAGTTATTGATTTAAAAATGAGAAGTCTTGGTGGGTAAAGGCACCTGCTGGCAAGCCTAATGATCTGTGTATAATCCTCAGCGCTTCTGTGTTAAGAATATTTGTGCACATGTGTGCAAAACACACATACACACACAAATAAATAATAAATAAATGTGTGATGAAAGTTTAAACAAAATAGCCAAAATTACATATGTGAATAGTAAAATGATGAAGGAGTAGTATGAAAAATTCCAGGCATAAAAGTGTGATAATTTTGATTTCTTGAGAAACACAAACAACTTGAACTTACACAAGTAGTAATAGTACTTTGAATGGATGTAAACTGAATCAAAAATTTAAAATAATAGAAAGGATTGTATACATGGCCTCTTTGTAGTTCTACCAGACATTATAGGCGACATTTTATGAATTTTATATGATACTTTCACATCTAATAATTCTATAAAACCATCATTACATCACTAACAAAAGCAGACAAAGATACTAGAAGTAAGACCAACAGCAGATTATGATCTAAGACATCAGCAAAATATTAGCCAGTCAAGACTGGCAATGTATAAAAATCATGATAATCCCAACCAAGAAGAATTTATTTGGCCTAAATGTGCAAGTCTGATTGAGCATTAGAAAAATCAATTAATGCATCTCACCATTTGAGCAAACGTTAACAAAGGAAACCCCAGGTGATGATATTGAAAGAGGCAGAAAGAACATTTTTTAAAAAGTAAGATATTCATGATTTTAAAAATCAAAAACTCTCAGTAATAGATTGATGATTTCCCAAGTGCCAAAATTATATAAGAGACACCATACAAAAAATTCCATTAATGATGAGAAACACTAATTTCCTCCTGTAATATAGAAGAACTTATGGTTGATTGCTCCCCACCATTGCTTTTAGCACTGTACTGAAATTTAAAATTAATTAAAACATATACAGAATGTTAAAGGATCAACGTCTTTTCATCATAGGACACAGCATCTCTTTGCATGATATCAAAATGACTGACATAAACTCTTCCAACTTATAGTTGACTAGAGCAAAGCCAAACTTCCACTTCCAAGATTAACTTATAAAAGCCTGTCACTGTATACTAGCAATAAAAAGTAAAGTTTAAAACTTATCTCTATCAAATTAGCATAAATTGAAGCATAAGTAAAAATTTATCAAGATGAATATATTTACAAGCTGAATATAAGGGAAATATTGATGATTGACATTAAAGAACAACATAAATAGAAAGATATCTGTAGATAGGAAGTCTCAAAACTGTCAAATATTAGTTGTTCCCACTTTGGTTTATATGTTCAATGCAAGCACAATCAAGATCCTGAAAATTATTTTGCAGGTATTAACAAACTGATAGAAACAAAACCTAGAGCAAAACTAAACAACAACACATGTTGGAAAGTGATATGAGTATCACTAAGCATAAGATGTCAGTCTGAAAAACTATACAAATGGGGCTTTGTAAAATTAAAGACTACATAGGAGATTGCTTTCTTCATGCTGTCCAAGAAGCAGAGAGACAGAGAAAGAGGAAGAAGTCAGCGTCTCAATATCCCATCTAAAACTGCCTCAAATGACCCAACTTATCCCCACTCTATCTACTAGGCTCCAGCTCTAAAACAATTTATCTCCTCCAAATAGTACCACATTCTGGGGTCCAAATCTTTAATGTATGAGATTGGGAGTGACATTTTAAATCCAAAGTACAGCAATACTGAAACAGAATTATCTCACAGAAGGGAAGTCTGAGGAAACATTTGACTTTGATATTAGCCCCAGAAGACTATAAGTGAAGTGGCCAAATGGCTTGAAGCTGAAATCTAGCTTGGTTGGATGCTTTGGGCCCTAAATCTTGACAAGAATCAGAAAAAAATTTTCTCTTCCTTTAGCTTAACTGTCCTACACAGTGACCACTTTTAAAAAAGAAAAGGAAATTTGAATCCCAGGAAACATGTGGCAATGACAGGAAAGATATATATATTTTAGTTGCTAAATCTGTGATGGGGTCATTGAGGGGTTTACTATCGACATGCTGAGAACAGAGGTCATGGCTGAACTAAACCTCCTACATTCCACAATCTATCCCCTCATAACTAGATATTATCTGTCCCTCACTATTGGTAATGTCAAGTTTTCAAACCCCTGTTTCATATTAATAGCACAAAGAGACAGCCATGAGAAACTCTGGGGCTTTGGGAGTCAGACTAATAAATTTAACATGCAATGGATCAAATATTAAATATGTAGACATCATCTTCAGAGAATGAGGTCCCTGTGGCAGAAGGCAGAAAGCTGACATTTTGATAAAGCAATTGATTCCCTGACAATCACTAATGCAAGACTGTTTCCATAGGATGCATGTAAAAGAGTCGGTGTTGCAGGGGCTGTTGCTGGAAGAAGTAATCCTGGGCATTTTAGAATGTGCATCTCTCTGCCCCACATATGTGGTTTTATGTTGCTCTGAAGATGTAACTTCTTACTGGGACACAGATCTGCTGGATATTCCATTAGTGATGCAATATCCGTTCTCTTAATCTGATTTCTCTACTTAGCAAACATCTTGTATGTTGGCTTCTCTCATGGCCCTTCCAATAGGAAGAAAATCCACTGAAGGACAAGATAAAAATACCTTCTTTGGATATTATATTTCCCATCATTATTGGATGGTGTGATAGTTTAATTTCTTGAGTCTATAAAACCTTGGGAGCTTGATGTTATCCAGTGAGGCATCCCAAAAGCTTAGAATCTGGTCATAAGCTTTAGGGAAATACAATCATAGATAGATAACCAAACATCATTGCTGCGTGAGATCTCTACAATAGCCCAAAACTGCAGGAAGAAAAGGGGTCAAGTGATGCAAGCAATACATTTTAATACAAAACTTCCATGCTTTCTTACTTGATCTAGAAGAAGGAAGCAAGGAAGGATAAGGGTTTTCTGTGACACCCTTCTACAGTTTCCTGCATAAGGACTTCTGTGTGTAGAACTTCAAGTTATGGGTTAGTGGAGCCTCTTCCTGCAGGGTTAGGAACTACATATTCAGCACAGAAAAGCAGTGTGAGATATTTCCAAGAAAAATATGAAAAGAATCACTTTTTAATTTGGAACAGAGACCTGAAGATGAAATTGCTCAATCAGCTAAAACATTCCCCAAGTGGCATAAAGCATTCTCTGCTGGTGCTGCCTCAAGGTAATGCCAATTAAATTAGTTTCCACTGTGTTACTGTAGGAAACCAAAACTAGGTGGAACAACGAACTGATTGAAAACCTGTAATTGGAATTCAATGGAGGAAACGACTCATCTCACAGATGGCTGTGTCACTTACATCCCAGATTACACAGAGAGGAGATGCTAACTCAGGTGGGAGCAAGGGCTGGGTGAGGGCAAGCAAAGGGGCAGCTTGATCTGTAGTCAGGAAACTTCCAGTTTTTGACTTAACCACTATAATAGTGGAGGCAGGGGTCTTTTTTTCTTTTACCACACTTTGATACAAGAGCATTTTAAAGATAGATTTCTTTTTTGAACATCATAAAAGTTCCTGGATTATTCCCAAAGAAACTTTAATCAATTTTCATGTTCTTCCTCTAGTGTTTTCCAGCTTGTTTTCTTATGCAGTTTCAGTTTTTAAACACATACTGTTTCATATCAAGGTCATTAAACATTTTCTAAAGGCTAGATGGCAGATGTTGTCAGCTATAGACAAAACATTACCACTGCTGCACATTGTAAATTCTGCTGTTGAAACACAAAAACCATAGGACATGGGTAATGAGTAGGGTTGTATTTCAAAAGAACTCCATTTATAAAGACAGAGATGAGACGCATTGGTGGATTGATTGTTCTTGCTTAATGTACATGGTAATAGTTATTTGATTAAGCATGCTTTTTGCATATATGTTATACTTAATATCATCAACATGTCCAAAAACTGCATACTCATCAGAAATTAAATAAACATTTAGGATAGCCTATAAGCTAATCAATGAAACAAGTAGCCAATATACAGTGAGAACGAAGTTGACACAAATGCTTCCTCAGTTCCTTAAGAGGCAAAGAGGTCATTTTTCACAAAATAACATTTTTCTGGGCATGAAAAGGTTTTAGAGGAGTTCATAATGAAAACAGTAACCAATATCAGATTGTTGTAGTGTAAATATCATGAAGTGCATGAAAATGTATTTTTTCCTGTGTTGTTTAGTTCACTCTCTCCACCATTTAACACTGATTGCTTGGGGAAGGGCTGTGGGTGGCTGTCTGTTCCATGCCCTTTCCCCGCTGGAAGCAGTATAATATTGGATGTAACAAACTTGCTCTTAATCTTTGAAGATTGTAAGTAAGAGGTAGACAACAAATACATAGATAGTTTCAGATGTAAAAGTTATTATACTGGAAATCAAAAGGTAATGTTTACAAGTCAAGGCAATGATGGAATGGTTGCTACTTTCTCAAAAGTTTCACACAGTCCTTCTGACATGGTGGCTTTCAGCTAACATTTAATAATGATAAAATTTCCTCAAAAAATTAAGGAAGGAGAAATTGGAAGAATCATGAGTAAGGCTGGGGAACATGGTTGGAATGAAAAAAAAACCATGGTAGGCAGGAGAGAGGTTATGGGCACTTACACTACATATTACTTGTAATACAAAGGACAGGTATTGAGCTACATGAAGGGGACAGTACAATCTAAACAGCCTCTTTCAAGGACATCTGCTGCTGGGGTATATGGATAGCCAGTTGGTAGGAAAATGAACAGGCCAGATTCGCCTATAAGCTGCTTGCTTCTTTGGAGTATTCCTTTTTATCTTCTTCTATTGTGTTTAGCATTCAGATCTTAATGTAATTTGTTAGTTTGCACATTACAACCTTTGAAAAAGTTACTTCAATTGAAAAGTTCAAACTCTGTCTCCTGAGGACATAGGGTCTTGGTTTCACAGCTCTTTAATTGCTGACCTCTACTTAGGCCCAACTTGATTTCATCTTCCATTTTAAGGATTACCCATGTTGCCTGTTGGACACGTTAGCTATTTGGCTTAAGAGCACCATACCCAATGTTGTGAAATCAGTGAATGTTCTTTTAATTCAGTATTTCTTTCCAGAGGTTTAAAGCAGGACATCTTTTTTTAGCAATGGAAATGTATGTACTTCTATGCCTCTGGAGATTTTAAGAATATGAACATTTTTCTCTGTAAGATTCTATCATGTGGTTTAGTCAAAGCATAATCTTCCAGCAGCATGCCAAATTAAATAGGCTACTCAACTGTATATTTGATCCAAGGTAAAAATGTGCTTTTCTTTCTTACATTTTATTTCTTTTCCCTCCACGATTTATTTTTATGTGCACTGACGTCGTGTCTACATGTATGTCTGTATGAGGGTATCATATCCCCTGGGACTAGGGTTACAGACACTTGTGAGCTACCATGTGGGTGCTGGGGATTGAACCTAGGTCCTAAGAGCAGCCAGCGCTCTTAACAACTGAGCCATCTCCCCAGCCCCCAAGCCATCTTCTCAGCCCCATGTTTTCCTTTCATTTAGGAGAAAGTTGTGGCTCACAGACTTGTATAAGGGCTTGTCCTTTCATGACATAAACCTAAAGAACACACACATATACACACATTTGCATGGGAGGTGTGAGCCAGCTTCTGCTACCTGTACTACACCAACTTTTGAAAGATGCTACTATATGTGCGTTTCTCCTTCCCTGGAGCTCACTAACCTCATCCATGTTGTAAGTCATCACCTTTCTGTTGACCTCCTACCAAATCACTTTTTATCCTAGCCAAAATTTTTACTTTCCAACAGGCCATAGAAATTCCCTTACTCTGTAACCATGTCTACATCTTTGTTCTACATCAGCATCCCCTCTGACCTCAATTAAAACAAAACAAGCAAACCAACAAACAAACAACAAAATCTTCCTCAGCACATACACATGACAGGTCTTTCACAGAATGCTTTTCTGTTCTGCATACTACACTTGCCTGTGGAACATAAGAAAGAAAAAGCATCTTCCTTCCTCCCACTGATAAACTATCAGCTCAATACTTGATCAGTTATATTTCAGGGATGCCATTATAAACAACCCCATTGTGTTACTCTATGGGACAGATTTTTACTATCCCAGCTATTGTTAGCAACTCAGTCACATCCATTTTCTATTAAATACATTAATTAAGAGCTGGCTTATAGCAGGACAGCCCTATATGAAGGACGGAGATGTGACCTTCAACAAAATGCTTCTTTTCTTTTTGCTTCTATTACTCATCCATAACTTGGAGCTAAAAAAATGTATACACCTGTCTTAGCATGGATTACTAAGAACAAAGAGCCTAAGGCTACTAATTAACAAAGAAAGTTTAATCCTAGGGAACCAAGAAAGGCAGGAAAAAAGGGAAGGCATCAGGAGAAAGCTAATGTGAGAAAGCCTTCCCAAGTGGGCCAGTGCTTGATGGCAACTCAGGACTAGTATTGTGGGGTTGACTCCAGAGTGACTGTAACAAGTACCCTTTTCTAGGAAAGTCTAAAGAAAGGGAAAGAGACAAGAGTATCCAAGATAAATATACCCCATAGGTTGTTCTCAGAGAGAATTAATTGGCACAATTTCTGAACTGTGGACAGCATGTTCATCAGATTTTCCAGGTTGAGTGGCATAAGTGGCAGAGCAGCTTTGGAGTCATTCTAAACATGACCTGTGTCCTTTCTCCATAAAGACCCAACTTGCAACTCAGATCCCTAAAGATAAAACAAATTGTATCAGTCCACACTTCTCCCAAAATATTAGAAATGTCTGCCTTTTCTCTTAACAGAATGTTGAGTTTTTAATAATTTTGGTAATATTCAATTCAGACATCAATAATATTTTCACTGTCTATTCACAATGTCCTATCAATAAAATATAATGTCATCATTGGAGGACAATAACATAATATAGATTGGTTATATGCAAATGCACACACATTTATACACATATGTGTATATTATATATACATATATATGTCACATCTATATGATTTTCAGCTATAATTTCTGTCCTCGTGTACCCTGATTTGTTGTTGTTCCCTTCGTCTTTGTAATTACACATGGTTTGAGATTCATACTGAGATTATCAAAGGGAACCAATAAGTCATCTGTATATTTATAAAGCCTCATACTAAATACCAGATGCTGAATCAGTTGTCGGTAACAGCAATGCCATTAACAGGGTGGTATAGGCCAATGATCCACAATGGTGTTTTACTTTTTACTTGCAGGGGATGTGGTTCACCACATCCATTTGGCTTCTGAAGGCCAGACATGCAAGAGATATAGGAAGAAGACCCTTATCTCTATAAACTAAAGTCTTCAGTGGTAAGCTTCCCCACAATATTGCTTCTGATCTAGTGTCTCATCTGGTAGAGTAAGGAGATTTTAGTGAATGTCTGTGCTGTTTTACCTGTGCCAATTATCCATTCTAAACACAAGTCAATGAACACAAGTTTGCTTTACATACTCATTGGATTTGTGTGAGATGAGCTCAGCCAAAGTCAATTTAATAGCTGAATTCCCTATACAAATTTAGCTGAAGGATTCTGCAGGCATTGTGAGATCTTTGAGTTAACGTTATCTGAGAAAATCCAAGCAACAGTCTGTGAACACTCTAAGTATTTCCTGGAGCTCATGTATAGCTCTGGCACAAATCCCTCTGGAAAAAGTATCAGGATTTTTACCTTTACAACTTATGATGGCATCAAAGGGCTCTTTTTCTCTTTGGGCCAGACTTCACCTTCAATCAAATAATCTTGATCACACACATTTCTACAGAGTGCTAGAGGCAATCAAGGCATGGAGATTGCCTTGCCAGGCATTACAGTACTTACACCAGACACATCTTCCTTGCTTCTGGTGATTAAGGACTGCTGCCTATCCTCAGTCAGTCTGGAATCTCAGCATCACCATTTATATTAAAGAGTCTATTTTCACTGCCACTAAATTTCTCAAATTCTCAAAGATGCCGGTATAGCTTCCTTCCTATCTTTTATTCGCTTAAGAAGAAGTAACACAACATAGGTGGGAGCATTTTAGAGGTGAACATTTAGGGCTGGAACGATGGCTCTATGACTAAAAGGACTGCTTGCTTTTTCAGAAGCGCTGGGTTCCATTCCCAGCACCTACATAGTAGCTCATAACAGTCTGTAACTTCAGTTCCAGGGGACCCAGTGGCCTATTTTGGCCTCTGTAGCACCAGTCACATAAGTGGCACATGGACATACACATGGGAAAAGTACCCATGTTCATAAAATAAACAATTTTTAAAAAGAAATATTTTTTAAAAATGCAGACATTTAAATTTTAGGGATGATGAAATGAGATGGGATCTAAAGATGCTTAAGCAGAACACTTGCTAATTGTGATGCCAGGTTGACTCTGAGAACTGACAATGTAATGGGAGTAGTGTTTCAATGAAAGCCACACAAAAGTATAATCAGATAGTGTGTTTCAGATGTTATGCATAATCTGTTTTTGCTACCTCTACTGCCCTAGGGAATTTGACTCTATTCTCATCACTATTCAAATGAACATATCTGGGTTTCAGTAGTTTAAGACTTTGATGTGGAAAAGATTTAAGGATATTCTCTGATGGTTTTGTTCTTTTCTTTTGTACATGCGCAGATGTACATATAGGGATAAGACAAGAGAACCAATGAGATATATGGATCATATTAATGTGGATTTCCCAGCTCTGATATAGCACTATGATTCTGAAAGAAGTTACCATTTCAGGAAACTAGAAAAAGTATATACAGAGAATCTGTATCATTTCTTATAGATCTGCATTGTATATCTATCTATTGGAAACTATATACTATATAACTTACTATTTATCTAACTATCATTCACCTACCCATCCATCCATTCATACACCCACCGACTGACTCATCCATCCATCCATCCATCCATCCATCCATTCATCCATCCCATTACTACGAGAAATGGAAGATCAATGAAATCTTTGCATTACTACCAGCATTTGGTATTGTCACTTCTTTTTATCTACATTTACATGGTGGCTACTAACACTTGAGATATTTTTATATGCTTATTTGCTTTCAATGTTTCTCCTTTGATAAATTTCCCTTCATATATTTAATTTGGTCTGTCTTAAAACATCAGTTTGATACATTTTATTGTTGACTCTTGCAAGCCTTACACACACATTCTAACTGAAGTTCTTTGCTGTATATATGCATATAGATATGGTTTGCAACTTTTCCCAACATGCAGCTTGCCTTCTCTTCTCCTGTGTAAACATTTTTCAAGGTAAAAGTATCTGACACATTCAAGGTTAAAAAATGTTCTCCTTGGAGCCTACCTTCCCCCTTCCCCTGCCCTGTTCAGAGCCTCCTGAGGCCTAGGGACTGTGTGCAGGGGAACCTGTCCCAGTGAACTGGCCTTTCCAGAGTCTGCCAGTATCCTGGTTCCACCTCCAACCAAAGTAGGAAATAAACTTGGGCCTTTTCTGGCCTGCCTTCTGGGGCCCTGCTCAGAGCCTCCTGAGGCTGGTGGTGGGGAGAGACCATTAAAGAGAACAGGTTTGTCCAGAATCTGCCAGCATCCTGGTCCCTCCTCCACTTGCAGAAGTAGCCTCATTCCAGTGTAATGCTTGGAGCCTCTTGAGGACTGAGGAATTGCACAGAGTAATCTTCCCAGCAGACCAGACCATTCAGAATCTGCTAGTGCCTAGTCCCACCCCCACCCACTGGAAGAGGAGAGCCATCAGAATATTGGACCTGCTTGCACCCACCTGAAGAGAAACTTTGTCTCGTACCCATCAGGAGAGGGAGATACCCAACTGGTATGCATTGGAAGAAAGGATGGGTAGACGACAATATAAGAACACAGTCAACAACAGAAAGATCAACATGATGCCACCAGAGTCTAGGGACTCCATACCAGCAAGACTTGAACATCCCAACACAGATGAAATAGAAGAGAACAACCCTAAAATCAACTACATGAAGATGATAGAGACCCTACAAGAGGAAATGACAAAACCCTTTAAAGAAATAGAAAAAACAACCCACCAAAATGCAAGAAATCAACAAATCCCTTAAAGAAAGCAAGGAAAGCCAAGAAAAAACAAAACAAAAAAAAAAAAAAAAAAAAAAAAAAACCAAAAAACAATGAAACAGATGAAAGAAATAATTCAAACAGTTCATGACCTGATAACTGAAACAGAGACAATAAAGAAAGCAAAAAATGAGGGGACCCTGCAAAAAAAAAAAATCTGGGTAGATGATAAGGAACCACAGATGCAAAAATAACCAATAGAATACAAATGATGGAAGAGAGAATCTCAGGCATTCAAGACACACAAGGAAAAATAGATTCATTAACCAAAGACAATCTTAAGTCCAAAAAATTCCTAATATAATATATCCAGGAATAAGGGGCACCATGAAAAAGCCAAACCTAAGAACAATAGGTATAAAGGTAGGTGAAGAAACCCAACTAAAGGTGCAGAAAAACAGATTTAACAAAATTTAGAAGAAAACTTTCCCAACTTAAAGAAAGACACATGCCAATGAAAGGACTAGAAGCTTACAGAACACCAAATAGAATAGACCATGAAAAAAAAGTTCCCTCGCCAGAAAATAACCAAAACTCTAAACATACAGAATAAAGAAAGAATATTAAGAGCAGCAAAGGAAAAAGGACAAGTTACATATAAAGGTAAAACTATAAGAATTAACCTGACTTCTCCATGGAAACTCTGAAGGTCAGAGGTCCTGGATAGATATTCTATCAGCACTAAGAGACTATGGATGCCTACTATACTCAGTAAAGATTTCAATGACTATAGATGGAGAAACCAAGATATTCCATGACTAAATGATATTTAGTAAATACTTATCAACTAATCCAGCCCTACAGAAAGTTCTGGAAGGAAAACTCCAACCCAAGGAAGTCAACTATACCCGCAAAAATATAGGCAATAGATAATCCCACTTTAGCAACAGCCAAAAGAAAAATGAGGGGAAATCTACACATAATACCACACATAAAACCAAATCCAAAACAAACAAGAATTGAAAGTCAATGGTCTTTAATATTCCTCATTATTAATATTCTTAATGTGCCTATAAAAAGACAAGGGTAACAGAATGGATGTGAAGACAGAATTCATCCTTCTGCTGCATACAAGAAATATACCTTGACATCAAAGACAGACATTATCTCAGAGTTAAGGGTTGGGAAAAGGTTTTCCAATCAAATGAACACAAGAACCAAGTGGGTATAGCAATCCTAATATCTAACAAATTAGACTTTAAACTAAAGTCAATCAAAAGAGATGAAGAAGGTAATTTCATATTCATCTCAGGATGAATCCATTAGTACAAAATCTCAATTCTGAACATCTATGCCCCAAATAAAAAGGCATCCACATTCATAAAAGAGACATTACTAAAACTCAAATCACACATAAAATCTCACACACTTATAGGGGGAGGTTTCAACACCCACTCTCAACACTAGACAGATCCACCAGACAGAAAACTTAACAAAGGAACAAAGGAACTAACAGAAGTTATGATCCAATCAGATTTAACAGACATTTATAGAACATTCCATCCAAGCATAATAGAATATACCTTCTCAGCAACACATGGATCCTTCTCTAAAATTGACCACATACTCAGCAATATAGTAAACCTCAGTAGGTACAAAAATAATTGGAATAATTCCCTGTATCTTATCAGACCTCCATGCTATAAAGTAGAATCCAACACACACACAATTTGCAGAAACCATACAAACTCATGGAAATTGAAGGAAGAAATAAAGAAAGAAATTAAGGACTTCCTAGAATTCAATGAGAATGAAGACACAACATACCTAAACTTATGGGACACTATGAAAGCAGTACTAAAAGGAAAGTTCATAGCACTAAGTGCCCACATGAAGAAACTGGAGAATAGTCACATTAGAGAATTTACAGCACAGCTGAAAGCTCTGGAACAAAAAGAAAAAAACTCACCCTGGAGGAGTAGGCACCAGGAAATAATCAAATTGAGGTCTGAAAACATTCAAGTAAAAACTTGGAAAACAATACAAAGAATCAATGTAATAAAGAGTTGGTTATTTGAGAAAATCAACAAGATAGATATACCTTTACCCAAACAAGAACAGGCAGAGAGAGAACATGCAAATTAACAAGATCAGAAATGAAAAGGGACATAACACTGGACACTGAAGAAATTCAGAGAATCTTCAGGTCATACTTTGAAAACCTGTACTCCACAAAATTCAAAAATGTAATGGTAATGAACAATTTTCTGGATAGATATCACTTATCAAAATTAAATCAAGAAAAGATAAGTAATTTAAATAGATCTAAAGAAATAGAAGCAGTCACGAAAAGTCTCATAACAAAAAAAGCCCAGAGCCATATGGTTTTAGTGCAAAACTCTACCAGAAATACAAAGAGCATCTAATACCAACACACCTCACAATGTTCCACACAACAGAAGCAGAATGGTCATTGACAAACTCTTTTTATGAGGCTACAATTACTTTAGCCGCACAAAGACACAACTAAGAAAGAGATCTACAGATCAATATCCCTCATAACACTGATGAAAACATACTTGATAAAATACTGGCAAATCGAATCCAAGAACACATTAGAGAAATCATCCACCATGATCAAGTAGCTTCATCTCAGGGATTCAGGGATAATTAAACATGTGGAAATCTATCAAAGTAATCCACCATGTACACAAATTGAAAAGAAAAACAACATGATCATCTCACTAAATGCTGAAAAGGCCATTGACAAAATCCAACACCTCTTCATTAAAAAGGTCGGGAGAGATTGTGAATAACAGGAGCATACCTAAACATAATAAGAGCAATATACAGCAAACCAACAGCCAACATCAAACTAAATGGAGAGAACTCAATGTGATTCCTCTAAAATCAGGAACAAGACAAGGCTGCCCTCTCTTTCCACGTCTCTTTAATATTGCACATGAAATACTAGCTAGAACAATAAGACAACAAAAGGAGGCCACGGGGATACAAATTGGAAAGGAAGAAGTCAAACTTTCACTATTTGCAGATGATATGATAGTTTACATAAGTGATCTGAAAAACTCCTACAGCTGATAAATACCTTCAGCAGTGACAGGATACAAGAATAACAAAACAAAACAAAACAAAAACAAACCCGTAGCCTTACTATATACAGATTACAAAGGTGCTTAGAAAGAAATCAGAGAAACATCACCCTTTACAATAGCCATAGACAACATAAAATACCTTGTGGTAACACTAACCAAAGAAGTGAAATACCTATGTAATAAGAACTTTGAATCTTTAAAGAAAGAAATTAAAGAATATATCAGAAAATGGAAAGGTCTCCCATGCCCTTGGATAGGTAAGATTAACATAGTAAAAATGGCACTCTTGGCAAAAGCAATCTACAAAGTCAATGCAATCCTCATCATAATCCCAGAACAAATCTTCACAGTCCCTGAAAGAACAATATTCAACTTTACATGGAAAAACTAAAGACCCAGGATGGCCTAGACAGCCCTATACAATAAAGGAACTTCCAGAGACATCCCCATCCCTGACTTCAAGCTCTAGTATAGAGCTACAATCCTGACAATTGCTTGGTTTTGGCGCAAAAATAGAAAAGAAGACCAATGGTATCAAATTGAAAACCTTGTTATTAACCCACACACCTATGAGCACTTGATTTTTGACAAAACTAAAATTATACACTGAAAAAAAGATGGTGCTAGCATAACTAGATGCTGGTGTGTAGATCCATATCTATCTACAAGCACACAACTTAAGTACAAACAGATCATAAACCTAGGCTCACTGATCCTCTTAGAAGAGAAAGTGGGAGGTACCCTTGAACAAATTGGTATAAGAGACTTTTTCCTGAACATAACACCTATAGCACAGACATGAGATCAACAATTAATAAGTGGGACCTCTGGAAATTGAAAAGCTTCTGTAAGGCAAAGGACATAGTCAAGAAGACAAAACAGTAGCCCACAGAATCGGAAAATATATTCACATGTGACAAAGGGCCGATTCCAAAATATACAAAAAACCCTTAAGAAGCTAGTTACAAAAACACCAAATAATACAATTAAAAAGTCAGGTACAAAACTAAATAGAGAATTCTCAATAGAGGAATCTAAAATGGCTGAAAGAAACTTAAGAAAATGCTCAACATCAGGGAAATGCAAATCAAAATAACTCTGAGATAACATCTTACTCCTGTCAGAGTGACTAAAATAAAAAACACCAAAGACAGTTTATGCTGTAGAGAATGTGGAGAAAGGGGAACACTCCTCCATTGCTGGTGGTAGTGCAAACTTGTACAGTCACTTTGGAAATCAGTATAGAAATTCCTCAGTAAAATGGGAATTAGTCTATCTCAAGATCCAGAAATTCCCCTCTTAGGCATATACCCAAAAGGTGCACATTCATACAACAAAGGAATCTGTTCAACTATGTTCATAACAACATTATTTGTAACAGCCAGAACCTGAAAGCAACCAAAATGCCCCACAACTATAGAATGGATGGAGAAAATGTGGTACATTTATACAATGGAGTACTACTCAGAGGGAAAAACAAAACAAAATAAAAACCAAACAAACAAACAAATTAAAAAAAAAAAACAATGGAATCTTGAAATTTGCAGGCAAATGGACAAAACTAGAAGAAACCATCTTGAGTGAGGTAACCCAGTCACAAAAAGACAAACATGGTACGTACTCCCTCATATATAGATTTTAGACAGAGCAAATGATTACCAGCCCACAATCCACATACATGACCCTCTGGAGAAGGGGAGAGAGATAAGATCTCCCAAGCAAATTGGGAGTATGGAGGGAAGGGAGAGGAAGTTAGGAGGAAGAGGAAGAGAGAGATGGTCATGAGGGAGAAGGAAGACTGAGTTAGGAAAAGAATAGAGGAGAACAATAAAAGAGATACCATAATAGAGGGAGCCATTTTAGGTTTTAAGAGAAATCTGACACTAAGGAAATGTCCAGAGATCTACAAGGATGACCCCAACTTACAATCTAAGCAATAGTAGAGAGGCCACCTTAAATGCCCTTTCCCCATAATGAGATTGATGACTACCTTATATGCCATCCTAGAGGCTTCATCTAGTAGCTGATGGAAGCAGAAACAGACATCCACAGTAAACACTCAGCTGTACTCCTAGAATCCAGTTGCAGAGAGGGAGGAGTGATAAGAAAAGGGGTCAATACCAGGTTGGTGAAACCCACAGAAACTGTTGACCTGAACAAAGCTCATGGACTCCACTCTGATAGCTGGGAAACCAGCATAGGACCGACCCAGATTCCCTGAATGTGGTATAAGTTGGGAGGACTGGGCTGTCTGTGGTGTCTCTATTAATGGATCAGTATTTATCCTTAGTATATGAACGGACTTTAGTAGCTCATTCCACACAGAGGGATACTCTCTCAGCCTAGACCCATGGAGGAGGGCCTAGTACCTGCTCCAAATGATATAACAGACTTTAAAGACTCCCCATAGAAGGCCTTATCCTTTCTGTGGAGCAGAAAGGGATAGAATGAGGATTGATGGGGAAAGTGTGGGATGACAGGATGTTGCAGGAACTGGCATTGACATGTAAAACAAGCTTGTTTCAAATTTAAATTAAAAAATATTCTCCTTATGGAATATGTGCTTGATATCACTAAATTCTTTAATAAGGTGTGAGGCACAGTTCATGTTTCCCTGAGTTTATGGTTGTTTTGTTTGTTTGTTGTTTTGTTTAGTAGTGCCCAATTGCTTCAGTATTGTTGTTGGTGAATTCTTTCATTTGATTTATCTCACACTACCAAAGACAATTGAGTTCTTTCTTTATATGATCTGTTTTGGGATTCTTCATTCTGTTTTATTGATCAAAACTTATATCTCTTTGCCAAGCAGGGTTCTCTAAGCAATACAGACATAAAGCAAGCTGATGTTGGAAAGAATTGTTTTTCTCATTTTATGTTTTAGCTACTCTAGAACGATTATGTGGCCAAATAATTTTATGATAAACTCAGGTTTATCTATAGAAAAGTCTTGTTTTGAGAGCAACTGTATTAAACTTGTGAATTACTTTAAGGGAAATGCTCACTGAATCCATGAACATTGTCTCTTCACATACATTTTGAAATCTTTCATCTTTTATTATTTTATATACTGTGAGTATATTATTTATATATTATTTTATTTTGGAGCAATTGTAAATATGTTTACATGTTACTTTCAGCATAATGTTTTTCAATTTTCTGTTTATTTGCAGAGGGAGCATATCCAAATAGTGATAAAAAGCACAGGAAATGCAGCCCATTTACCATTGTCAAATATTATATGCTGAGCATATTGCATTTTTCATAGATGTTTACATCATCATCACTAAAATAGTTTTTCAGATAACTTGTAAAATGCATAGATGACAGCAATGGAGACTGGACTTGAACAAAATGGATACCCTATGCCAAAAAGGGAATATGATTAATAAAATAAAAAGATGTATGATGGGAAATGTTATTTTGTATATTTGATTCTCTTATTGGTTGAGGAATAAAACACTTATTTTCCAGTAGCCAGAAAGAAAACATAGGCAGAGCTACCAGACCAAGGAAAGATTGAGAAAAGGAAGGCAAGAGAGTAGCTACCAGAAAGATACTATGTAGAGGCAGAAGGACTAACATGCCAGGGCATTACCAGGTAAGACAAGAGCACATGGAAATGCTTATATTAATAGAAATGGGTTAACAATTAACAGAGTGCTAGCTATTAAGAAGCCCTAGCCATCAGCCAAACAGTTCATAAATTAATACAAGCCTTTGTGTGTTTATTTGGGGCTAATTGGCTATGGGACCTAGCAGAACAGAAACTTCATCCACAGATGTTATAATTAAAACACTTGCGCATCATGTGTTAAGTTATAACATCTTGACCAACAGTGGACTAGATGCACAATAGTGGTCTCAGGGGATATCAATGAATGTGGGGAATTCCAATCATCTAGAAGCTTCATGGCTGTTATCACACCAAAATGCAATGCATTACTTATATTTGTTTTTAGTATAAAGAAATGTGATTAATTTTTGTGTGTTGGTCTTATATTCTACAGTTGACCTCTTATCACTGTGGGTATGACTGGATACGGTAAAAGAATAAATTTCATGTATGTGTTAACATAATAATGTCACATTCAGAGAAATACTTTGTTTTCTTGTGATCCTATTTATTTTTTTTCTTTTTCTTATATTGTTTTGTATTTTAGAATCTGCAGATCTATAGTAAAAGTTATCAGTAAAATATGAAATATTTTCTTGGTTCTAATCTTAAAGGAAAACATTTAGACTTTCAATATTAAGTGTGAAGCTAGCTATATATTTATTATAAATGCCTATTAGTTTTAAAGTATTTCTTTGCCATTCCTTATTTCCTTAGGCTCTCTCTGTTCTCTCTCTCTCTTTCTCTCTCTCTCTCTCTCTCTGTGTATTATGACATTTTAACAAAAGGTTTTCCTTTGTTATATGATCATATAATTTTTTTTCATCTGTTAATGTGTGCATCCATCACATTTTGAAAATCTTCCACCAATGACTTTGATATAACATGAAGCAGAGTCCTAGTTGAATGTTACTATGTCAGTTCTCTGTTGTCTCACCTCCTGTTTGTCTGCCCCTATCTCAAAGTCATGCCCTTATTAATATTCTCCTGTTTCCTGCCTAGACACAATAGAAGAGGTTGTAAATCTTTCTGTGGAAACTATATGTGCTGGAACAAAACCATGTTTCCTTAAATGATATCTTCTAAGTCCTACCTATTGGTCTGGAGTTGGACTAAGGTGATCTTAGAGAATATAAGCATTATTTTGCATGGACTTTCTTTAGTTGAAGACACTTCAAGTTGCTTGGCAAGGGCAGATGGTTCTCCTGAAGTAAGTGAGGGTGGGTTACATTTGCAGGCCCAATGAACTCAGAGGAATTTGGGCACTAAATCTTGGCATGCCTGCCTAGTATCCCTATGCCAGGTTTCATGTATCATTCTTTTCAATCAATGTCATATTTTCTTTTTAGATTACTTAGTTGAAAAGTAATATTTACATTTATGTGCACCTCTTTTTGCTTTTGTAATAGGCTCTGGATATGGTTTTCAGTACAGTAAGACAAAGTTATAAAACAAAAGTGTCTCATTAGAGCCTATTATAAATGCCCTGCAGGATCCACAGCATGAATTAAGCTTGCAGTCAACTGCTATCATTTTCTGTTGTCAAGGTGACAATTATTGCTAGCAGAAGCTGTCCATTACAACCTTTACATTTGTCTCTGTGTCCATTGTGTTCTAGTCTCAAAACCACCACATGGCATATGGTTCTTCTACCACCCTGTCATCAAAGCTACAGAAGGGGAAGACCATAGAGATGGTGATGCCATTCTATATCAGAATTCTCTGGACTAGTGTCTAAGACAAAGTTGATTTATGAACTGTACAATGTGCATATATAACATTCTTAGCATTGTTACAAAAATGTGTGCATGATAAATAAACCTATTACTATTATAACTAATACTGAAAACATCATTGGCCCTTTTATACCATGTGTTGGCATCTAAAGACATCCTAAATTCACACACACACACACACACACACACACACACACACACACACACACACACAATCAAATTGATTTACTGTTCTACACAGGTTGTCATGACTGCTGTATTTCCAATAGCCTTCTTAGCTATTTATTTTTTCTACCAGTAATCTTATACTTCATTCTCCTCTAATTATTGGTTGCATTTACATTTTCCACTTTAAATTTAAGTGTTGTCTTTCTGTCACCTGAGTTCTATACTCATAACCCTACATGGTCTCTGATACCCTTTTATTCTATTAATATATGAAAAACGCATTGGGTATATCTAAGATGGAGTAATCACTTAGTAAAAGCATATGTCCTCTTCTAGATTACGATTGCTTCTTTGTTTTATCACCATGACTACCAACACCACATCTGCTTTGAGCACTAACACTGTAGACATCATGGCATCTTTAATATACAAAGGGTTGCAATGTTAGGCATTTGCTTTCATAATTTCTTTGTATATTTCTTGTAGTTCCATACAAAAAAAATCCTTCTTAGGAAAGGGCATGCAATGGCAAGAGCATAAAAGAAAACTGCAATCATTTCAAGCATTACCAACTCACCTAAATATATTGAGTACTAAAATAAGATTGTGGTGAATGCTTTGCATGTCCCATGCTATTTAATCTTCATAATACTCCTATGATGTAGGAATTATTACATCCATTGTTGGAAATAAGCAAACAGATCCTTAAACCATTAAATAATTCTCTCTATCTCCCAGTCCAAACACAGGCAGAATAGTAACTGAATCATTGCTATCTTGATCCAAAATTACTGTGCCTTGTCACAATGTCTACAAGTAGTCCAGATCCCCTACAAATACTACTGGACTGGCATCTGCCCACCTGGTGAATGTCAACCATTTACTGTGCATGCTGACTTTTGACCTCTTCTCAATACTTCTCCAGCTTTCATTTCACTCCTACTGAGAGAGTCCTTCTTTGCCATTAGGATTTTTACAGCTTCCACAACAAAATATCAAAATGAAAGTGAGATAAAACAGTAGAAATTCTTTGTCTTGTAGTTCTGTAGGTCAGAAGCCAGAAGTCAAGGTATAAGCAGAGGCTTCCTCTTTCTCAAGCCTATAGTAGAATTGTTCCTTGATCCTTTCAGTGTCCAGTATGTTTCCTGACATTCTAGCCAGTACTTACCCTACAGATTCTTTACCCTAGTCTCCTCTATTACCTTAAGCCTTCCTCCCATATACCCATCTCAGCGCCTCTTTTCCTTGTGGGAAGACAGATACAGTTCATTATATTCCAAATTGACTCTACTCCAGCATATCCTAATTCTAAATTATATTTTAATTAATTCATCTTGATTATATTTGCAAAGACCTTGTTTTACAGCTACAGACACATTCATAGGAAGCAGGGGATTAAAGCTTCAACAAACTTTTGAAGGTGCATGATTCAATTCCTAATATCAATGCCACGCACAAACACACACACACACACACACACACACAGAGAGAGAGAGAGAGAGAGAGAGAGAGAGAGAGAGAGAGAGAATTACACACAGAGATTTTATAGGTGGATGTCATCGATCATGATCACCATTATTTTCTTCAATTCTCATTTTAATGTAAGTGTGGAGAAACAGGATAAGCATAGAGAAAATTTGGATGGTGATTGGTCTTTTTGGTCAAGGTCTCAGATTTTGGTACAAGTTTGCCCCTGCCTATGTATGAAAATATGAATTATTTATTTATTTACTCAGAGACTTCATTTATGGTTAGACAAAGGTAATGATGTTATTTGTGTTTCAATTTTTATATATTTTTCTTTTTTGTGGGTATGCAAGAATGCTTGCATGCATACCACATTCATAATTGCTTCCTCCGGAGGTGAGAAGAAGGAACTGGATTCTGCTGGACCTGCAGTTGTGATTGCCATGTGGGTGCTCAGAATTGAAGCTGGAATCTCTGCAACAAAAGGTGATTGCTCTTAAATGCTGAGCCATCTCCTTTAGCTCCTAATGGTGTTTCTCCTTATAGTCACTGTGAAGGTTTAACGACCTAAAGATATATGTTTGAATCAAAACACAAAACACATACCAACTGCATTTACAGTTCCTGTTAAGGACTGAGGTGGCCCAAAAGGAAGAAGACACACACACACTTCCACTCACCCACCTTCTTTCAGGCATGGACCTCAGAGTGAGAAACTTTTTCATTTATCCAAAGTCTACCCTCTGTCTCCTAAGGGACATTTGCTTCCTTGATGTACTAGGCCTTGGTTTGGATTAGTGGCCGCGAACTTCTCTCTGCTGGATTTCCTCTAACATAGTCTTTTTTTTTTTTTTTTTTTTTTTTTTTTTTTCAATTCCGGAAATGATTTTTAAATGACCCTCCTCACTATTTTCACTTGTCACTTTCTCCACACAGCCTGACTTCTGATGAATGTTTTAGAGCTGTACCTCCATTTCCTTTTAACCTATCCTCCTGTTATTTCTTTGGTGTCTGTGTCATCTGTCAGCTAAACTGCCTTTTTGAAAGTCACAATGACTTTAAAGAATGTAGACACTAAAAGCTAATAGCTGGGCACAAACATGACTGTGCCCATCCAGCGTGCTTCTTGATGATTCTGTTGTGGCTCCCAGCTGGCCATCCTGCCTTCTTGACTTTCTCTTGCTTTGAACTTTCTGGATGTGATGGGTGACTCTTTTGCACCCCTGCCTTTGTGAATAAGACCTTCCCATTCTATTTATAACCACATAATTTTTATCTCTGTCCTAGTGGTGGGTGTTCTCTGGGCATGGGCTTTCATAACAGGTCTTCTCTTCAGTCGTGCTGAAAGAAATCATTCTTTGCATGGCTTTAACTGACACACGATGTTCACCTCCTTGATGAAAGGGGAACATACTCATCAATACTTGAACACCTGTCAATGCACCCACTTCTTCTGCATGTTCAACAACTCTAAAACACAAGTGACTTATTTACTTGTTTCTTTACCCTTCTCTTCCCCAAAGTGTCTTTTGCAAAAAAAAAAAAAAAAAAAAATCCCCAGTTACTATACATATTCTCAGAACTTCATTCAGGAATGATAGCTTACATCTGTAATTCTGGCACTTTGGTGTGCTAAAGGAGGCAAGATCATCAAAAGCACTATGATGGCTTAAGATACAGCATGTTTGAAACAAACTGGATTGCACAGTGAAATCCGTCCTCATCAGAAAACAAACAAACAAACAAAAACAAATGAAAAACAACAAGAATAAAAATAAAGCAAAGGGGCTGAAATCACTTTCTATAATTCCATTTTTGCTTTTCTATCCGAGTTCATTCATGTATTGAGAGTCATCATCTCTTTCTTAGTCCACAATCATTTAACAAAACCTGAACTGGAGTACCACTTGCCCTCTGGGTGCTCATCTTTTTGCATTGCTCTAAGCAATCACCCCCAAAATACAAGCCAGTGTCTTTTCTGCTTCTAAACTCTGATAATTTGAAGTTTTCATCAATATGATGATCCCGAATGAGTTCCTGAATTTTCTCAATATCTAACCATGAATACGTGAATTCCTTTATGTTATTCCCAGTGGTAAAAGAATGTCTCAAGCTGTTTTTGCAAGGAATACTAATAGTGTGCTGGATCAAGAAAGTGTATCCTTTAAACTACTGTTCACTGAACTAGATCAACTCACTTAAAACTCAAAATTTCATTTGAATCAAATACACACAATTTAAAAATAAAGATTAAAATATACACATATCTCTAAAGTTATTCAATTACTAAGATGTTCTTGGCAACTGATAATTGCTGGGCAAGGGGGGATTTGTTTTCTTTAAGGGTGTATCCCCTGTTAGGTTGACCATACTCTTGGTGGAAAGCTAAGATATATGGGAAACACAATTCAGACTTGACAGATTAAGAAAATGAAAGCAGAAAAGACACAAGTTGAGGATTTAGAGGAGGGTATTAAGTAAGATCAAAATACATTGTACAAAATTCTCAAAAGATTAATAAAATTGCCCTCAAATAAAATGTTTGTTCAAAAAGATTTACTTTGTTATGTGTATATGTGTCAGTGTGTGTCCATGAGTGAAAGTGGCCTTGATGCCGGGGAAATGTGGGATATCCCTGGAAGTGAAGTCACAGATGATGGTGTGCACCCACGACAGTTTCTGGCAATTGTATTCTACAAGAGTAGTACACACTTTTTTTTTCTTAATTCAAGATCTTTTTATTTCTTTAAGAACAATCTGTTAAACCACACTATGTATCTGTGAACTTGTGAGCCAATTCCATTGTGAAGCAGTGAACTTGAGTTTTAATTACTTCAAAGATATTTTTTGATATCTTCATACAATACCAATACAAAAGTACCACCCATGCCTCTCAGTACATTGGACTGGGCAGCTGTGGAGAAGCATTAGCTCCTTTATTTATTGCAATCTTCCTCCAGCAGTCGAGTGTCCCTGTATAGATAATATCAGCTCCTTTCCAGCCACACTGTATCACCATCCTAAGACAAACAGTGTCAAATAGAGAAGACTGTGATAGAAGAAATTAGGAGAATTCTTTGTGAAAAAAAATAGGAAACTTGCTTTGAAAATCAGTAGATAATGTTCATTCTTCATCACTAATATAAGTAACCTGTAACAAGCCTAGGAGAGAAAAGGATATCCACAGAGGGACCACAGTTGAATCTCTAACCCTAATTTCCCTGCTTTGTTCATCTCACATTTGAGAATTTCCGGTATTGCCTAGTTGTTAGGTCCATCTTTAAAGCCCTTCTATTTTCTCCAAAGAGATCTTCTTAAGACTTAGTTTGTCCAAAAGGTTCTAGTGGTACCCTACAAACTATGGGATAAAGACAAAGTTCCCTTATGTCAAACCCCTGGTCTACTGACTTACTTCCACTATCTTATGACAGTTCTTTATTTAAGTGGTCTTGATATACATGCTTTACTAATACCCTAATCAACATGACTATTTCAGACATATTAAACTCTTTCAGGTCTAATGTTCTAGGAAACATTCAGGTATAAATAATCTTCCTTGGACCATTTTCTTGACAAGAAAGAACCATTTCCTTGAGACTGAACTAGTTGATTGCATCCTCATGTGACATAGCCACAGTTACGTTACGTGTGCACAGTTTGGGTGGAGATCAGTTTCCCTTAAAGGTCTAGAGCTCAAGGAAGGCACTCAGACCTCACCAGCCATGCCAGCAGTTTAATTTTTCCTGTTGTGCCAATGGATATTATATGGACAAAATGTATTTTATAGATAAAAGTATAAGAATAATAATGCCACTGAAACAAAGACAATGTCAGTTTGGCAAGTCTGTCTCTGGGTGAGACAATTGCCACAGAATTGATCCAAAAAGAATCCTGAACTCAGGGATTCTGAAACACAAGGTTAATTAATGAAAGCAATACTGGAGACTGAGATGACTTTAGGTCATTTAGTCCTGTCAGGACTATAATATTCCACATAGTATATTTCCTGTCATACGTTAAATATTCTTAGTAATGGGATCTTTCAGAGATGTTGATTAATAATAGGGTTTAGAGAAGGATGGCACAAATTAAGCTGCACTCCCATGACCAGAAGAGATAAAAACAAAGACAAGGAGGAAATAAGTGGAGAGAAAGAGGCAGAGAAAACTCTCATGTCATTGGACCCAGAAAATGAAAGAGTTATTCTCTATAGGTTGTATGTGTTGGGAAAAGAAAGGGAATCACAAAAATATTCTAAGTAAAGGACATATGAAAACTCTCTATTCAAACACAAGAAACTATTATGAATGAATCACCCAGAAATCCCTAACAAAGTCAAAATCTACATAGCTTCAAAGACCAAGCACACTCAGAGTGGTATGCTATAGACTGGGTCTCTCTCTCTCTTTCTCTCTCTCTCTCTCTCTCTCTCTCTCTCTCTCTCTCTGTCTCTCTCTGTCTCCCCTTCCAGTCCCCACCCTATTCTCTCCCTTTTCTTTTCACTCTCTCCCTTTCCCTCTGTTCATTGCCTTCTCATTCTTGACCTTCCTCTTTCACTTCCTTCCTCCTCACTTCCTCTAGGAACTTTTGAAATTATCTGGTTGTTGTGGCTAAGTATATAAAATACTTCTTACTTCAAGATGGAAATAAACAAATGGAATCTATTCAACCTGCTATTCTTATATCTTGACTTCATTCTTTGGAGTAAACTCAAGGAAAGAATGATGTGGTCCTTAATGGATTAAAAAAGTATTTCCATCCTAAATATTTTGCATTGGAGGTAATAATTTGTATCCTTAAACTAGTGATCAAGGATAAATTGATGTGGTGTCTTAATGGATTAAAAAGTGTTACATCCCAAATATTTTGCATTGGAGATAATAATTTATATTCATAAACTAATGATAAAATAGAGCCTATTCTAGTGAAATACCATGCATCAGTCATACCAAAGAAAGCCAGAGCCAGTTCAGTTTCTTTCCTCCTAATCTTGAACAATTATTCTGGGTGGCCTGAATCTAAGATCATTGAGGTGGTTAAGTTCTGGTCATTTAAGTCAAATGTAAAAATTTTAGAAATTCAGTAGTATGATCAGAAGTTCACAGATGTGCTAGGGAAGGAAAGATTCAGGTGCTACAGTGGCTCTGATAAGCTTATGTTTAACGCATGAATTTTAGAGATCGCAAAGAAAGAAAAACTCGCACAACCCCATTTTGTTAGTACAAAGTTTTAAGTAACTATCCCAAGAATACAAATGAGAAAACCCACAGAAATTGCTTCACTGTGTATACAGATTAGAATTAACCGCTGTATTCTAGTCAAATAGATCTTAGGTTGAATTATGAGTCTGCCACTTTCGAGCTAGTAACGTTAGGCAAGTTAATTATTTTCTTTAATCTTTCTGGGGATGAGGATGAAATGAGACCCAGCATGCAACAAGCCTCTCCTTCTTTAGATCTCTCCATGTATGTTTTAATAAAAACAGCCCTGCACAAAAGAAACCTTGAGATTATGTTTTTGTTCCTTCATAAGTTTCTTACGATGTCTGTCATGACCAATCAATATAGTTTATGAGTACATAATTGAATGAATTAACCAAAGAGAATCCATCTGTGATGATTGATGACTAGGGCAGAAAACAAAAATTAAGCCAAGAAGTAAGAGTAGCAGAATGGAAGTATGATTCATTGACTAAAGTGTTGATCATGCTAGTAAGTAGACCTGAATTCATCTCTCCAACAACTCATACACAAGCTGGACATGGTGGAACTCACCTGTCATCTCAACATTAGGGCCAGAGACAGGAGAATATCAAGGACTCAGTGGCCAGACTGCCTAACCAAGTTAAGTTTTCCAAATCCAGTAAGAGATCTTATCACAAAAAAGAATGGGTAGAAATTACCATGCAATGTTGATCTCTGATCTCCACATGTACACACATGGGCATATTTATCTGCACACAAATGCACCCATATATGTATACAACCTACACATTCAGGTACCCATGCACACACATAAAGAGATGTCACAATAGCAAAGGGGCAATAATCCAGATAAGAATAGAGACTATACAAAGAAAAACTGTTGGTTGTTGTCTTAGTGTTTTTATCACTTTGAAGAGACATGTCCATGTCTACTCTTATAAAGGAAAACTTATTTTTATATTTTATTATTAATTTACATGCCAACACAGTTACCCCTCCCTCCTCTCAACCCCTATCCTGCTTAGAAACCCCCACCCACTGCTTAGAAAGTATAAGGCTTCCCATGGGGAGTCAATAAAGCCTGAATTGAAGTGGCAGCTTACAATTTCAGAGGTTTAGTCCATTATCATCATGGCTGGGAGCATGGCAGCATGCAAACAATGTGGTGCTGGAGAAGGAGCTGCTACATGTTGATCTGCAGGCAACTGGAAGTTGACTGTCTCAGTGGATGTGCTTGAGCACATGAAATATCAAAGCTTGACTTCACAGTGACACACTTCCTTCAAGAAGACCATACCTACTGCAACAAGGCCATACCTCCTGATAGTTTTACCTCCTTTGGAGGACATTTTATTTAAAATCTCCATACTAGTATAATATTACATGCCTGTAATCCAAGAACTGATGGGGCTGGGGCATGAGAACAGGAATGACAGCTCATGAACAACCAAAATTATAGTGTTCAGTTCTACATAACATATTACATCATGACTTCTGCCTTCAGATTCCTGTCTGGTATTTCTGCCTTCATCCCCTCAATGAGAGGCTGTGATCTGGTAGTTTAAGCTTTCAGTTCAAGTGTTTTATCACAGCAACAGAATAAGTCTAGAACAGGTAGTAAGTCATGGTTCTCAATTATAATCACCAAATGTAACATAATAAATTTAAAGTAACAAGACTTATTGCACAGGTATTATATAGAACAGCATTGTTAAAAGTGGCAGTACATAAAAACTAACTCATCTTACCTTCAGTACCCCTTATAATAGGAAGAATTATAAAGTTCAGATAACTAGCATGTATGAGAGACACAATTTTAGTAGCAAGTCTGATAACCCATCTTCAGTTACCATACCATCAATGGCCAATCTGAGCCCACCCAGTTGCTAAAATTCCAGGCTTAGGACACACATTTCAGAGAACAGTAAGAGCTTGGTTAATCTTAAAGAGTTCTACTTCTGTCTCTCTTTCTTTTTATTCAGATCTTTGTGCCTCTAAGGTAAACCTGTGTGTTCGGTATCAGGATAGTGAATCCTACAATCTCTAGTACAGCCTCGATGTCTCAAATCATGACTGTCTTTATCACCTGAGTCAGGGATACTAATAATGCATCACCTTGGAGAAGTACTTGCCTCTAATGATCTTCATGCTCTAGAGATCCCTCCCACATTGTTTCTTTAGTCTATAATTCTCAATAGGTCTCCAATCAGTGGTGTCAAGTTATGAATATACCCTCAAATCAACAAGAACTCCAGCAATAGTCTCTGGTGACTGCACTGTTACAAGCCACTAACTCTGGTGATATAGACTATTATAAATGTTTTATGTTTCAAAAGGGATACCATAAACTAATTAGGATATATTTCTGGTACCAATATACTTTCAGGTCTGCATCTGCTATACAAATTTAGTGTGCTAGAGTTGGTTGTTTAAGTTTGTCAGTGACATTCCTTGGAATTCAGAGCCAATTTAACATGAATGTTGTCTGAATATATGTGGAGTTATGCACTCAGTTAACTTTAAGAAAATCAACCAGAACATTCCACCCACCTTTTGCGTTGTATTAGAACCAAATGTTTTTGTGACATCAAAAGAATTATCCTAAGCAATTTCTAATTATTACATCTCTCTGACACATTTCCAACTGTTTTCCTAATGGTACACGTCTATACATGTCTAACTAGCTCCTTGTGGCAGGTGAAGAGAAAGGTTCAGTTGAACAGTATCCTCGAAATTGGGGAACTTGTCACAGGACAACCCTATGGTAGGATGGGCTTTTGCAAGAGTTTTTGATGCAAGCTGTAAGAATTCATAAAGTAAACTTTATCCTGCCTTTGTTCCATTAAGTCCTTATCCTGTGAGTTAATAGAAAACCTCAGCCTTTAGGGTCTATTTGTCCTGTGTTCCTTACAGACATAAAATTCATTTTTGAGCAAGAGCACAAAAGAGGCTCTTTTTTTTTTCTCTCCTTTTGTAAAAGTAATGGATTGTTATAATTTGTCATTGGCCCATGGGTTAGACAGCTCTGCTCAGCTCACCAATTATCTCCTGAGGCCAGAAAAGACCACTTGAGTCCCTTGCAATCATTTTACCTAATATGCACTAGAAGCTTGGCACGTGGGGTCCCTCAGCTATTCCCATGCGACACTGCTTACTCCCTGGGTGGCTCTGTTAATAGCATTGCCCTTCCTGGCAAACTTCAACTTCTCCTGCCTTAGTTCTAAACCCTTGGCTCACAGTCTGCTGTTTTTGGCTACCAATGCTTCATTTCTTGTGCAGTGTGAGTTTGGAAGATAATAGTTATTCCAAAGTGACTTTGGTACTTAAGACACTAAGATTTTCTATGATTTTCCTTCCATAAAGACATGAAAATATGGGACCTCCCTTGCCCTTTACCTTCCTTATTCATTATCTCTGTGAAAGAGGAAACAGCATGGCTCATGTCACTTTAGGTGTGCCTTGAGCCAGTGCCTAGAGGGTGAGCACAGCTTGTCTTTCAGTTTAGGATCACATTAAACTGCAATCAGGGCACACATGGAGCATTCACATTTGGTTTGGCTTTCCTGATTGTTGTTTTCACATTTGCCATATTTTCCATTTGGAGTTTTTGTTATTTCTATTTCCACCTTTGGTAAAAAGAAAAGGAGCTAAAGTGGAAACACAGTGAAATGGGGATGGGTAAGAGACTTTTAGAATAAATTATGACACTGTCATTAACTTGTGCTACCTATATGAACCCAGGTTCACTGCAGTAAATAATGCTACTTACCTGAGTCTGTTTTCAAACAAGTAATGTGAAATAATGTATCTAAAGTTTGTCAGAGCATGAGCTTAATAGATGTAGCTTACTTTCACCCTTTTCAGGATGATTGATGGAAAGTGACTCCCATTGGAAATTACGGTGCTTCTTTTCACCCCTCAATATTTCCTTTTAGTTTTAAATAACACAATTCTGCAAACCATGCCCTTTATCATGACCCGTTTGCTGTCTGACCTGTCGTTACCATTTCTTTTTGAGAAGCAATATTTGTCATGTCTAATTCTGTAATCTAGCTATAAAACTTTGGAAGACAAAATTATTTTAAATACTCAACATGTGTCTATAATTTAGAATATTTATTCACTGAATGTACACTAAATATTGCATGTTTATTGAGGCCAAGTAAGTTCAAGGGTCTATGATACAAACTGAGATTAGTGGATATTCTGGCTGATGAAGTCCCAGCCATCATGAATACAACAGAATCTATTTAGTGGAAGTTGAAATATTTGAATAACTTAACAAAGTATCATTTGAGACTGGAAACAATAATACCAACTCTAAAATATATGAGTAAGAATTTGATATTAATGAGCAAAACTGGAAAAATAAATGTCTACTGGTTCTCTATTCATAAATATTAATGAAAATCATACAATTAGACCCCACCCAAGGTTTTTAAAGAATTTATTCTTACCATCTAGCTATCCATTTGATCTCCAAAATAATATAGTTTAATTGTTCTAAAGTTTAATAGTACTCTTGAACTGTAGGTAGGGCATGCGTGTTTTCCCTTATTAGCATAAACTGATCAGATTTCCAGCCTCAGGATTTTAAAGTCTCTTGATCTTCTAAATGATTCTGTGGCTCTCTTCAGATATAACATGTAGTAATAGCAACATGTTCTATTTATTGATATTTTTCTAATATCCTACCCAGTTTAATCATGAATCTATTAACTTTTTATTTGAAACATATTAGCAGAGATTTTGAATTTCTTCTGTGAAGACATCTACACCTTAAAGACCCATGCAATTCCAAAAAGACAACTAGATGGATGCTAAATGGATAGATGGATGGAAAAACAGATAACAGATAAAGATATGTAGAGGCAGATTCAGATATATTATAGAAATACATAGATCAATAAGCATAAAAATAGGTTAATGAATAAATACAATAAACAATTGATAGATACAGATAGTAGATCATAGAAGATAGACATATAGACAGATTATATAGTCAGAAAATAGATCATATTCCCACATACTTACATAATTCATGCATAGCTATTTTAGATAGATAGATAGATAGATAGATAGATAGATAGATAGATAGATAGATAGATAGATAGATAGGTAATCACCATCCACAGAAGAAAGGGGTATCTCATAAAGATAAAAGGTTATAACTGAACATGAATTAACACCAGGGTGTACAGACAGATTCAGTGAGCTGGCAATTGCTCATAAACTCACATAATAAACTTACATAGTAGCAGCATCAGGAAGAAAATGGAGTGAGTGAAGTTATGAATGGTTTTGCAAGCTTTTATATGTAATCAAGAGGAAATTACCATGGTCCTAAGCTAAGCAAAAATATGATCATTTCAGTTCTCTCTCCTTTTCTTTTCTTTTTCCTTTGTACATCTCCATATCATTTTGTGAACAATTCAGAAAAGAAACTTAGGCAATGTGAAAGAACGATGATGTCTCCTTCTGAAAAAGCATAATTTAAGGCTGTGAGATAGTCAATGAGAAGACTGTTGTGAGATTAATCCCTATAGAAGCAGGAGGCATGAAAGTTCTAGATTGTGGTCAGAAGACCATGATGCCTGAAGAGACACCTGTCATCCCCCCTTCAAGAGATCACCCACTATACCCTGAGAAACACCAATCTTGGTAAGCGACTCTCTCATAGAAGAGAGTCAAGCTCTCTTTAACTTGCTAATGTCCCCATGTTCCTTTCTTCTGTTTATTAGTGATCTTCTTCTTTTTCAGGCAGGGAAGAATCTGTTGAGCAAATATTTTCAAACTGGGAAGACAGCAGGTAAAAATTATTCTGAAAGAAGGTTGCCAGGTGGTATCTGGTCATTAGCATATGGTTCTTGCTTGAACCAGGCATAGCTTGCCAAATTCAAATCTTAAATTTTGTCTTGCTTTGAAAACTTCCCTAAAAGCATTAGTGGCCACCTTCCTAGAGCAAACTTGTAAACTGATGGTGCAGCTTGAGAAAGACTTCTCATGAATATATGAAAAAGTGGATATTCTAATAGAAATACTCTCATATTCTGCATTTCTATCCATCTAAATAAAATATTACAGAATAATGAATTCTACCTGTATTCTAATATGCAATATTCCTACTTATATGGAAAGATTTAGTATGATAAAATTCAAAATTCCTATCATCTGATATATTCATAAATTGGAAAGTATATTCACATGGTTTCTAAGATTTTCTAAACTTATCATGCATTTTTCCTATGTATGTATGATATCCCAAAATAATACATATAAATAGCATGTGCCTCTTACTTGCCAAGAATCCATGATAAAATTAATACACAAAAGCCTATTAAATGGATCATTCTAACTATATGTTATGGGTATAGGGGAAGTGGACATTAGACACAGATTGATAAATAAGCATGATATTGGTTATTCTATGAGCAGAAATGAGTATAATGAAATATTATTGATATGCTCAAAAAATGTGCTGTTTTGAAAAGCTCATATTCCATAATGTATTAAGCTACAGTTTATACCTGGGGTAATTATATGGATATTTTCTGTTCTTCACTGGAACCTTAATTTTATGATCTAAACACTGCCAGTTACATGGTAATTAATCTTTGAACTTTTTTGATGACTTCAAGTATTATTAAGCAGTAATTTGCAGAACCATTTCATTACAAGGTAATGATTAGTTTTATATGCAATTCCCTAGCACATTTTAGCTAAGAATTTCAAAATGGCTTACAGATGCATGATGAAGATGTTGGAACTTTGTTTTTTGAATGTAGTCTAAAGTCAACAAAAAAATAAAAGTGAAGTTGAAATTACTTATTCCATTTCCTCAACTGCCTAATGCCTGCAGGACTCCCCTAGAGCAAGGTTCCTGTAATTTAGATAATTCAATCACATTCATTCCATTTTCTTCATAGATGAGCCTCTCTGCAAACAACTGAGAGTGAGTATTAAGACAATAAATGTTTTCAGACATCATTATAAGGTAGTGTTTCATTTCCTTTGGGTGTATGCCTAGAAAAGACATTAATGTGTTGTATAGTAATTGTACTTCTAATTTTTTTTGAAGCTTACATTCTGGTTTCCATAATAACTTCAGCAATTTGTATTTGCTAGAGTTTGTGTCTAGAGTATCATCCTAAACTATTATTCCCTAGCTTGGTGATACTGGATGGTAGCAGAAAATTCAAGAGGAGGGCCTGCAGAAGACTTTGTCTAACTGAGTGCATGCTCTTTAATAGGATTGCCATGAGCCATGTTCTTCTACATCTCATTTCTTTCCCATTAAGTGAGTAGTTTCACTCCACCACCCACTTTACAGTAGGCTGTCTTGCTGTGTGGCCTTATCACCTGTCGATAGCCAACAGGATCAACTGATCCTGGGGTGAAAGTTCTGATATAAAGGGCCAAAATCAATGCTTTTTTTAATATATGAGTTTTCTGTCACAGATATAGTGGCAGAGATCTAATATAATACTCCCATCGATGACATCCAACAGGTCTCTTTCTCTACATGACTTCTAAAAGTATTCATTTTCCTAAATCAACTTTTAATTTTCAAAGTCTTTTTTCTTGTACATATTAATCCCAGTCCCCACACCCTCCCCTCCTCCTGCTCTCCCCACCTTCTCTCCACCCCATCCACTCTTTAATGAATGTAAGGCTTCCCATGGGAAGTCAATGAAATCTGGTACACCAATGTGAGGTACAGCCAAGGCCCTCTCCCATATATCTAGGTTGAGTAGGGTATCCCTCCAAAGAAAATGGGCTCCAAATAGTCAGTTCAAACATTAGGCAAAAATCCTGGTCCCACTGCCAGCTGCCTCACAGACAGTCAAACTCACACACTCACATTCAGAGGGCCTATGCAGGTTTCTAGGCTCTTAGTCCAGAGTCTGTGAGCTCCTACTATGTCAGGTCAGCTGTTTCTGTAGGTATCCCCCAAATCATCTTAACTCCTTTGCTTATATTATCATTCCTCTTCTCATTGACTGAACTCTGGGAGCTGATTCCAGTGCTTAGTTATGATTCTCTGCATCTGCTTCCATCAGTTGCTAGATGAAGGGTCTGTGCTGGTAATTCAGGTAGCCCCTAATCTGATTACAGGGGAAGACCAGTTCAGGTACCCTTTCCACTAATGTTTAGTGTCTTAGCTGGAGTAATCCTTGTGGATTCCTGGGAGTTTCCCTAGTGCCAGGTTTCATGATAACCCCATAATGACTTCCTCAGTCAAGGTATCTCTTTCTTTTCTCTCCCTCTCTATCCTCGCTCACCTTGACCATCCTGTTCTCTCATGTTCTCCTCTTTCCTTCTGCCTTCTCTTTACCACTCCCACCCCATGCATACTCCCAATTTTCTCAGGAGATCTTGTATATTTTTCTATTTTCTTAAGTGAGTAAACAAGATACACACACACACACACACACACACACACACACACACGTGCGCGTGCGCGCGGTTACCATAAAAGCAATGGCATATTCGTACATATGTATCAGTGTGCATTTTTCTCTATTGTTCCTCTTCCTGACTGCTACATGCCTCCTCCACACCCTTAATTGGTTCCCTTCTTCTAGTCGGTGCCCTTTACTGATATACCATATATTAAACCAACCAATTTTCCACTTTTATTAAACATTTTCCTCTCTTCTCATAATCCCTTTTGTAGAATTTTTTTTATCTAAACACTCATCTTTATAAAATTTAAAATCTTGTTTCCACATACAAATAAATCACAAATCACATGGCATTTTTCTTTCAGAGTTTGTCTTTGCTTAACATATTGGTTTGCAGTTGCATCTCATTTTCCCCAAATGTCATATTTACATTTGTCTTTATGGATGCATAAAATTCCATTGTGTATATGGACTGCATTTTCTTTTTCATAAACGTTTGATGAACATCTAGGTTGGTTCCACTTTCTAGATATTCTGAGTAGTATTGAAGTAAGCATCTCTGTAGTATGTTTAGTACTTTCCGCATATATTGAAGAGAAGTACAGCTGAATCATATGGTAATTTATTTTCAACTTTTTGGATAGATATCATACTCATTAGTATAGTGGCCCTTAGACAAGTATTTATTTTCACCAGCAGAAACCAAAGTTTTCTCCTTTTTTAGAATCCTGTCAGCATTTGCTGTCATTTGTTTCACTCTGATAACCATTCTAATAGGTGTGAAATGGAATCTCAGTGCAGTATTACTTTGTATTTCCCTGATGACTTAGAATGATTAACAGTTGTTCAATGGGTTGGTTTCTTCTTCTTCTCCTCCTCCTCCTCCTCCTCCTACTCCTCCTCCTCCTTCTTCTTCTCCTCCTCCTTCTCTCCTCTTTCTGCTTCTTCGTTTCGAGAACCATTTGATTCAGTTACTCATTACTAATTTTTCTTATTTGCTCATATGGTAACTTTTGCATGTCTTTGTATAATATCCTGTTTTATGAATACTTAGCCAAGACTTCTCTTCAACTCACTAGGCTCTCTCTTTATTTTGGTAATTGTTTCCTTTGTTATATAGAACATTTAAATTCTAAAGTGTGTGTGTGTGTGTGTGTGTGACATACATGATTTCATAGTGCTTTTGACTTGGAATTTTCTGGTGACACTTGATGCTGAGCACCCTAAATGTGTCTGTCTATTTACCACTCATGTGTCTTCTTTGGAGAAATGTCTCCTAATATCAAAAACATCTGTGCCATTGTGTTTACTGTAGAATCATTCACAATAAAAAAGATGTGGACACAACATTAATGTCTACTGACAGATGGATTGTACACATATACACAAAATTTTCAAAATATCAAGTCTAAATAGATATAGATAAAGCAGTGGACACAAGGGGAGGAGAAGAAATTGAATGTAGAACAAATACTTGGTATGAAAAAGGCAGGATAACTAATCTGTTTACATGAGATAAATGTGTGTACCATACCTGTGTGCCAAATTCTTGAAAGGTAAGGAAAATGTTACTTTTTGACAATTTCTTAGTGAGAATTAGGGTCATCTCTCTTACTCCCCTTATGTACACTTTGTAGAAAACACATTTTGTGTACTCCACAATTTTTAACATTCACACATTTAATGATAGGGAAAATATGATTTAAAAATTACAGCCCTCAGGAAGAGGGCCTAAATGTTATAATTACATTCTGATAAAAGGGAAGAAAGAACCAGAACACACTCAAACAAGGTAGAAATATGACACATAACCAGTCACAGAAGGAAGATGATCCCAAAAGGAAGACTCATCTCAGAGGATATGGTCCTCTGTCTTCCTTGGGATCAGGAGTTGGGTGGGTGCTGAAGCAGAGAATAGGGTTCTGATTGCTGTGGATATAACTGAGATATCCCTCTGAGATATAACTTCAGTGAATCAACTCAAATTTATTCTGAATTATAGGAAACACATAAGATTGGGAAGCCAGGGGACAAACCCTAATTTGCAGTAAGTGGTGTGTTCCTATCATATAGCTGGATTGGTGGTAACATGAACCTAGAAAAGTAGCTAGATCATTTGTCTAATTACCCTGTGATCAACTGGGGGAGAGTATTTTTTAGGGAACTGCGTCCAAGGGTCATCTTTGGGATCAGTCAAGCATCTAGGCCTAGAGATATCATTCAGATAAGGCTAGGTAGGAAGCCTTCATGGTGGGGGGTGTCATTGAGGGGAGTCTTCCATGTTGTTGGGCTTAGAGAAAGCTGCCAGGCCATGAAAAGAGAAGTAAATTCATTCTCTACATTTTCAAGAGATGCCAAATGAAGATGATAAACAAAGCATCTTTTTTCCAAAATCCTGATTACAAACGTTCCCCCACCCAAGAAGTTACCTTACAGTAAAAATAATAAGAAGAAAAGAATTAAAACCAAACAACTAAACAGAAAAGAAGCAAACAAGCAGAAAACAAAACACTGGATCTCCTGATATTGATCCATAACATTATTTAAGAAAGTCTAGACTCTGACTTCACAACTAGCAATTTAGATGTTGGTCCTAGGTGTGTGGTGTGAACAGGACAAGCCTCTTAAAAGTTCCTTCCATTCTCTTTCTAGCATGATTAACTGGAATGAAGAGCATTCATCTCACATAGTTGTTAAATGAATACATAATGTCTGCAAATTCTAGCTTATTTTTAGTGTAGAGTAATGGTCCATCCAATCTCAGTCATAAGGGAAAGGAAAATACTCTGTTTCAAACTTTTAAGGATATCTTGTATTTGAAGGTATTCATGCCATGAAGAATTATGCTGGTGTTTTAGCCTCATGTAAGTTATGCTATTCTTAAAATGTGAACATTGTGGATTGTGGCATTGAGCTCTAGTTCAATATGATTATAATTACAGGTAATGCTTTGGCTAACTGACAGCTACAAAATTTAAGTCTGAACTTCCAAGATTATTTTTCAGTTAGGCTTCAACACATAATATGGCTTTTATGATTTTGAAAGTAGGAGTTAATACTATAAATGCATATTGACTTTTTTCTGTAGAAATTATAACATATACTCTTTGTCTTTTGTGAGCTGTACTTTAATGGGTATGAAGAAACAGCAATAGCTTCCTCAAGAATTCATTCAGCGTGTGTCTGAAGAGTGGCTGGACACTTCTCCTGGCTGTGTTGTCTATGGCTGAAGAACACTCAAACATTAGCTATCTAACCCTCAAGACACACTAATTATGTTCCTGCTTACACTAAATCCCTGGCTGATACAACACCAGTATTTTACTGACAATGTCAAAGTCATACACATAAGAACGAAGAGATGACTCTTTTAGAGTCCCCCTTATTTCCTCATTTCTTTAGAGATGTGGATTGTAGGCTGGTAGTCCTTGGCTCTGTGTCAAAAATCAATATATGAGTAAGTACATACCATGCTTGTCTTCTGTGACTGGATTACCTCACTCAGGATGGTTTCTTCCAGTTACACGCATTTGCCAGAGAATTTCAATATTTCATTGTTGGGGTTTTTCCCCCACTGAGTAATACCCCAATGTGTAATTGTACCACATTTTCTCCATCCATTCTTCAGTTGAGGGGCATTTAGGTTGCTTCCAGGTTCTGACTATTACAATTAATGCTGATATGAACATAGTTGAACAGATGTCCTTGTTGTACGAATGTGTGTCCTTTGGGTATTTGCCCAAGAGTAGAATTTCTGAATCTTGAGGTAGACTGATTCCCATTTTCCTGAGAAACGGCCATACTGATTTCCAAAATGACTGCAGGAGTTTGCACTCCAGCTAGCAATGCAGGAGTATTCCCCTTTCTCCATATCCTCTTCAACATAAAATGACATTGGTGTTTTTTATTTTAATCATTCTGGAAGGTGTAAGTTGTATCTCAGAGTTGTTTTGATTTTCATTTCCCTGATAGCTAAGGATGTTGAGCACTTTCGTAAGTGTCTTTCAGCCATTTTAGATTCCTCTATTGAGAATTCTCTATTTAGTTCTGTACACCATGTTTTAATTGGATTATTTGATGTTTTAATGACTACCTTCTTGATTTCTTTGAATATTTTGGGTATCAGCCCTCTGTCAGATGTGGGGTTGATGAAGATCTTTTCCCATTCTGTGGGCTGCTGTTTTGTCTTGCTCATTGTGTCCTTTGCATTAGAGAAGCTTCTCACTTTTAGAAGGTCCCATTTATTAATTGTTGATCTCAGTGTCTGTGCTACTGGAGTTATGTTCATGAAGTGATCTTCTGTACCAATTCATTCAAGGTTACCTCCAAAGAGGAAAGGGCCAATAGCCCCTGAGTAAATTGGGAGGATGGAGCAGCAGGGATAGAGGTAGAAAATAGAGAACAGGAGAAGAGGAAGGGGTGGAGAACATGAGGGATCAGGAAGACTCAGTTGGGGGAAGAATAGAGGACAGCAAGAAAAGAAGTATCTTAATAGAGGGAGACATTACAGGTTTAAGATAAATCTGGCACCAGGGAAATGTCCAGATATCCACAAGGATGACCCCAACCAAGAATCTCAACAATAGTGGAGAGGGTACCTTAAATGCCTTTCCCCTATAATGAGATTGATGATTATATTAAATGCCATCCTAGAGCCTTCACCCAGTAGCTGATGGAAGCAGAAGCAGACGCCCACAGCACAACACTAAGAAGAACTCCTGGAATCCAGTTGTAGAGAGGGATGAGGGATGAGAAATTGGTCAAGAACATGCTGGAGAAACCTACAGAAACAGCTGACCTGACCAAGAGAGAATACATGGACACCAGTGGTAAAGCTGGGAAACCAGCATTGAACCAAACCAAGCCCTTTGAATGTGGATGCCAGTTAGTAGTCCTAGGCAGTCCATGGGACCTCTGACAGTGGAACCAGTATTTATCCTTAGTTCACAAACGGACTTTGAGAGCCCATTCCCTATGGAGGTATACTTTCTCAGCCAAGATACATGGAGGAGAGCATAATCTCTCTCCCAAATGATGTGACAGATTTTGATGATTCCCCATGTAAGGCCTCACACTCCCTGGGGAGTAGGTGAGGGAGTGGAATTGGGGAGTCTGTGAGGGGCATGGGAGGATGGGAGGGAGAGTGTATTCAGATTGATAGGTAAAATAAGATTGTTTCTAAATTAAAGAACAACAAAAACAACCCCCCCCAAAAGAATGAAGTGATGGAGGAGGAGACAGAAGCAGCTTTGTATCTCAGGAGCAGCTCAAGGACAGTGATAGCCCCATTTCAGTGGTGTTTGTGATGTTGAGATGTAGGCCTGTGGGGGTCATATAAGAAATATAATTTATTGAGATTACTTTGTACCTGATACATGTGCCATCTTGTTTAGACTTCAAAGAATTCTTCAAGGGAAGAACTCCCATGATCACCTCAGAGATGGTGAGACCAGAGTAGATGAGCAGCTTGCCAAGCAGCACACAGCTGAGTAATTAATTGTTGAAATTTGAATTGAGGGTGCTGATATCCACAGTTCATTTTCTATACTATCTTCATCCACTCAGGCCCATCACATCACAATTAATTCAGTCAGTCATTAAGAGTGACAGTGGGGAATCCCCTAGGTAGCTCTTCCTACTTGATTCATAGAACGGGGCTTGAAATCCATTTTCTACAAAGAGACAAATACCAGATAGTTTGCTTTATGTGGATCATAGAAACTCTGATGTAACTACTGTCCTTTCTAGAGAACAAAAGCCAATTTGAATAACATGTGAATAAATGAATACAACTGTTTTGTTAGAATACAAAAGAAAAAATAAAATTTTATAAAAGTAGAAGCTTGAGCATTGATTTTTGCATTCTTACTCTTATTTAATGTTTTTCTTCTTTAATGTAATATTTTTGTATCTCTTTATCTTTCAGTTTTCTTATATTTTTTGGTTATGAGCCTAGACTTTAATGGCTTGGGCCATCTCTCCAACCCACACAGATATGCCATGCAATCTCAGCATATAAACTGTGCTAATCTCACACTTACCATAATACTCTGGGCTGGCCTCAAATCCATGTTCTTCTTGTCTTGAGTTCATAAATGCTGACATTACAGGTAGATGTGTGGTACCATACCCATCTTTTGGGATAGTTCTCTAAATTTGTTGTAAGCCATAAGCTCATTCTAGTATGAGATAAGTTATTGATGAATGCGAACCAGAATGACTATACAACTCTTAAGCCATAACAAAGATCTGTCTTACAGGTTCAAGTCATATCCTACATGAGTTGCTTTGGTCAGTGCTTTACAAGGGGCAAGTTATCCCATTGTTATCTTTGATCCCTTTTTGCACTTTTGAGGCTAAGATCTTCAGTTTGCAGAGAGTGCACATGTGTGCCTTGGGGACTTAGGGATGATATTTTATGACAGAAATGAGAGAATAGAGTATATTATGTTTAAAGCCCAGTGACATTTACTTTTCTATGAGAACAAATGTCCATCATGAAGTGGCACAGATGTGGCAACTTAAATTATAATGACTGGAAAAGGAAAGTAGGTATCAGATATACCATCATTCATGGCTTTGCACAACTCAGTTATCCTGAGTCTGTGATTATGCAACTTAACTTTCATCCTTGTAACAATATGGGTATATAGATAATATAAAAATATAGTCATTTATCAGGGCTAGAGTGATCACTAAGTGATTAAGAGAAATTCCTGCTTTCAGGATATCTAGCATCGATTCCTAACAACCATGTGTGGCTACTCTCAGGCATAGGAAACTTCAGTTCCAGGAATTCCAATGCCCTTTTCTGGCTTTCATAGACACTACAGTCGAGTGCACATACATACATGTGAGCAAACCATAAGGCACATAAAATAAAAATAAATAAACCTAAATTTTAATTTTGTCATTTGCAAATGTAAGAAGACAAGTTGCACATGGTGGTGGACAGGTGTTGTCTTCTAGCCCCAGCAACTTTATCTTGTGAGTCACTCGACATTGCTCTTCAGTCATAAGACTAAGCAGTAAGCAATTGCTGCTTATAGTCACATGCATCTGTGAGGGCCAGAGGGCACTGAAAGCCAAGACGTTGAGCTCTCAAACATCCTTCAGCTGAAAGTCATGCAAGCAATCCAGCATATGTGCCACCAATCCACATTAGAAGCCTCTGGGTATGCTTAGGGTTTTTTTCTTTCAAAAATGAATATCTTAGATTCACTATACAAATTTAAGCTATCTTCCCATAAGGAAGCATTATAATGATTGGCTGTCAGATATCACTGTGGGCCTCTGCCAATCAACCCTCATCCAGCCAATGATTTGTCTTCTCTTATTTCTCCTTTGCCCATGTAGTGATCTAGGAGGAGGATGAGGTAGTCAAAGGGAAAAAATGATGTGGCTGTTAAAGGATTCTGATTGTCATTGGAGAATGAGAGCTGGCCATTGGAGCCCTTAGGGCCACAAAGGCTAGATTTAAATTGAGTAGCTCACGTGTGTGTGTTCGTGCATGTGTGCATGTGTGTGTGTGTGTGTGTGTGTGTGTATGTGTGTGTGTGTGTAAAACATGGCTATCTGTATGCATATAAATGCTTTTTGTCAGGGGCTGTTGAAACTGGCTCTCTAAAATCTCCCTGAGAGGTGATAACACAGTTCTTTATATCAATATTGCAACTCTTTCTACATAACTGGAAAAAGAACAAAGGAAAAGAAAGAAAAGGAAAGAAAAGAAGAGAAAAGGAAAGAAAAGAAACCTACAAAACAAGTTGTTTAGTTGTCTGTATTTTGGTCTGTGTTCAATTTTGAAAACCTAGCACTTTGCCCATCCAGCTTTCACAGAATGAGCCAAGGTTTCTGTTGTATAGAAAACCATGGGGTATGTGTCTAGGAGTTGTTCTTTGTAGACTTTAACTGAGCAAAGTTTGGCAGATGTTGCATGGACATAGGATCAATCATATTAGATACTCTTTCTATTAAGATAAAAATACACTTAACATCAAATTCTCCATTTTAAATGTTGCCAAGCTCATAGTTCTTTGAATTTTATTATATCCACAATATCGTACAATCTTCTGCTCTTTCTGCTTCAATAAAATTCTCACCCCCAAGCATACATATATCTATCAACAGTCACTCTCCATGTACTCTTCCATTCATGACCTGGAAAACAGTATTTACTTTCTTTCTCTATTAATCCTTCCATCTGACTATTCCAAAAAGGAAGCATACAATTCATGGTCTTTTGTGATTGGCTTAAAACATGTTTTTAAGGTTTTCTGTGTTGTAGTGTGTACCAGTAATGTTGCTAAATAATATTCCACTGTCAGTAACTCACATTTATTGTTTTTTTTGGTTGTTTGTTTGTTTGTTTTTTTTTGTTTTGTTTTGTTTTGTTTGTTTTGTTTTTTGTTTTATGTTGTTGTTGTTTTAAACTATCCATTTATCTCTAGGTCTCTAGGTGGAAATTTGAGTTGTATCTGTTATCTGGCTATTGAAAATGGCATTGTTATGACTATGTATTTGTGCAAGATTTTTTTCCAATTCTTTTGCTACATTCCTAGGAGTGGAATTACTATGTCATTTTATGCTTAACTATTCAGTCACCACCAATGTTTTTCTTTGTTAAATAAATGTAGAATTTTATAGTCCCACCACCATGACCAAAGATTCTGATTTCTCCATATTTTATCAGCAATAGTTATTTTTGTTTTATTTATCATTTAATAGGGATAGATTGCTATCACAATAGAATTTTGCTTTGCATTTCTAAAATGAAGTAGTCCTCTTTTGAAAACATATCCCTTAAATATTTACATGTTGTTCTAAGTACTATCTATTCATATATTTGACACAGGTTTCTAAAACTTTATTGGCATGTATTAATTTTTGCACATGATATAGTTATTTCAGTGCATGAAAGCAACAATATTGACCAAATTGAGGTAATCATCATTTCCTTTCCTTTATAATCTCCATTTTCAGAGCCTTCTAGCTATGTCTAAAGCACACCATAGCTGACCAGAAGCCTATTTATCACAGTCTGATGAAAAATAACAGAACTCATTTCTGATGTCTGTATTTGATGTCCACTATCCAATGTAATTATACCCCTTACTCACTTCCCTGTTTTCAACAGTAATTATTCTGCAACCACATCCAGGTTCATTTTAGTGTTTTAGTTTCCACATATGAGAAAAAACATTTTGTCATATAGTTCCATCTATCTTGATGCAAATGTTGAGATTTCATTCTTATTTATGTTGAATAATTATCCACAATTTCATATGTACTATTTTGCCTTTATACATTCATTCACTGTAGGGGTTCTCTGATTACCAGGAGTATACAACTCTCTCTTGATATGCTGATCTCAGTTTTCTTTTGGCACTTATACCTTAAAGAGAAATATCATGATTACATGATAAGTTTATTTTTGAGCAATTGTCATATTATTCTCACTTCAAAAGTTACACTGTTTGTCCTTCAACTGCTGAGTTATTATGCCCTAAGATAATAGACCACAGTGCTGATATTATTTGCAAATATGTTCTCATACTTTATATGTTTTCTTTTACTATTTTAATAATTTCATTTAATATTTTAAATTTTATAAAGTTTAAATTATTTTTTATAGTTTTGGTGTCACATTTAAAAAGCATCGATAAACTTGAAGTCATACATATTTATTGCTGTATCTGTTTCAAAATTTTTAAATTTGTATGTTTTACACATAAGTTACAATGGATATTATATTCATATTTTAAATAAAGAAAACTTACGAGAATCTATTTCTATGCATATGCAATAGCCTCTCCTGTAGCTATTTGTTAAAGATATTATTCATTCTTAACCTGATAGTATTAACTTGTTTGTCAAAAAGTGAACCGACCAACTATAAGCTTATGGCATTATTCTTAACTATATTTTGTTAACATTTATGACCAGAATTACGGTGGTTTCCATTAGTTGATATTCATATACGATTAAATTACTTTTTTACTTCACATTTCCAATAGAAAATTGTGTGTGTGTGTGTGTGTGTGTGTGTGTGTGTGTGTGTGTGTATGTGTGTGTGAGTCTGAGACTGGTTGTGTGTCTCTGTATACGTATGCCTATGTGCATAACATACTGACTATGAATAAGGTTCATGGAGAATATTCCAGGAGTTCTTTTCTAATTCTCATTCTAAATAAAAGGGTATGAAATATGTACTATTTACTATCAAAGTCTTATAAATACCAGGAGACAAGGCATGACAGTAGTATTGCTTGGATGGAGAAGTAAGGCTAGGAGTTCATAAATATGAAGATTGCTCAGCTGTACAGCAAGACTTTCACATGCTCAATATTCCCCATCTTCTAATGCCATCATGTTCTTTTCCCTTTTCCTTCACTTCTCTGCATGCTAATATGATTATTTTCAGAGGTGAGAGCTTTTGAGAAGGAAATTCCTTGCAAAGATAAACCCTTCTTCTAAAGGGCTGATGGTCATTAGAAGGAAAAGTGACATTGGACATTCATGGGATGACAGCATGTGGATGTGAAGAAGGTGGACTTTAAGAAGTCCAGGAAGAAGGTCTCGGAAGAAACCAAACTATTCACTCATTCCTCAATAATGAACATCTGAAAACTCTGACAGAAGTAGAAATATCACTCCTATTTTGTTGACTGCAGATTTTCTGGGCACTTGTTTTCTTTTGAGTAAGACCTCCTCTGGCTTACTGAAGACACAGGCTATGTTGAGGGAATTGCAATTTCATGTAGCTATGCATTTTCTAAGTATTTGTTGAATTCAATTAAAGGTATGTTGGATCCTTCTGATAGGAGGGTTATTTAGCATAGAAGATGACTAGGGAGGAGTTCTGAAAGTGAAGAGCTAATTCCTAAGTTCTTACATCCTCCATACTGTTGCCTGATTATAGCTCCTGCATAGATATCTACCAAGCTCTGAGAAAGATCAAATGCTGATTAAAATACAGCTGGGTGTGCATGTGTCACTGTGTATTTGTATTTGAAGGGGAAAAAAAATAGGCCTCTGGCTTCTTTTCAGCTGTTAAAATTAACACAGCATGTAGGTTCTTTGCCTCAGGTTGACAGTGTCCCCTAGATACTTGATGGGATAATTGGTATAGTACCATTTATTTTTCCTGAAGAAACAACATGCTTTCTCTTTCTGGAGTTTTCTGAGAGCTTTGGCATTTGAAAATGATTGGCAAGTGACAAGTGAATCTCTTTGCACCTCCTCAACAGGACTTGCCATCCCTAGGATGAGGATTAAATAATAAAAATGACTTACCAGTATAGAAAGTAAAACAACAAAACACTCTTATTTTTAAATAATGCCTAAAGTTTTCAGAAATCAGGTATAAAAGGAAGCCGAAATGAAGAAAATCAGAGATGATGGTGTGTTCCTTACTGATTAAGAGGTGTGATGCCTTCCAGTCACCCAGTGACTATTTTCATCATCAGACATGATTCAAAAGATTGCAGTCATTTAAAAAGTACTAAGAGCTGTGAAGATAGAACTGAGACTCCCCAGTGCTTCCCAGAAGGGGAAGGGATTTTATGTCCCTATCATCATCAACAGCATTCAACTGGTCAACAGACTATTTCTGTCTTTCTAAAGCAATGGACTATCACCATGTCTGATAGAGATTCCTAATGCTAGCATGTGTTGAAAATCACCCTTTGGACAAACAATTGGAAACATACATGTAGGTAATATCATATGGACTAAAAAAGTTATATTTAGGAATATTGATATATCTGATGTATGCCTGCAATAACAATTAATGGGAAAAAGTAATGAATTTAAAGAACTGCAGGGAGGGATGTAAAGGGGGATTTGGAAGAAGTGTAGAGAGAAATGTTATAACTATGTTATAAAAATTATAAATATTATTATAACCAAACAAGAAAACCTTAACTGTTGGGATGAACACTAGTTGAGAGCTACTGCAATATGCACGATGACAACTCAAGTTGGCAGGATCTAGACTGCAATTTTACTTAGATCTGGTTGATTGGCATAGAACATTGCTCATTGCTCACTTTCCTACAGCTGTCTGAGAAGAAAGAATCACGTATATTTGTACTGAGCTCTTTGTTCCCACAGTGGAATCTTCTGGGCACTTGTATGTAATATCAGGGATAAAAACTTAGGGAAGCTGGTGACAGTAGTGAAAGCCTACATGGAAGCTACACTGATAGGAATCTAGTTGACATTAGCTTTGGATGATGCAATTTAGATGTGTCACTGACTCACTCTCACTCCATAATCAGACTTCACATTTTAAAACGTTTATCCCTTTGGGGTAACCCCTCCCAGTGCTGTTCTATCATTTCATGCCTTAAGGAGAATATCCGGAGACCCAGGACTATAGACCAGGAGAAACAAGTTTGGAAATAAGTGAGTTGAAACAGAAATGAAAATGTAATGGATTGTGATGGGAGATGTCATTCTGTATATGTTTCTCATACTGGTTTAATGAATGAAGCACTGTTGGCCAATAGGAAAGCAAGATAGGTGGGACTAGGGGACAAGGAGGAAAGAGGAAGTAGTAAGGAGGAGCCAAGATGGAGAGCCTGGGGAGACCAGATGCCTGCCCCACTCCCCGGTAAGAAAAGACCACGTGAAAATACATAGATCAGCAGAAATGGGTTAATACTTAAGACAGAGCTAGCCGATAAGAAACTAGTAATGGGCCAAGAGAATTATATCAAATACAGTCTCAGTGTGTTGATTGGGGCAGGCGAGGCGGTGGGACAAGACTGGCAGTGTGCAGAAAAACCATACTCCTTACAGGATTGTGGAACTTTGTATATTATTTTACAATTGTGTAGACTAATGGATTTAGACACTGAGGCTTTTGATCTTCTTATAGACTTCATATCTAATCTCCATTGATGTAATTTCTCTTGGACAGAATGATCTTTAGCTTAGTTTTCATCCTTTCAGATTTTGCCCATGTGAACTACTTTGCAAAGCTTGACTTCAGCTTCTAACTTCAATATCCAAAGATAATATCTCTTTTCACTGTGCTTTCTGTTTGTTTAGAATGGCAAGCTCATAACTACCTCATCCTCTGTATTGTCCTTTTGGTCTAGAATGTTCTCCTCTAAGATTCTTCATCTGGTTCCTTCTCATCTTGCACAGCTCAACTCTAATTTATGAGCCTAAGATAAGCAACCTATGGCTGGACCACTGGAGGCAAATGTACTCAATACTTCATGGTACCCATTGTAAAGTTTGTTTGGTCCAGCTTTTATTGTTACTTTAATTAATCCATTTATTTAATAATTACTTCTGCAAGGCAGTAATTTTATGCATTTATTTATCAATTACTTATGATTATCTTTTAAAGACATATACTTGAGGTGATCTTGTTTTTCCTTTTTACTGATTTCCCCCTTATAGTACATACTTAACACTTATTTCACAGATAAAGGAATCAATACTCCTAAATCAACACCCCAATGTCTAGCTCAGTTGAAGTTCATATTACATTGTCTTGTAAAGCCTTCTTTGACAACATTAAAAAATCAAAAGTATATTCCCATGAAAGTCTCATATACAGGGTATTGGCAGCTTAGTACACAGTACAGAACATGGTATGTGTTCACTAATTGCTGAATGAAACTACAACTCAATTATTCATTTTTCTCTGCATCCATAGTGATGTTTTTCCATCGTATCTGAGATGCTTAAATTCATAAACAAAACATTACAGAAAATATCTAGCTTCTACGGGAAAAGGAAGTTCCATCAGCCTCCAGTAACTACACAACTCATCTCTGTCCCTTGTTTCTCAGCTCCTGGCAAGTACCTTCTGTTGCCACAGCTTCTTATCATCCAAAACCTTGAGCATGTTTTGTTGTTTTTGTGTAACTTAACCCATTTTATACAAGAAAATAGTTCCTCAGAAAATGATCAGCAATTTGAGGAAGCATATCTTCCATGTAGTTTAAACAGAAGGAACTGGCCTTTAATTCTATATATGACTTGAAAATGGCCTTTAGAAAGATATAAATTAAAAGATAAAAATGTAGATATAGCATTATTAATAGAAAAGTCTTAGAATAAACAAGTTGCCAGAGCAAAATATTGTCAAGAAATGGAAATTAACCATGCAATCCAGATTCTCTCCATTGGGCATACACAGAATATATGAGAACAGAACCTTGTAGAGATGTCTGATCCCATATTCATTGCAGCACTGTTCATGTGTCTAAGTTACAGAAGTAACACTGAGAAATCAAAGAATATTACCTATATGAGAGAAATCATACAATGACTGAAAATTTCTGTATAATCTTCTTTATGTGCAGAATTAAAAACTACATTACAATACCAAGGAAGAAGAATAAACAGCAAAGGTCATGTCTAAAAAGGGATAGATACATGCCACACATTAGAAATGCCCCCTACCCCCTGCCCTGAGCATTAAAGAATAGATTCCCAGAATGTCAAAATTGGGATTCTGTGGAAACTTTAAGAGAATGGGCTTAGTGGAAGGTCTCCCAGACATTGGGTTGTGCCCTTGAAAAGGCTAATCGAACCTTTCAACTTCACTAGTCTTCTTCCTCTTTCCTTTTTTATTGCAGCTTGAGACCACAGTGAAGTGATGCTCCTACCACCAGAAGCCTAAGAGTGACAGCCTTGTCTAAACCATGAGTCAGAAGAACCCTTTCTTTGTATAAGACAATGATTGCAGGTCTTTGTCATAGTAGTAGATACCTGGCTTGCACACAGCACAAACAATAAAGGTACAAGGCAGTTCTCAGAATGATGAAAGCTAAATTCTCATAATGGTGACTTCAGGTTGCAAAGAGAAGTTGTTTGCTGATACAGGCATGTGAACATTTATTTTATTTCTATTTTGATCATTTCTATTTTGTAACATTAAATATATTTATTTGTACACGCTACATATATATATATATATATATGTATATGTGTATACACACACACACACACACACACACAACATCCTTTGTACCTATCACCACTGCACATTTTATAACATACCAGGCTCTATACAATAATTCTGAGATGCTAGCATTCATCAGCTGCCTGAGACAGATTCTTAGATAATGGTGAGAACACACGGGGAATAGTGATAAATGTTTCAACAAAATCCAGAAAAGCATGGAGCTTATGAAGAGAATCCAAACCCTTCACAGTCAATTCCCCAGTGTTCGTACATAAGTTACTTGATATGACACTCTCCTCTATCCCACACATGTGCACTAATGTACATGGAAGTCATTCCCAACCTCCAGTCTCATATTCTGCACAGACCTGGCTCCATAAAGGAGTCATGATACTCCAAATAGACATGAGCTCCCAACCACTGTGTCCCATTAGTATGATATTTGAACACTCGGTGCCTTAGAATTTAGTTATGTTGGATCAAAGTAATCTGGATTAGGAAATACCATATTTATTTATTTTTTATTATTTTACATATAGATCCCAGTTCCCTCTCTGTCCTTCCCTCCCTCTCTTCCACCTTCCCATGCCTCCCTGATCATCCCATCCCACCCACCCACCCCCACATGTAGGGTGATGCTTTCCTTGAGGGCTCATCTAAATCTGTCAAGTCATTTGTCATACTGTACTGATTTCTGTAGGTCTCGAAGTTAGCTAATTGTCATAATCATAGCATTGTTCTTGATATTGTTTTAGTTTTGAAACAGGAACTCAGTATGTACCAGGGTGGCCTTAAACATGGAGCAATCCACCATCCACCTGCCTCTGCCTCCTGTATCTTAAGATTATAGGTTTGTGTCACTAGGCTTTGCATACAACTCTCTTCCTTATATGTGATTATATCACAACTAATATTCATAATGTTTGATGCTAAATAGCATAGACAACTGATATTTTAACAATATTTTGTTTTGAATAGCATTGCATTTAGACGAAAATATTAAGAATGTTATGTTCTATCTATTCTAATTATGTCAGCCTTCATTTTTCCAACAGAAATGTCCTAATGTATTGAAGGAATTTGAGTTAGATCTACTGAAAGTTTTAATATTGTAAAAGACCTATATTCTAGGGCATGGTGACAGACACACTCCATGGATAACTTACAAGGACCAGAAACCACAGTTTCCCTTGGATTAGGGCTTTCATGAAGATGGAAAACACATAAGAAAATAAGTATCATCAAGCACTAGAACAGTCTGAATCCAAGCCCAGTATGTAAGTCAATAGATATACCCAGGGAACATCCATACAATATATTCCTAGCCATTGAGGCAGGTAAAAACTCTAAGGACAGAACCTTGATCTTTACATTATAACTTGCTATTTTGGAATTCTTATTCACAGGAAAATCTGCAAACCAGATGGGAAGTGAATATATTATGGCAAGCTCAAATAAATGCTAGCTATTATTTCTGGAACTTGCATAATCACATCCCTTGTCTTCAGCCCACCAGTCAAAAAGCAAAAACAACAACAAAACAACAACAACAAAACCACTCACTGGCTATACTTTTCCTTAATCCAATAATCAGGTTGAGGTTTTTTTTTGTGTGTGTGTAAAACAGAGGTCTTTCTGCTCCAACATTACTAATATTATCATTATTATTTAATATGGCATTAAAACTATACAACATACCAGCTCTGTGTGAACCACTGCATATTAGCTGTTTCATATAAATTTAATAACAACACTTTATGGTAAATATTATTTTATTTCTATTGCTATTATAGATGTGAACCATAGGTTAAGAAACTGCGCAAAGTTGCACTGTGAGTAAAGGCTAGTGGAGATTTCAAGTTCACTTAACTCTATCTCACTTATTTAGCTCTAGTCCACATAGCCTTCAACCAACCTGGATTTTAATTTTCTTAGCAACTAGACTAGAGACACATAGAACCTCACAATTAGTCCCTGTGATTGTAATTGAAAACATAATATATGTGACACCAGCAAGAATGAGAATGGTTCAGTGTTTGTCTCTCTGTACAAGCCTGATGACCTGACTCCAGAACTCATGTGAGAACTGAAGGAAAAAAAAAAACAGATTCCTCAAAGTTACCCTTTGAGCTTCACATGCAAGCTGAGACACGAGTATACATACAGACATCACCACCACCAGTACCACTACCACCACCACCACCACCACCATCATCAAATATTACCTAAGAAAGCACATGGAAGGTCATCACCTTCTTTAGCAATGGTACCAGAATGACATGTATACATGATCACAGACCTTACTTGCTTCTTGACTAGACCTTCTATTTCTGGGTTGAAATAGAAACAAGGGGTTAAAAATAATAGAAAAAATCCCCTACCATAAACTTTGTCTGAGTGCTCCAGAATTTATAATATTCTATAGTAACTGACTCACATTAACTCAAAACAGAACTTTCTGAAAATAAGAAAGAAATAGAATACTTAGATTATTTATGGTCTACAACTGATATTGCATCTTAATGGACTGACAAAAAGAAAAGAACATCAACCAGGATGTGATAAAGGAAAAGCATAAAAACGACCCTATCATTCAATAAAGAACTTGCTGCAACAACTGGAAAGCATAAGAAATTTGGGAACTATGAAGTAATTTCATGGGTATGAATTCCCATGGGATCCAGATGTTTTTTTTTCCAAATTTGAAGGAATTATATACATCATTGAAGAGATGAGGCACCACTTTGATGGGAGATGTCATTCTGTAAATATGTTTCTCACACTGGCTAATGAATAAAGCACTGTTGGCCAATAGGAAAGAAAGGTAGGAGGAACTAGGAGACGAGGAGGAAAGAGGAAGTAGTAAGGAGGAGTCAAGATGGAAGACAGAGAGAGTAGAATGCCAGCAGCCTCTCTGTCCGGTAAGATAAGACCGCTTGGAGGAGTCAAGATGGAGAGAAGGGAGAAAACAAAACCGCTGGCCCCCACTCTCCGGTAAGACCACGTGGAAATACATAGAAATGGGTTAATAATTAAGACAGAGCTAGCCAATAAGAAACTATTACCTGGCCAACAGCATTATATCAAATACAGAGTCTCCTTGTGTTAATTGGGGCTGGCGCGGAAGCGGGATCAAACCAGCGGCGGGCAGAAAAACCATAGTCCTTACATATAGTGCCCACGTGGCTAATAATAACTTCCACTTAAAATTTAACAAAAGCTTAAAAAAGGGTTTTAGAAACAAAAGAACAGAGACAAGCAAGGTTTCTTGGTAGCAGCATTTTTCTTGGTTAGACTCTGCTTTGCGAGAGACAAGCAGATATTTCATGGCTCTTTAAGGCAAGTTTCCTGACTCAGCATAAGCAGCAAAAAACCGCATGGCTTTAAAAAAAAAAAAAAAAAAACACTCTGCTAACAATGTATTGGTGTGTATCAAACTGGAAATGGCAGTAACCACATCTCTAAGCTGGCAACATGCTGCTGGATGGCAGTGCAAACCAAGACAGTGAGCATAGCTCTCAGTGCTGGCAGTAAAAGTACCTGCCACCATCTTAGACGGCGGCTGCGGCTAACAAACACAACTATGACTTTCATTTTAGCAATGTTGTTGTTTAACAGATAAAAGACTTGTGGCCAGAATAAGATAAATATTTACAGTAAAGACAAATTCATATTAGGAAAAAACCTCTAATGGTTTGCAGTGTGTTTTAAAAATATACGTAGACATGGGCGAAAAAAAGAATAAAATGGTTTTAAAAAGACAGCAAGGAGCTGGGTGTGGTGGCACATGCCTTTAATCCCAGCACTTGGGAGACAGAGGCAAGCAGATTTCTGTTTTTGAAAAGTATACCTGGTATGCAGAGTGAATTCCAGGACAGATAGAAGTTACACAGAGAAACCCTGTCTCAAAAAAATAAAAAAATAAAAAAATAAATAAAAAAATAAAACTAACAGAAACAGAGCAATAAAAAAGCCACGTAAAGGTGGAAAGCTCAGAAAAAAATGTAGATACTATATGCTATTCTGTTGTCTTTAAATTGTTTGACTGCTGAGGAAATAACAACAACCGATAAAACAAATGCTGCTGGATCAATTCAATTTATATATTTTAAAAATTTTTTGACTTCCAAATTTAAGTCTAAGGACAAGTTACTTGGGAAAAGGATTTCTATTTTTGTTTCCACAGAAAATGAAAAGCTGTGGATTCCTTCTAGACTAATGCGTTTTGATCAAGCCAGACCCCCTGAAACAACATTCCTGGTGATCCAACATTCAAAACAGCTTAACCAAGGCATCCTTGCAGACTACAACCAGTATTTTTGCATCTTCTTAGGATCCCCATGACAGTGCCCCCTATCAGCAGGAAGTAGTTTGGAAAGAACGACGCCCAAATTCCCAAATATTGTTTATAAATGTTTGTTTTCATTCATATGGCGTTGGTTATAAATGGTTAATGACCACAACCAATCTCTTTTTAAAAGTAAAAAGGGATTATAGTATAGATATGATTACTTTGTTTTGGAATGGATTTTCATTTATTGTAGCTTTGTAGACCAGATGGGTCTTGAACTCACAGAGATCCTTCTGCCTCTGCCTCTGCCTCTGCCTCTGCCACTGTCTCCTGAGTGCTGGGATTAAAGGCATATGCCACTAATCCTGCCCAGCTCTCCTATCTGTTTCTATAAGGGAAAAATGCATGTGGAAATGAAAGATTATATGTGCCAGTTAGCATAGAGTCAAAAACTCTATTGTATCCAGAAGGTTGTTCTACCCTCCAGTATGTAACGTTTATTGGAAAACAGTGTTCAAATTAAAAAATTAATGACGGTTTTGAAATGAAATCAAGGGTTCTTGAAACCCAGTTCTATTTTAAAAAAATATGTAAAATTTAATGCACAATATTCTTCATTATATCAAAACTGATACTTGAATGAGTTTATGAGATGGTAACTTTGGAGTTAGAGTTTTGGTATATTAAATATCTAAAGCTAATTCTCAGCAAATTAAGGTTCAGTAGAAATAATAATAGGAATTAATAAATTTGGTTATGCTAATAGCTAACACAGTGCCATTTAAAAAGTATTAGATCAAAAATAGGCCTGTGTTTGTTCTTCCCAGGAGATGATTATAGTAGCACCATACTCAGCTTGGAACAAGTCCCCCTTTAGGGAAGGTGAGAAAGGATGTGTTAACTTCAAGCCTTCTAAGCTTCAGGCTGAATCAGCCCTGGTATTTACCTGGACCAGCTTAGAATCATTCTGTGATTCAGTTGGGTTTTAATGGTGTAATAAGTCATACCTCAAAACTTATTGTGAGCACCTATCATGAATCTTGCATTCAGAATACACGGCTTCATTATCACTACTAAATTCCAATTTCTAATCCCACAAGAAGGAATCACATTGAAATATTAAGAGAAATGTGTAAAGGAACAGAAAGCATAATGTGTACTTTTCCAAACAGTAAAGTGGAAAAGTAATAATAAATAAAGTTGGTAATGCCAGTAGATGGTACAAAATATGGAGATGAATATGAAGAGGAAGCATAGGAAGCAGAATACCAAGAAAGTGGAGAGAAGGGATACAGTAACACATGTTAGGAATGAAGATAGACGACATGTATCAAGTAGCAGCAGAGATGGTTAGCTTGAATAAAGCCTTGGTATTATATAAAATACAATACAGAAAGAAGAAACAGATACAAAACCTGGTTTAAGATATGTTTATATTGGCACAAATTTTTCATCTATCAATGAGTAAAATACTAGAAGTTATATACATCTAAACTGAGAAATAACTAAAAATTAATAAGAGAACTTAAGAAGACCAAACTGTTTGGAAGGATACTTGGTTTATAGAATGGATGATTCCTGCCAAACCAAATCCTCCCCCAAATTGATTAATTTATTAACTATAATTCCAAAGAGGTTCTGAGGTTGCAGGGCTTGTAAAGCTTACCAGTTGATTATAATTTTGTTTAATCAAAGTAATGATGGTCTATAAGAAGCAAAAATAAATAAGTTAAATAAATAAAGAAGAAAAAATTAAAATAAATACCTAATTAGTTGATAAGACCTCTTACAAAGGTAGAGTCATGAAGATAGTATGATAGCACCTTGATGGCAGAGAAATAGATGTGTTGAAGAGGCATGTGCTGTCTGTCATCTGTGTTATGACAAGAAGTGTCACAAGGAACTGAGAGCAAGGATGACCTTCATAAATGAATCCATGCCAGCTGGCCAACAATTAGAATCAAGAGTATGCTGACTCCTACACCAGAATGTACATTAACAAAACTAAAGAAGTGTACATTTTCATATGAAAGATGGGAAAATGAAGCTCTAACAGGTTACGTTTCCTGTAGATAGAAGCATGTTGCTCAATGTCCCTCATGACTGTTTCCTCCATATTGCAGCTCTTCCATATTGCAGCATAGATTAACAATCTGTTTCTTTTCAATGCTGGATAATATTACCCTGAATGGAAACACATTTTATTTGTTTGTTCATCAGTTAATGATCATTTGCATCATTTTCATATGAGTTATGTTATTATAAACAGTTAATGTGTAAATGTCTATATAAACTAGCATTTTCAATTCTTTGGATATCTGAATAGAGGTACTGAATCATGTGGTCACTCTATATTTTACCTTTTGAGGCACTGCTGATGATTCATGAGTCTAATTTAAATGGTATTTCAAACATCACTATTCACCAAGAGACATAATGAAAAATAAGAAGGTAAACTGAGGACGAGAAGAAGGGAATTGTGGCAATCATAGTCTACAATTGACTCTTGCTTAAATACTGTTGAAGTTCTACAGAAAGGTAAATATTATACAATGTGACAAGTAAATGTATGTATTCTAGCTTAAAAATAAAAAGTTTTAAGAGAAAAAGTGAAGCAAACAAGTATACTGCATTAGATAAAATATGTATTCTAAGAAATAAACTACTGAAAACAAAGAATATCACCAATAGTTGGAAATAAGGAACACTGTAATTCTCCATATGGTGCTAATAAACTCTATGACAGTATCCAGAGCCCTTTGAACAAATGTGAGTCATTAATCATACTTCCATACTGAGTAATTTCACAGTATGGTCCACGAAAGGACAGTTCAAATAAAACTCCTTTTAGGACTCTCAGTAATGAATCTCCTGTAGAATTTGCACAAATAAGAACTGATGGCTCACTGGAATAATTTTGAAATGGACGAAAAAATTAGGTAAATAGATAATAAAATACATTCAGTATAGTTGCTATAACAAAACACTATTAACAGAATTTCTTACAAGCCATAGGAAGTTATTTATCATCGCTATGGATGCTCCAAGGTCTAAAATCAAGAACCAGAAGACTTACTATCTGGTGAAGTCCCTGTTCATAGGTTGTACTCCTGTCTTCCTCACATCAAGGCAATCTTAGGCCTCTTTTTTAAAGACACCAATGCCACTTGTGAGGACTCTACTCTAGTGATCTAATAACCTCCCTAAAAGCTTCCTTCTTAATGTAGTTACACTGGAGATGAGAATCAAATATATGAGTCTGGGGTATTCACAAATATTCAGACCATAGCAAAGACCATTCAGCCATGAAAACACATAGCAGTGCAATGGATAAACTTACAAAATCTATACTGATCAAAACAAGGTAGGCTTACTACCTGTGTGATTCCATTATCTACAACTTTCTAAAGGAAGATGACTGATGTTTGATAATTTTGATCAGACTTCCTAGGAAGGATTCCTCAGGGAGATTTCAGCATCATGTCCCCTCTACCTTCTGGGACACGCACAGTGTTTCCTTTAACATTCTGAACTTCTGTATCTTCTTTATTGGTTATAAAATCTTTGTCATGTCAGTCATGTCACCACTGTAGACACACAACACCATGACTGGTTCACACAATTGTAGTTAAGTTAAACACAAAACTTAAAAAAGAAAGAAATAGAGACAAAATAGCACAACTATTGCCAAATGTAAACTGGTTTTATTTTTCAGACCAAACATTCTCCTAACAGTATTTCAAGATATGAAAGGTTTATGGCCAGAGTGTAAAATTTTATTGGGATATTAAAAAGAAATCCTGAAACAAAACCAGGTATATCTACATTGGTGAAAATTGTAATGTCACAGAGTTGACAGTTCTCTAAAAATTAAGCTGCAAATTCAATATAATTATAGTCAAAATTGCAAAATAATTGTCCTCAGTTTGAATGAGCCAATTCTAAACATCCAATGGAAGAAGCAAAATCTTACCATGTCTAAAAGAATCTTGAAAAGAAAGGAAAGTCAAAAAGGCAGTTTAAATGCTGTAGGAACAAGAGAGAGAAGTAACAGGAAGATAAATTGATATCAGTAATATTTAAATATATAACACATAAATATATTATATTATTAATTATAAGTAATAATTAAGGTGCTAATATGTTAATCTGGACATTGCATGTACAACAGTAGAAGTTAATTAATCAAATAAGCAAAGATAAATACAGAATTGGAAGGAAGAATGAGTGCTTATACATGTCTGAGCTTACACAATACTGAACTATGATCGAAAGATTTTGATGTTCCTGCTGAGACTGCTCCTTGGATCAATATGTGCAGAAATGCTAATGATGAAATGCCTCTTCCTACATTTACAAATAAATTAGAAAGAAAATAACTAAAGGTGAGAAGAGTGCATTTAACACTTTCAGAAGAAAATGCTGAAGCAAAATGTAGAAGCAAATTCTTTATTTTATTTGGTTAGGTAATGATTTCTCTATGAGTATAAAAGAAACACAATTCTACAAGACACAGTTCACAAATGTATTCCAACATATGTCAAGAGAGAGAGAGAGAAGAAATAAAAAAAGAAACTTCAAAATTTCTTCCATGAAGAAAATACCACTGAACTGAAAAAGTATCACAACCCCTAGGACAAACAAGGATTGAGTCTTCATGATCAAGAGAGATGGCTCAGTGATTTAGATCACTTACTGACTTACAAAGGACCCAAATTTGATTGCCAGAACACATATAGTGGCTCCAGTTACAAGGGATCTACTGTCTTTTTTACCTCCCTGGACATCAAGCATGCACAGGGTACATAGGCATACATTCAGGCAACCTTTGGCAAGAAAACCCAGAGACTTAGAGTAAAGCCAAATACTACTGATCTAAAACAAAGGGGAAAAAAGAAAAGAAAAGAAAAACAATAAAATGCCTCCCAATGTTATTCTGCTACACTCCTAAATTAGTGCCTTGCTCAGCCATTGCCAGAGAAGCTTCTCCCTGCAGCAGATGGGAACAAATACAGAGACCTTCAGCTAGACATCACACAAAATGAGAGACCTTAGAACACACATCTCTAAATGAGTTGTCTCTATCAAAACTCTTCCCTCAGATCCCAAGGAACCCCATAGAAGAGGAGGTGGAAGGAGTATAAGAGCCAGGGGATGGAGGACAGTAGGAGAATAAGGCACTCTAAATCAATGGAAATAAGATCATATGTACAAGCACAGGGCAGACATAGATTTGTACCAAGTCTGCTACATACATATTACAGCTTTCAGTCAGGTATTTTTATAGAACTTCTGAGTAAGTGAATCAGTGGGTCTTTGGGTTCTAGTGCCTTCTCTTGGTTCACTTTTCCTTCTGTTGGTTTTACCTCATTCAACTTCAATGTGATGGTTTTCGTTTTATGTTTTTATATTTTATTTTGTTTTAAAAAGATACCCTCCATAGCAAATGGGGACCATTACAGAAAACCACAATTGAACACAATGCAAACATCAAAAGATTGTGGGACGCCTAGGCCCAGTGGAGTCATCTGTAGCACAGTTCCCAGTCTATGGCTTAGGGATCATTGAGAAAATGAGGGCAGACAATTGTTTGAGCCATAATACCTGTGTGGCTGCCACTCTTGGAAAGACCTGCATAAACAAGACCAGAACAATGACAGTATCAACTGAGAAGGAGCAAATTTTCACAGGGTCCTACCCTTAGACTAATAACAACAGGCAACTAATTATTGCTGAGAGAGGGATAGTTAGCCTCTCCCCTGGGATGAATACCTGACTGGTTATCCAATGCAAAGTAGTCAGCCTGGAAACATACATACAAACAACAAAAATGAACTCAGCATGTTTTGTTTGTCTATTTATCCATACATGTGTGTACATATGTGTGTATGTAAAAATAATAATCAAATAAAAAAGGATATCAATATGAAAGTAGAAAGATATGGGAGGGATTAGAATACAGAGACATGGAGGGATTGGAGACAGGAATGGGAAGTGGGGATTTATATAATTATAATTTAAAGTTAATTAAAAGAAAAAAGAAATAAAGAAAAATAAGCAACAAACAGAAATTTAAATAGGAAATGTGAATAGGGACTTCAGCCACACTAGTAATTGGGAAACTTAAAATAAAAGTGATAATTATATGGCATTTCACTTCCAGATAGTAAAAATAACAAATAAACAAAAAACACAACACCTCATAAGTACCATCATTTATACTTCTCAGAAGCTCGCACAGAGAAACTTTGACAGAAGGTAAAGAATGGAGAGAAATTATTGTATCTCAATAAAGAAAATAGATCCCCCCTCTGTGGCCAACTCTGCAATTGGAGGTCTACAGCAACTAGAATGAATGGACTGGATCAACTTCTATCAACATGGAAGACTTAAAACCCATGTGTTCAGTGATGAAGGCAAGTTAGAGTATGACGAATATGATCAAATATGGTGTGAGTTAGGGGGGACTTTAAAAGTAATCATGTGTTAATTCTTGATGACATATGTATTTGTGGCTATGGAAGAAGTACACAGGGTATTACCCACAGTGATGTCTCCTATAACGTTCAGTTCTTAGTGTTGTTCTTATTTTCATGCAAGATCTCATAACTCTGACAGGTTTAGAACTTGTTATATGAGCAAGAATGGCTTTGAATTTACAGCAATTCTCCTTCCCCAGACTCCTCCCTCATGCTGGGATTATAGGTATACATTATCATGTCCGTAGATGAGATATTAAATTTGAGGAAGAGATAGCAATAGTACTTAATCGTATCTTACTGCTTTAAAAAGGAATCTGAAACAAATATAAAGTTAATTACATTTACTACTATATATCAATGGGCATGGGGTTGTCCGTTACTTTGTTTTCTGTTTTTGAAATAAGATTACTTAAGTAAAGTTTAATGTAGTTTTAATGAGAAGTACAGGCATATCCTAGGAGTTTTGTAATATGAGTTTAAAATATAAAATTAATCTGCTATGGCAAAAACTCAGACCCAAAGAAAAGCTGTAAAGTGGAATTTTAAAAAGAGTGTGTGAACTGGGATCAATATGAAAATAAGATAAATAAATAAATAAATAAATAAATAAATAATTAGAGAGAGAGAGAGAGAGAGAGAGTGTGTGTGTGTGTGTGTGTGTGTGTGTGTGTGTTTGTGTGTGTGTTCCTGCCTTAAGTCTTTTTTAAAGTTATCCACTCAGAAGTTCAATGGGACCAGGAGATCTGCTGCCTGTGATGTGAGCTACTGACAGCTGTTTTCATATTATAGTACAGCCTGGAACTTGGGTGTCATCTTTCTCAGCTGGATGACTTTATTTTTATTCTTTTTTTCTTATTTTACATATCTCTCCCTCTTTCCCACCCTCTCTCTTTTCCTCCCTCCCTCCTTCCCTCCATCCCATGCCCCATGACAACCCTCCCATCCCATTCCCCACCACCACTCCACAGGGAGGGTGATGCCTTCCAGGAGGGATCAATCTGAAAAAGAAAAAACACATGATAATCTCAGCTGGGTGACTTAAGTCTGAGCTGCACCTGGAGACTGGTAGTGTTCGAGTGGGTTCAGTTTTACTTGTGGAATATTCTGAATCCAAACATGTTTTTCCTCCAGAGGCATTTACCAGAAAATCTCAATTGTAACTTATGCATCATGTATTAAGTCACATTGTTCCATTGACTTAAACTTGATGCCAATTTTAAATGATGTCATCTTTTAAAGACTGACATTTATGTTAAATAATATACCTAGGCATGTAAAAATGTTAAGCATTTGCCCACAAGTGCATTAAACAAAGATAAACAAACACAAAATGAATCATTGTCTTTGTTATAACCATCTTACAATAACCTTCAAACATTATTTAAAATCCCTACTGGAAGCCATCTGTCATCTTTTGCCACATACCAAATAAAAAGATCATAAAGAGCTTTAAATTTGTAAGTGGAAAAAGATTCCACATTGATAATTTTCCATATTTTAAGAAATTTCTAATTTCTCAGATCAAAATGGGCACACATATTACTGTCCTTGGTTGAGATTCCCTGATTTCTCTTGCTACTGTACACACCACTGAGATTCCTCACACAAGTTATTTCTCAGCACTGAAGTTGAAGGTGTTCTTGGTTACTGTTGCTAGGCAAAGCCTTCTGGGATAGCACCACCTGCCCTAATTAATAGGCAAACATTTCTGAATGTGGGTCACTGGGGCTCACCAACACCCACATCTCTGAGAACAGATTTCTGTGGCAGTGCTGCCCTTGTCAGAGCCAACCTATTCATTTTCCATGGTTTGTTAAATAGGTTCCCATCTGTTGGAGGTTTCCCTGTGGAGCTGGTATATTTCATTTGAAACCCTGTGGAGATAAGCAATGTAGAAGAGGTTCTTCTCAACCCACATCTAGACATGCTGCCTTTTTCTTTATCAATGGATGTAGAGCCAACTAGTGGCAGTTGGAGAAATCAAATTCTAGTTTTCTCCCTGTTAGTCCATTGGGTGTGTGAAGGCTAGTTGCATTGGCATCCATTATTTAAACCCTGGATCTATGAATGGAACATACATATTTCCAGAGAATAACTAAAATCCTTCAAAATTTGGGTCAGCTGTCTCTTGTTCCAGGAGGAAAACTGTTCCCACTAAAAGCTCTCCCTCCATATCTAGACTCTGAAAATCCATTTTGAGTTAGGATATCTCTTCCCAACTGATTCTGTAATGTAAATGTTCAATTAGTTCCTCAATGCCTATACTACAGTACTATGCAGGTATGTGTTCAAAACTGTTGTTTGAAAAGAACTAGGCCTTGGGCAAAAAGCTGAGCAAGACAGTTGCTTTTGTGACGTTTCTCATCCTTGCTAGAAAACAAATGACAGAAGCAACTTAAGGCAGAAGAGTTGATTCTAGCTCATTGTCTAGGGAGAGATATAATTGATTTATGTGTCAGAGCAGAGAAGACATGATGATGGGAGCCTGAGATGTCCAGTCACACACATTGTGTTTGCACTCTTTGTATTTAGGAGGCAGGGACAGATGAGTGGTGATGCTTGATGCTTGTGTTTCCATTTTTTTTTTTTTTTTACTTTTTATGCAGTTTGAGATGACAAATAATCAAACAATGAGATGTTAACACCTGCATTCTGAGAGCACATTTTCTCCTCAGTTAAACTTCTGTAGAACACCAGACATTCTCACAAGTTTGTTTCCTTTAAGATTCTAAATCCATTGGAGTGGATAATGAAGATTAAACCATAATAACCATCCTCTTGATTCTGAGAAATCATGGCTTTTCTATGCCCAGTCCACCATCTGTCAAGTACTTTCCTAGCTCTGAATAGTTTTGTTTTGGAAATGAAAGGTTCACTGGCCTAGAGAAGCTATCTATATTATTTATCTCCATTTCTTCCATTCTCACTCATCTTTATTTTTTTTCAAAAATTTATTTTTCACTTTATATACCAACCCCAGTTCTTCCTCTCTCCCATTCTCCTATCTGCTCACCCTCATTCCCAATCCTCATCTACTCCTCATAGTTGGAGATTCAACAAGTCTGGTACACCAAGTTGAGACAGGACCAAGCCCCCTCCCTCCTGTATGAAAGTTGGGCAAGGTATCCCACCATAGAGAAGAGGCGCCTAAAAAGCTTGTTCATACACCTGGGATATGTCCTGGTACCACTGTCAGCCATCCCTGCAAAAGATCAATCACATAACTGTCAACCACATTCAGAAGGCCCAGCTCTGTTCCATGCAAGTTTCATAACTGTCAGTCCACAGGCCATGAGCTCCCACTAGCTCAGGTCATCTCTCTCTGTGGATTTGCCCATCTTGGTCTTGGCTGCCCTTGTTCATATGATCCATCCTCCCACTCCTCATCTGAAGTCCCAGAGCTCAGCCCAGTGCTTAGCTGTGGGTCACTGCATCTGCTTCCATCATTTACTGGATGTAGATTCTATGATGGCAATTAGGGTAGTCACTGATATGATTAAAGGGTAAGGCTCCTTCAGACACCCTCTCCAATATTGGTAGGAGTCTTAACTGGGGTCATTCTGTGGATTCCTGGGAATTTCTCTAGTTCTAGGTTTCTCCCTAACTCCATAATGGCTGCCTCTATCAAGATATCCCTTTAATTGCTCTCTCCCCTGTCCCTCCTCCAACTGGGTCTTCTTGATCCTTCATGTGCCATCCCCCATCTCTTCTCTTCTACCCTCCTTCCCTTTCTACCTCAAGATTTGGCAATGCCACTCTTGGTCATATACCCAAAGGACATACAATCATACCACAAGGGCATTTGCTCAACTATGTTCATAGCAGAATTATTTGTAACATCCAGAATGTGGAAACAACTTAGACAGCCATCAACTGAATGGATAAAGAAAATGTGATACATTTACATAATGGAGTACTACTCAGTGGTAAAAATCAATGGCATCTTGTAATTTGTAGGCAAATGGACGGAACTAGAAAAATAAATAAATAAATAAAACATTCTGAATAAGGTAACCCAGACCCAGAAAGACAAACTCATAGTTGATATTAGACATAAACAAAGCCACAATCCATAACCCCATAAAAGCTAGGTAAAAGAAGACCATAAGAGGGACACACAAGGAGTGCCCCAGGTAGGAAAAATAGTTAAGACTTCACTCACCTCTTAACCCACTCCACTAGGCTTTTGTTCTGATCTTCCTACTGAAACATGGTATTAAAAAAAATCACCAGTGGTGTGCATGTTGATCAACTTAGAATCATTCTCAGTTCTCTGCTTATTAAACTGTCAGAAATGATAGTGTGGCTTCGTTCTCCAGTTATAGCATGGCAGTGTCCATCTTGAAATCAGAGAAGTTGTCATTACCCACAAAAGACCCTCAGAAGATCAGGTCTATTAACATTCTCTTATAGGAGGGGCAGGTATCAGACTTATACCTGATATTCCAGCCATTTAATCACTCTTCTGATCCTGCCAGCTGCATATAACCTTGCTCAAAATGAGTGTGGACAGGGTGGATATGGGAGGTTAAAGGGTGACTGGGAGTCTAATGATGAAGCTTTCAAGCTTATTTATCCACATCAGAGTGATGCAATTGCCTGAGTCACCCAGTCTCCTAGATGTTAGCCTAATAAAATTATTGGCTTACCAATCTGAAATTCAGTGGAATTGTTCCTTTGGTTTGACAATGGAGGAAGACAAATGTCCATGTATCTTCCTAGGAAAATCCATCCAGCTGTAGCAATTACAAGTGCACCCCATAAAATATCCCCAAATACTTTTCTTCTGCCCAAGCTTCTTGCAACATTCTTCTTGATTTCTTCCTACCTCTCTGGGTGTCTTTCCTCCATTTTCATTTCCCAACAGTTACCAACAGCCAGACAGGTCTTCTACTCCTCTTGTTCTTCAGTTTTAATGGTACAGTTTCACACATTCCTACAACTTAAATCACTACAAATGTGGAACATGGTCTCCTGGGCATGGCATAGCTATTGTCCTCTTGAACTCTTCAGCATCTGTGACTACACACATGAAAATTGTACAAAATTGGTGATATTAACCTCCAGCTTTGAGTGGGAGAGGACTTACAAACTCTTGCCCCTAATCAAGGATATATATAAGGAGCTAATGGTTACTGGCAAATTTGCCAATATTCCTATAAGTAACTCTTATGCTTTCTCCTCTAAGTTACCCTAACTAAATTCTTTAGACCACAAAACTAGACTTGAGAGAAATTGTTAAGTTAGTCTACTGCTGGAGTCCTAGCTGTGGTGAATAGACACTTGCCTCCACAGGAAAAGCTCATATAGCATCTACCATTGTGAAAATTATATGCAAATGTTTGCTTCATGTCTACAGAACTTTTCTGAACCATGGATTGAACTTTCAAACTGTCTTATTGAGATTTCTACATAAACATGGTAATCATGTTGCAAATATTAGGAAGCAAAAGTATTACTCTTATCCATTCACAATTATAATTCTTATGGATAGCTGTTTCAAAAAATTTCTCAACCCACTTTTGAAGCCTAAGATTCCATAGTGATTCTTACTAAACTATTTCTTCTTCTAATTTTCCCAGATATATCTTATCAAATGGATTAATAAGCTTTAAACTCTCAGTATGTCTCTAACCTGTGCTTCTTTCCCTATACCCATATAAACAGTGACCCACATTAAACTAACGGCCTGGTAAGTTTTCTCATATCATTCTCTGGACCTCTGTGTGGTAATATCCTGCGTGCAGCTTGTATAATAACAAAGTTGAAAAGTCTACATCTTGCTTAAATTATTCAATGCTGTCTCATTGCTTTTAGGAAAAAGTCCAAATCCTTAAACTGATGTATTAGCAAATTTGTTTTTATTGTTATGAAAAATGCACAAGAAGCAATTTTTAAAAATGGTTTATTTCAGCTTATAGTTTGGGGGTAAACTCTATCATGACAGGTAAATTGTGGACCATGTTAGCAACTCCGGAAATGGCAAGGAGAACTCAATCCCAATTTAATTTCTAGGATCAAGAAGCTAGAAGAGCTGGCTTCCCACAAATGATACTGGGTAGTTGGGAAACAAAGTCATATCAGTGTCCCTCAGTGCTTGTGGCTTACACTGTGGGATCTGGCTATAGCGTTCTTTCTCTTCTTTTTTGGTATGTACTCTGTCAAAGGAGCACATTCTGCCCTCCTGTGGCCCAGTACAAACCTCTAGGATGTTTCAGGGCTTCCAATGTAAACACCAACTTCCTTTACTGACTGAAACATCACCTCCACCATTTTGAGGCACCAAAAGCTTTCATATTGTGAATTGAGACCTGCCTTCCAGCAGCTCGGAAAGGCAGGATAGTTCCTTCCAGTTTGTATATTCTCAGTTCATTAAAGAAAAAACTATCTAAAGGGAAACTAAGTAACCACATTTGTGAAGGTTTAGGTTTTCTTGTTATCCATTCATGAATGTATGACAAAAAAGTATAACACAAATATGAAGATTCTATTTACCAACTATGTTACCTCTCAAACTAGGTTAAATATTTAGATAATGAGAATCCCGAATGGGTATACTGAATCATGTCCGAAAATTTGAAAGAAAGGTTATTTTTCCCCTTTTCTAAACCAGGAAAAATGATAAAGGTAGAAAACTTCATACACCACAACTTCACCTGAAATACTCAAAACTAAACATTACAGGGGGCAGGGAGCACATAAATTTCAGCAAATTGGAAAAAGTAGGTATTTGAGGCTTGATTATCTCCACTTACTGGCTTAAGCCACTCAGTCAAACTCCGTCATATTTTTTCCTTATGATTAAAATATGGGGAGTGACATGTCTATTGCAAGATTACTGAAAATATTGTAGATAATTAACTAAAGTGCCCCCCATAGCATCTAGATTATTTATAGTGGCATGTCCTTCCATAACTGAAAAATGCTAAAACCCCAGTGGCTGAATACCATACAAATGTAGTTTTTGCTCCAACAAAGTCCTAGCTTTTCATTCAGTGTTTCTTCAGAACTAACCTCTTTTCATCTTGTTATATTCCTTCCAGGGTTTTACAACATCCCTTTTCAGAATGCAGAGGAGAAAAGAGACTAATAATAACACCTTGGCAGCTTCCTTTAGTAAGTCCTGGAACTGAACACCTCACATCTGTCCAGAGTCCAAGACCTTATTCAGCCACTCAAGTGCAATGTAATTGAGATACCCAAAAGAATAGCATGCCTCCATATCCCCAGCACAGTCATGGGAATCAATACTATATCAGACATTATCAAAGACAAATTTAATAGCAATGTTTATTTTTAACATTGATAAAGTAAAGAAGAAATTAAGATCAGGGAGAGCAATAAGATATCAAATAAAGAAGAAACTTGAGTGAAAGGGGTAAATATTTTAATGCTGTTGCAGTGGAGTATGGAGCTAATATGCGACATTAAAACTAAGATTTGATTAATGTTAAAGAGCACACTAGACTGTTCTTTTTCATGTATAACTGGTCCCCTACTATGAAATATGAATAAGAGCTCAGTCAACTTTTAGCCTTTCATTCTGCTTTCCTTAAGGTCTTTGCTGGTTTTTGCTTTGTTTTGTTTTGGTGACTTAAAGTGTGTGACTTAAAGGAATTGGGATGAGTTGAGAGGGGAGAAATTCTGTTCATCTTAAGCATTTCTCAAAATCCAATATTCTTAAGTTGTGGGTCACAACCTCACATAGAATTGGATCATTGAATATAGGAGCCACCAAAAAAACATTAGCATCAATAAAATGAACTCACGGTTACAAAAAAAATAATTCCAAACAAATGTAAAATGAATGTGAGGTGTTTCTGCAGTCCTCATCCATGCTATTTTGTGTAACTTCATTACAGTATTGCTTCTTTGCACATAACATGCACATATTGCACTATGTATGCAGTTACACCATGCATCGCCAACAAATGTTGCCTGGGAAACCTCATCTCATATTAGAGATTTTAGTATGTTCTGAATTGGGGTGCTTTTAAAGTACATGCAAAGTTTCCTGCTCTTAGAGAAACATATTTAACTACACAAAGCAAAGTCTTTGAATATTTCCATTCCATGTAAATATCAAATTATTATCTTGTATTACATTGCATTCAAGTGTTTTAGTTTAAAATTTGCTATTGAAGTTGCTGAACTGGGTTTTATAATAAACTGATCAATGCATTTTGGCTTGGGATCTGGTTAGAGTTTCCAAAAATTTCTAAAATGGCACTAAACATAATTCTGCTTATTTTGTACTATAATTTTATGTGCATTGATGATTAATAAATTGAAGTACCAATCAACTCTGAAAAAGGCTGAAGATTTTGTTCTATGTCCTGCACTGTCAGCCAAGATTTACTTAGTCAAAAAAGTACATGCATTTTATTAGTATGTAAATTTGTTTTCATCTTGAATAAATTATAAAATTATACCTACATGAAATGTTTTAAAATCAATGTCTTTATGACATCATCAGTAAATGTTTGGTATGTATATCTATTTTATATTCCTATATACTCAGAGTCATGTGAAAAATGTCTCATTTAAAAAGAAAATATTTTAAAAGTCCTGTTCTGAGGAATCCTTACATTATAATTTTCTACCACTGAACTACCACCGTTCAACTTGAGATGAGGCCCTACTATCATTTCCAAGGAATGTCACTGTCCACATCAAAGCTACTAACATATCGGGGATTGCAATTGGACAGATGATGCCTATGCTCTTCTGTGAGTGGCTGGGCCAGGCACCATTCAAACTGGACAATGTGAAGTCGCTGGAGCTTTTGTACAGTATTGTCTATGAAATGCAAAAGAAGTGAGATTCCTTTAAGTTTAACTAAGGGCATAAGAAACTACCTGTTGGGAGATGGATATCTCTTATCTGTAGATGGTCCCAGTGCCTTGAGCAAAGATGTCCAGAGCCAAATGAGGAATATTTATATAAGTACTCATTCCAGGAAAGCCAACCAGAAGAATCTCTCTCTTTCTTTCTGTGAACCAGAACAGTAGAGACAGAAGCCTCTCTTTCCTCTCCTGGGTAAACACTGATTTATCTGCCAAAGAAAGATGTCATATTTCATTGCACACAGGGACTAGAATCTGACATTGGGACACTGGGAAATGATATGATGTAAGATGTGGACATGGTTGCTGCTTTTGCTGGAATATACTATCCCTGTCCACCTCAAACTTAAGAGATCTCACATTGAATGGTATTAAAGATCTCATACTCAAACTGCAGCCTTAAAGAAAATCCCAAGATAGAAATGGGAAGTTGATATGTAATTTCATCACCACCTGATAAGCTATTAGTATTTGATGGTTGCTTGGAGAAGGAGAATTGTTCTTTTTAATAATTTGACTCTAGGTAGGCTGACCATATACCAGAGCAAGTCTCAGTCCCAAAACTAGCTGAACAATACAAAATGGGCTTCATGTGAGGGGGAGAAGGCTTGTTTTTTAAGTAACCTTAAAATTGAATAGAAAAATAGAAAAAAAAGGGAGAATTGAGAGAATATGAAGAGAAGGAATTGAGGGGTGAATATGTTTAAATGATAATGTGTGAAATTATCAAGAGACTAATAAAAAATATTTTAAAATTCTCACACTCTCTCATCATTTTTCATAACACCATGCTCTGAACCTTCACTCTTTTCAGTCATTTGTCAGATTTTAATGAGTGCCTATTATATCAGAGATGCATCTAAAGACCTGAAACATCAATAACATATCAAAGTAGTAAGTGTCTCACATTTGATAGAATGTGTAGTCTACAGCATAGATAATAAACAGCTCAATTAGTTAAAAAGCTGTTTTTATATGGTAGTAACTTCTGTGAGGAAATCTATGAATGTCATGTATAAGGTATAATGTGGTGTGAGGTAAGAGCTAAATAGGAAAAGGTGATAAAATATGGCCTCTTGGCATAAAGAAGAGTTGAGCTACTCTGAATGGTAAAACATGACAGCCCAGTAGGAAGGGCATTCTAAGCAGAAAAAAGAACAAATCTAAAGTGTATGAAGGGCTTGGAGTAAAGCCAGTGCAGATGGAAGACTGGTCATGTGAGACAGAGGTATGATAACAGAATAAGGAGGCGACTCAGGTTAGATGGACTAATCAAGCTTTTAATATATTTATTTATAAAATCTTGAATGCAGCCAAGAGCATGGGATTGTCAATAGTCAATTGTGAAAGAGGGAGTTATTTCTACTGGGGTCTTAGCCCTCCATGGTGAATGCCTATTACTGGATTCTGGAGGAGTTGCTGTCACTGTTTTCAGTTAGGTTTCTACTGAGTGTACCTGGTTCTTGTGTAAAGATATATCCAAACCCACAGTCGTGCAGATAGTCCTGAACTCAGTGGGTCTAACAAATAAGACAAACATCAGAAATTATAGGAAAGAGGAAATAGAGAGGGTGTCTAGGAGCTAAAGTAATCCGAATGTACTTTGTACGTTGGTGAAAAAGTCAGAGAACAAATTCAAATAATTTTTTTTAAAGTTTTATGTTTTAAAAGAGAATTGATCATTCTAGTCGATGTCAGACTGGCTTCTGTTACCAGGTGTTCCAATATCTGAGCATCCTATGTACTGCTTTTACATCATGGAAACAGAGAGAATGACATCCATCTCTGACATTAAGTGGCACCTAATGAGACTGTGGGGCTCAATACATATCAGTACATTGTGATAATTTTAAAGTAAGGAATTGCATCACTATATAAAAACTGGATTTTGCGATAAACAAAATTGCATAATCCTACTAGGGAAAAATAGATTAAAATGAAGTTGGAGAAAAAAAGCCAAAACTTTAAATTAGACTAGGAAAAGGTAGGGAGTAGAAGAGTAGAATCTAGCAATGTCCCCATTCATGGCTCTTGGGAACCCAGTCCCATATATGGAGAGATACCTTGCTCAGCCTAGATACAATGGGTAGACCTCCCATGGAGGGAGGTCTAGCTTCTCTGAGAATTGGATGGGGGTCAGGAGCAGGAGGGATAAAGGGAAAGGGAACTGGCATTGTATGTAAAGAAGTAAATTCTCACAAGGACTGCCCTGGCTGGGGAGCACTAGCAAGCTAAGGATGTGGCTGGCTATGGCTCCAGAATCAAGGCCTTGCACTGATGAGCAATTTGTCTGCAAATGAACTCTGTTGAAGAAGGCACTTGTCTCATCCGTGAGTAGCTCTGTCTGATTCTGCTCAGTTCATGATTTTCAAAGTACAGCGAAGAAACCAAAAATGAAAAAAGGTTGAGTTCTGCAAAACTCTCACATGGTTTCTCAGAATGAGCTATTTGTATTACCAGTGAGACTGCGGCTTGCTTCATGGCAAGCTACCTGGGAACAGCACAGGTCATGATGCTGGCAAATCTCATTTTAAAATTGCTCATTTTTCATGTTTTTTTTCCTTTTTTCTTTTTCCCCTGATAACTGTTTGATTTCAGGAAAACCTTAGACACAAGCTTCTGTTGCCCCAAGCATACAAGAGGAGTGTCAATAAAGCCATGGAAGCTACTGAGAGCACTAAGTCAGGTGAGAAGGATACACAGCTTTAGAGAACCACAGAGATCATGGCAGTTCTTTCCCCCAGACTCTGTGAGATTCTCTGGCTAATTGCCAGGAACTTTTGCTATTTCCTGATAACTAAACCTTGCTTTAGATAGACTGTCTCCTGTGCATTTGTGGTCAAGGGGATCCTTACAATAGCAGGCTTTATAAAGCTTTCACAGGAAGAGGAATTCAAACAAGCAGGAGATGGGTTCTCCCTTAATTTTGCTTTACTACTACCACTACTACAATAAAGCCTGTCAACCTGTCCTCCTTTATAGACAAAGCATCAGTATTCATGTGTTGTCCAGACAATTGATGGCTGAAGGCTAACTTTCAAGACTTTAGTCTCATAGTAGTTTTCAAGATTCACCTCCACACAGTATTTCATTCTTTAAAAAGCACAGATTTTAAAATATGAACTTTACTTATAGAGCTAATCATGTCTTTAAAGGGTTTATCTTTAAACAATAGTTCAAGGGAAGTAAGCATTAGACATAGCTGAGCACTCTAGCATTAATTCTTAAACACAATTATTATTTAATATATTATAAATTCCCTACTTAAAATTTAATACAGCCCTTTTTACTAACTTACTCTAAATCCCATGTCACAGCTCCATTTCTTTCCTCTATTCAGCTAGATTTTAAAAAGGATGTCTGCCAATCGCTTAGAGGAATTCAGAGAAGATGTGTGTGTGTGTGTATCTGTGTCTGTGTATGCATATGTATTCATGTTTGTATATATTGTGCATGCATGTATGGTGCATTTATGTGAGTGTGTACATGTATGTATATGTGTACGTGTGAGTGTATGTATATGTATGCATGTATATGTGTGTGTATATGTGTGTCTGTGTGTTCATGTACACTAGTATGTTGAGAGTTATTTTCCTAGACATTTCCTTTTTAAAAAAAAATATATAAAGATTTCACCCCTTTTAAACACTGTGAACATTCATTGTTTAAGTAACTAAATAAATATTGAAGCTGTGATCTTTTGATTTCCTGATTCTTTCTTCCTGCTCCCTCTTCTGTAAGAACAAACAGAAATTTGACCCAGCCCTGATGCTGAGAGCTTCTTCTCAGGTTAGGACTGTGTCTTTTTTGTTTGTATCCCTGACACATAATCAGAGACCAGCATACAGATTATAATCAGTAAACATTTGACAAATGAATAGCTGGATGAATGGCTGAATAAGAATATATGAATAAAAGTATCAATCATTATGATTCATTCCCTTATATTAGAAAAATTCATATATAGCTATCTTTCTTTTCATTTGAATTTTTATCTCTTTTAACTGATGCATCTGGAAAGAAATTTAAATATTGAATATAATAACTTCATTATCAACGACTTTAATATATGAATAACTTTAATAATATCAATTTAGGACTAAGAAATCTAGAAATGGTAATGGACTAGGTTTACAAATGTCAATGGAGATTGTTTTAATAGGCAAGGCACAGGCATGGGAGGAAGAGTGAAGATGCATTGGGGAGTTTCTGGAGCCTTACTCCTGGCAAGAAACTTGCTTGCCTTGTGACCCTGGCTTGATTAGTCAATATTTTGATGTCTTATATGTAAGACTGGATAACAGTTACAATCTGTCTCACTGGATTGTTTGGAGAAGCTAGTAAATTCAAGTGACATCTTAGACAGACACATGGCATATAGTTCACATGAGATTGTTGGCTCAGTTGCTATTACTAGTACCCAGAGACACCATCATGAGTTTGTTTGATAAACAGCTAAAGGTATTTTAAAGCAAGTGATTGCTTGCTAAGCTAAGTCAGACTCCATCTTTCCTTGAATTAGTCTAAACATTGTCTATTAGTCTGTTGGGGGAAAATGTGTCACATCAAATAGCTATACTTTTGGTAACATTTGTTTCTATAAGCTAAAAGTTATTACCCACCTATTGATATCTTCATCTTTGGACGCATCATCTACACTTTCAAAAGAGGGATTCTATCTTTGGTAATAACAGAAGTATAGCCATGCTATGCATCAAGCTGCTTCTATAGCATGCTCAACAGTGACCTGTAAAAAAATTTCCTATTAGTCTTCAGTTTGCCCCCTCACCTGGGATCTATAATTACTGCTCCCACCACAAATACTATACACCTCTACCTGATTCATTTAGCCCTGTAGGTACTGGCTTTCCCAAGATGCCTTCTCTGATCCAGGAATTGCTACACAGACACCCTCTTCCTATTCCACTTTGGCTGGATTAGCAGCAAAACTGGCCAATAAAGATCAAGGATGGCTGTTAAACTCCTTTGCCTTCTCACTATGAGAGTTTTGATGAAAATGTCTTGATATTAGTGCATGTTAAAAACACAATGATCATTTTGAGAAAAAAAATGTATTTCTTACAGGCAAAGAGGGCTACAGAACTTCAATCAGGAAATCTTCACTGTATGAAATACAGAACAAATGCTTCCACACTTGTAGGACTGTATCATCTTCAACTAGGAACAGCCATGTCAGTGTCTTCTTTGTAGTGCCTTCAGCATGTTGTAATATAGAAAATGCTTCATTTTAGTCATGAGATACACCTAGTGAGTACCAAGATCTTGAGCCCTCTATTTAATACCAAGAACACAGGCCTGTCACCCTCACTGTCCACTCTGCAATAAAAACAACTCTCCAAGGGAAACAGAACACTCCAGAGAAACTGATTAGTGGATATCAATATTTGTTATTATTGCCTGGATATGGCTTCATTAATAGAGATCTAGTTAATCAAGTTTTTCTGGTGTAATATATACCCACCCAACTCCAGGGCAATCAAGATTAACAGTAAGAGATCACTTATATTGTTATTATTATTAATAACCCACTGTGTACTGTAAATGCTGACAAAATGTCTTCTGTTCTCAACCTTGCTCTGATGAATCTTCTTCTGTATTGAGTTGTGGCTAATGGAAGTCTCTACCTAGTCTCTGCCTCTTCTTAATGGATCTGGCTCTCTTGTGAATATATCCAGAAGGCCTTCTTCACCTATGGCCACTTCACTCAGATATTTAAAAGACCCAGGAAGAATTACTGACCTATGCAGACAGCTCATGATTAGTCCTCCATTTTTCTCCTAGTCTTTCAAGAATCCCTTCTTCTTAACTATTGGGACACCAAAATCATTCATATCTCTTACACCTTATGATTGGATTGTAATAGTGAGTATGGATATATATATATATATATATATATATATATATATATATATATATATCACAAACTAGGTACAGTTGATAGCCCAAGGAGACTTAGATCAGCCCAACCTTTGCCAAAACCAACTGAAAGGAAGCAAATCTGCAGGAAGTTGACAAAACCTCAGTTGTCTGTAATATAGCTCTATTTATATTCCTAATGTTTTTTAAGGCCTTTTCTACACTGCAACTTCCAGGTCCCACAGTACTGAGATCTGATTATTACAAGCTTCCTGAACATAGGAAATCATTATCACTACCTCCAAGATTTGTGAGAGGAAGATTAAGAAAATTGCCCTTTCTTTGCAGTGTGGTGGTACAGGCCATGCTTCTTACTTTAGTGCTTGACATAAATATGGTAAGTTCTCAGTGAACTTGCTGCCACTGACCATCATACCGCTGCCTATATGAAAGCAAAGGGAAACTGAAAATGTCTATGATCCGTGACCAAAAGCAATTAAGAAACAACCAGAAGCAAAGATATGAGGCAGTTTCATAAGGGGAGAAATGCCTCAAAGATTTTTCTATGCATGCATTAGCATCAGAAAGCAAAATTGTGTTTAGTAGAAAATGCTAGAATATTCTTCCCTCCATAAATTGCCCAACCAAGCTATGTTTTACACATCATTATCTGTCAATGACTGAAGGCTGTTTAGCCTTTGAACAATGAACCAGTTTAAACAGGCCACTTCCTTCTTTCCTACACCCTACACATTTTGTTTTCTTTGTTTAGAGAGAATTAAGAAAGTAATTTGTGGGGACTCAGTTTCCCAAAGCTTGGAAGCCCACCAATATAGCCAACCTGACCTTGTTATGAATGTGAAGAAAAACAACAGAATATTCTTACAAATTGTAAAAGGTAAGATATCTCAAGGTGTTATTTATTTTTGTAGGCAAACAGGAGGCAGAAACTCCTTTAACACAAACTGCAGCAGCTGGCTGGCCAGATGATCGATCAACTTGTTCTTACGGTGCTCTATTTACATGCACAGGCACAGAAGGCAAGCGGCAGAGACATCTCTCAGTTGTGTGTTTCCATAATGCCTCCCCATCCTTCACCTCTTCTGTGGCTTTTCTCTGCATTTAGAAAGTCATTGAGAAATGTTAATGGTCTGGGGGGAATGTCGCATTTGGGGAATGACGAATGGGCAAGTAGCAGAATGAGGGTGTGCAGCTAATGATTTCCTACAAGTGATGATTAAACATCATTCCTCCATCTCTCAGCACCTAATTCTCCCCAAGGCTGATTTATGGAAGACATCCTAATGTACAGTTCCTGCAGTTTTATTAGCCAGGAACAATTTAACCATGAGAGCTAGTCTGGGTTTTTCTTTTCATTTTCTTCCATCCCAAGAAGAAAGAGATGGTGTAAGGTAAAGCATGCTCAGGGCTTCATTTGCTTAACACAAAATAGACAGAGCCACATAATTGGAAGCCAGCTGAAGACTCAGGGAATCTTCCTCAGGATGAAATTCATGATGGCAATACTGTCACTTCACAGAAGCCATTATCACTTTCCAGAGAGGAGACAGTTCTTATAGTTTCTATAAATGGAATCCCCTGCTGCTATTTCAGTCCATCTAAAAATAACTGCATTGGCTCATTTTCCAAAGGCCAACTCTGGCCACCTCGGCCACCTTCACATATAATGTTAGCAAAAGTTATAACCTTACAGAAGTATGCAGAAGCAATGATTTTTGTGGTATGAGGGAGTAGGTATTACAAATGCTTCCCCTGTGGGCAGAGAGGAGTGAAAAGTAGGTGGAGATGTGGAGAAGAACATGGACTCATTCTAACTACTTCCTTTCTGTAACCACCAGCTTGCTTCTTCCTGTTGATGATGACATTTTTCAATATACCATATCCAGGTCATTAGTGATTCCTTATATATTACCTCAACTCAGAATTTCTAACAATGGCTACCCAATACTTCTGGAAGCATTTCAGATTATACCCCCCCTGTTTATGGAACCCCTAACATTCACTGAACACTTACTAGCTGTTCAATGTGATAGTGTACATTTTCCCTAGAATGTCATGTTTATAGTTCTCATATATTTCACTTCAAATTTCTATTATTATGTCCATTGTGCTGGTAAAAATACAGAAAGAAGCAAATAATTTCCAAATGTGAGCAGTACTGGAACTAAACTGAACATATAATCCCTGTGGTACTCAATTCACTTGGTACTGTCCAACAAACTTTGATAGGCAAAGTAACTTACACTGTATCTACAAGTTCTGAACTCAAAATGGATCCTGCAACAGTTTAAAGTAGTGTTCTGAATAAAAATTTCACAAAAGTAGTTAGAAAGCTCTTGAAGCTAGTCTGTCAACATCTGGCCTCCACATATTTGTAGTGCATGTGTCAACATGTACATACCTGCCCCCCCCCAAATCAAACAAACAACACACACACAGAGAGAGACACACACGTGTATGTGTGTGTCTGTAAATTACTGTGTTATCAATTTAAGTTCTAACAAGCCTAAGATCTTGCCACTGCATCAGAACACCACAAACAGCAACTGGATCACCCATACTAAAACTGAAAACACTCAAACTTTTAGCAGCTGACCAGGGAGCATCCCAAGGGAAAGTTCCTGGGATTATCGTGATAATCAGAAGCAGATTCAGTCCCTGTCATTGTGAAGTTTATAATCTACTAAACCATATAGACATCATTCATTCACAATATTAGTACAAATAATGATTATATGGTGTGACACACAGTATGAGGGGTGCATATATTTATTGCAATTATACTGGAGACAGAGATTCTGCTTCTGAGAAAGTAGCCACTATAATCATTTCAAGACTGAGAAGATATTAAGTATAGATTGGGAAGAGTCTCCCAGAAAGAAGAGCCTGTGCAAAGACCTTGTAAATGGAGGAACCTGAAAATGAAGGAAAGAGCATGAATGGCCAGTAGAGATGAAACACATGGAAGTCATATTTGAAGTGATTGATGGATGGGCCAAATGGTGGTATAGGAAAGTGGTGGTCTTTGCAAGCTCTATCAAAATTTTAGAGTTTTATCAGAGAACTGGAAGCTGTGGAAGTTACCATCTTGGGTTACAATTCTGCATAAATACACTAATAGAACAAAAGTTCCGATGATTGCTAATGTTACAATTGCCCCACATCCACACACTTTTGGTAAAGAGAAAGAATTATGAACTGCTGCACCAGGCATTGAACTACAGAAAGCTCTCTGAAGTGAAATAATGTGCCCAGAATTTCTTGTCTTACATTTGAAGATTACAGTCACAGAGAAAATTATGCTTTCCAACATTCAAATTTGCATGTGTTGCCTGCTGCACTGTGGCAAAAGAACAAAGCTCTCTCTATGGTAGGAAGAATCTTGGTTCAAACTGTAAATCAGCTTAGAGACACACCAGGCCAAAGAAGAGAACAGGAGGCGAAAACAAGGAAGCAAGCCTGAGTACTGGAAGGATGGAATCAAGATTCAAAAAACATATGAGATGACAAATGCAGAGGCAAAGCATGTGTTTGTCAAATATGTTGACTGGCTTTTCTTCTTTCTTTGGGCATTCCAGAATGATTGTTGGCTGAGCAACTCACTTCACTTTGTTGAGACTTGGTTTTCTCAGGTGTAAGGTCAGAGTTAACAAATCCTTCCCTAAAAATATTATTTGAAACAATCCAAAGGGCATCAGAAAAAAACATGCATGTTAGGAACTTCTCAGCACACATTATCTCACTCTTCTAGACTATAACTGGTCACCAAAGTTCATATAACCCCAACCCTAACCCCTCTGCCTCCTGTGTGAGACCTCAATTCTTGGGCCACCCACCCCACCCAACTCTTAATAGGAGAATGCAGAGGAGGAAGCCTTGCTATTCCTCAGCCACAATAATAAGACCAAGTTTGCATATGATAATTAATGTGACCATTTTACTTGTTAACTCCGCCAAGGACCTTGCAAGATACAATTTTTCTATAAAGCCAATGCATGAATAATTAAATAGACCCTAGGAAAGGGATTTGAGTACATCAAAACAAATCCTATTTGGAGCCTGAAGATTGTGTTAGATAGATATGCCATCTTGTTGTTCTCACTTCTGTTTTAATAGGGCACAAAAAGAAATTTGTGAGACTGTATTTTGGGTATGGCCCTTTTCTTTATATTAAGCAATGTTTGTCATGTCTGGCCTCTGGCATTAAATACCACTATTATCCATTGTTTATTTGTTTGCTGTCCAGCCATGAGTAAAACCTGATTCTGATCTACTGTCACTACTGAATTTTTAGGGAACCTGGACGAACAGCAACCAGATAGATAGCCACAGGAAATAGTGGATACTAGGATGAGGTCCACTGTTACATGGTATGGGAAATATCAGTTCCTGTTTGTCTTCTTCCTTGCCAGGATATATGGATTATATCTCGTTGGTCCAAGCTTTCAGGAATCGAGTTCAGGTATGTTAGATATGGTTCAGCATTTTGGTAGCACTTCTCCTCTAAACTGCTCACTGTTCCATGTTCCGTATAAAGAATACATTAGCACCAAACTGAAATCATGTGACAACACTGAATCTGTGTATACATGCTCATCCAAGATGTTGGAAAAAAGGATGACAGCTAAAGCCAGAGCATTATGGATTTATTTACTCTCAACCTCCAGATAAAGAATGGGTGCAGAACAAGGAATCCTATACTCACTCCACACACTACTGAAAGCATAAAGAAATGCAGCAACATAGATGTCAGGTACCAGAGTAGATCCATGAAGGAAGGAGACTGTGAAGCCAAACAAAAAGGATTGATGATTCATCTCTGGAACATATAAAAGGTCCTTAAGAAATGTTATGGGTGCCCCAGTACCTGTTAGAAAAGGTCGGCAACATAACATGATCCTATCTTTCCAAAGACTTTCAGATTCCCCACATATTTTATCTTCTCTAAACTCAGGATGATACATACCAGTCTTATCCTTTTAGTGATCATTGATGGCCCATTACTTTTTTTTTCTTTTACTCAGATGTAGCATTAACTTCTACTTAAGTGAATCATAGAGTAGAATTCCCACTTCTGATATTAGTTGAAGACATGTTTCTGTTTATTTCTGAACAGGGGCAAGATGGACTGGCTTCTATGTTATTCACCAAAGAAGCAGCCAAAAGCATGAGGCTACCTAAACCATCCCTACTTGCATTTGCTCTACCTGTCCTCCTCCATTCCTTTTACATTTCTGTAATTTTTCATGGAACAGAGATCAGTATAAAAGCCCATCATTTTGTGAATATATTTTTCCCAACTTGTGTCATATATATATATGTGTGTGTGTGTGTGTGTGTGTGTGTGTGTGCATGTATGTCATATGTATATATTCATATATATGTGAAGAAATTTCTATTAGCATTTTTTTTCAATGAAAGGCTCTGAATAAATTCCACATTCCATATCTTATATGGTTTCTCTCTATTTTTTTGAGATATATTCTAAAAGAGGCATAAAAGGATACAAAGGCAAGAGAGGTGGTCAGGATGGGAATGAGACACAAATGCCAGGTAAAAAGGAAGGGCAGATTGGCTTTTCTCTTGAGTTTGGCAAAGCTTGTAAGCTAAAAGGTCAGTGGCGCTAAGACAGGAGTAAAAAGGATAAAAGAATGAGAACAAAGAAGCCATTTTATGCAGAGGTATTAGTGCTATCAGCAACAATAAAACTGCACAGCCCCAAGATGTCACTGAGAAGTGACTGCTCAGTGACTTTCAGATGCACAGAACACTCGAGAGAGGCATACATGTTAAAGCCCTGCAGGAAAACCTGCCAGGAATCCACTGAAGCAGGGGCCTTTCCACCTAAGAACCGATGACACAGAGCTGGGAGACATGCCTTTAGCATGCCAACAGCCATGATCACATTGGTCTTCCTTCATCCTTGCAAAACTGCAAAGTGAGGGAAAACGCCAGACATCAGAAGCCACATGGTGACAGCACCATTAGGCAGTCAATACTGTTTATCACTTAAGTCATTGGGTACTCAGGATTTTCAGCAGTACATGAGTTATAAAACTGGTCCTCAATAATCTTGCAGACTTGCTTAAGTACATGCATTAAATATGGCAATATTAATTAGGGGTACATTTCTCAAAGCAAGCACAAGACCCTTTAAATTCATTGACTTTGTGTATAAACATGCAACATGATAGTATTGGAGCTTCTTATACTGCCAAACTAAAAAATTTTGAATCAACCATTACAATGCTGTATGGCAGATATTGTTGCTTTGCTGGAACTCAATCTAGATAGTTTCCATGGTTTAGCTTCCTTGCTGTTGGGCTCAGCAATAGTAGTATGGCACAGAGTGCCTGGTAAGGATCTCAGCATGTTACCCTAAGAACTCATTAATTGGGGCCAGGAGAATGTGGAAGGACATTAGTCCCTGCTCTCAGTTACTTGTGTCTACTTCTAGGAAGCACCTGAAACATGAAAAAGTGTTGCAGCCCAAGTAGAATGGTATCTAAGCACATGACAGGCACATGTTTCACATAATTTGTATTCAGTATCCTGTCACTTCCAGTTTATCATGGATACATATTGCCATGGGGAGCAAGAACACAGTCCCTAACTCTCTCCTTAGATCTCGATGTTGTGTGCAGTGAGAAAGGCAACATAGATCTTGCCCAAGATTGTTCTTGTGTATCTAAAAGTATACCAGGCCCTGATAGAAGCTTAGTAACAAAACAGCTGGATCTTAGGCTCACCATAGCAAGAATGAGACCATAAGATAAAATAATACACATAAAATAACAACTTTGTAGCATTAATATACATTCCTGAAAATGCACTCAATTTCAGGTCCATTCTAAAATAATGTATACTAAATGACAATGAGGTTACAGAGCAATGAGACTTTGTGAGGAAGGAAGTATAGGGAGAGATGGCAAAGGTTGTGTGTAACTGTACTGTTACAGTTGGATTGGAGAAATAAGTTCTCATGTGCACAGTAGGGCAAATGTAGTTAGTGACAATGTTCTGTACATTCCAAATAACAAAGAGAAAGTACTTTGGGTATTTTACTTTTTTGGTAAAATGATAAATGTTTGAGGAGATAGATGTACATACCCTGATGTTAACTATTATACAATGCCTACATGTATCAAAAGCATTTCATGTTTCCTTAGATATTTTTATATTCTTATATGTCAAATAAAAACTAAAATTAAAGGAAATATTTTTTAGAAAGGAAAAGTAGGGTACTATTTTATAAACCTTTGGAAAACCTATAGGAAGGACAATCTAGAGAAAGGGGGAAAATTAAATCTAAAACCATTTTGTATTTAAATATTTTCTCAAAATACATCCTTTGGAGATTTTAATGAAAACCTTATCTTTGTCTATTTGTATATATTTAGATGAACAGATGACAATTTATGGACAGACAGAAGATGAGCCAACAGATAGTCAGTAAATGGTCTCAAGCTCTTGGTTCTAGAAACAGAGAAAAGATTTATAGGAAAGAGGAGTGAATTATTGATCCCTCTCATCCTCCCCAGTATATGGTACCTACTAAGATAAGATGGCAAGAATGTTGCCTCTTTGTTCACATCACTTGAATCAAACTTATCATCCAAGGAAGTGCCTAAAGATCCTCTTTGTACTAAATAAAAGATGATGACTGACATCATACTTAGAACCTGGATGGATTAAGACACATTTCATAACAGTATCAGCTTTATTTCAGCACCCAGAATGTCATAAGTCCTCATGGTATACCCACTGCTTCCTATGAGACTAGGAAGATGTGCAGACAGAAAACTGGCAAAACTGCAAAGGAAGGCTGAGGAGAGGACCCCAATGATAAAAGTTCACTGCATAAACATGAGGTTCAATCCTTAGAATCCATGGGAAAGAACTGGAAGAAGAGGCATGTGCTTTTAGTCTCTGGCTAGTCAGCCTAACCTACTTAAAATTCCAAGATGCAGTTCCAAAAACCAAGACAGAGCTGATCAGTGTTTCAGGAGCAAAAACATGCTAGTTGTGCAGTTCTGATGCCCAGCACATGCATGCGCATACACACACACACACACACACACACACACACACACACACACACACACAAATAAATTTGACAAAGAAATACAAGGTTAAGGAAGAGCTCTGAGTTCATAAACTGAGAACTTCATTTTGTTGTTGGTTGTCATCCTGGCAATTTCTCACACAGATCAGTTGAGGTTCCACACACAGTAAATGCCTATGGTCCATACATTCATACTGAGATGGACCATTGGAACAGGCATGCAATTGCTGAATTGCAGAAAATGAAGGTTATTTTGTTCCTTACAAAGAACAACTGGAGCCTAGGTAGTCAAGTACCTCCTAGGAATAACCATCACAGAATAACCTCAAAAAGTATGTATGCATCACTATGACAAGAATATTGGACTTGTAATGTTGATAATCAGTAAATTGTTGGATGCCTGCCTGTCAGCACAACATGTGCTTTTCTGTTTGCCCTAAAAAGAAGCTCAACAATGTCTTCAAACCTTTGTATATATAATATGAACCCATAGATCAATCAATAAAGTATGATCTCATTCATCCTAAATTGGCATTCTTCCTGCCTCCTCCATTAAAAAGTATTACAGACAACAAAAGGTGTGCAGTGCCACTTGTAAACACATTTAAATAAGAACTCTAAATATTGGCTTTCACCTTAGACTAAAGAACCACCCACACCCCTGAGGAGGGTACAAGGGCAGGTTCCACAACTGATCAACTGGAACTTAATTGGTGATGTGGCAAAATCTGTCAACAACACTCAGAAATATCATGGACCTTGGACCTTGCCAGCCACTCTACTGCTTAATTTACAGTAATACTAGAAGCAGAATGAAGTAAAGTGACCACTAGTTTCATTTTCTAAAGCAAAAGTAAATGAAAACTACCACAATAAGGACAATTCAGCCTGGAAAACATCAAAATAAGTGTTAATGGAAGGATATTGAAATAAATGGGAATCTAATCATAAAACAGAATACTACAAAGCTATTTAAGAGAACAAGTAGTTATCTGTGTTTTGTAAAACACAAATTAGCAGGGTCCACTCCTCAATGAAAAATAAATAAAATAAATAACCATGTGTTATGGAATGACTCAAACTATCCCTTATCTGAAATGTTTGGAGCTAGACGAGCTTCAGATTTTGTATTTTTTTTTCTTGTTAAAGTTTGAAATATTTAAATATACACAGTGATTTATTCTGGGGATGACACCCAAGTCTAAATTTAAAAAGTTGTTTATATTTCATGTATTATATGCTCCACATCCTGTAGTTTACCTACTAGTTATATCTGTGTCTTTATTGTGAATCATCTTGTGTCAATGGGAGATTTGTGGGAGGGAAAACTATGATTAGAATATATTGTATGAAAAGCATATATTTTAATAAAAGAAAAATAGAAAGCAAAAACAGAAAAAAACAAACAAAAGAGAAGAAAACAGAAAGAATGGAATTCTACTGTGGCATTATCTCAGTACTTAGAAAATTCTCAGTTTTCAAGACTTTCATATTTTAAAAGTAGATATACATGATTTGTGATGACAATTCAACACACACACACATGATCACTCACTCGCACACACACACACACACACATACACACACACAAATACACACACAGAGTCATTGACAAGGTTTTGTTTTGTTTTTGTAATTATCCTAAGACATGAAATCTTGTTGCCTTTAGAAATAATTTCTTGTCATGTTATTACTTCCTTTTTATATTTTGTACATTGCATATATTTTAAACTGTATGCATTTTATAAATCTTTGCAATTGACTTCAACCAAGTTTTGAATAATGAAAGTACATGTAAGTGTCCCTTTACCTACAATTCTATAGCCTATCCATGTACAATAAAAAAGAGATTTTCATTATGTTTTTACTATTTTACAAGTCATTATGTAAATGTTGTTTCATTTTTAAAACATTTTTACTTTCCCCTTGCAGAAGCATGGATACATTTTGGAAATCTGTTTTTATTTTTCATTATGTGTATGTATGTAAGGGTGTATGTGCACACAGGTATGACATTCCATGGAGACCAGAAGAGAGTGACATCCCCTAGAAGTGCAGTTACAAGAAATTATGAGTATGTATGAGAAAGTATGAGCTGGGAACTGCCCTTGGGTCCTGTGAAAGTACAGCAACACTCTTAAACACTGAGCCATCAATCCAGGCCCAAAAGCATGGATTCTAAGGGAGAACAGTAAGAAGTTGTGTTTCTCAATCTTTTAGGCAGGAAGAAAAGAAGTGCACCCTGAGAAGTTGCAACATTCAGTGGCACAGGGTGTCCTCTTAATTTCTAGTTTCCTTAACACCAATGAGCCGCTCCTTAATCACCAAGTTATTGAACATTAAATTTTCATGTGATTTCATCTATTCCATTACAGCTCAACAATGTCAGGAAGTGATTTATTAATGAAAAACATGAGTCACCTTCCTTAATCTATAGTTCTGTTGCCAATTAACTGAATAGTCAAAGAAGTCAGTGTTGTGCTATAAACATGTCACTTTGTTAACAACACTAGGTGGAAAGGTTGACATAAAAAAAAATCTCAAAAGAAGGACATAGTTGTTCACAATTCAACTGCAATGTTCTCCACCATTTTGCAAATATTTATTTAGTGATGGCTCTGTGTTACAACTTGTCCACATTAATCTGGGAGATGTGATGAAAGTCATACAAACACAGTCCCCTTCCTCAGTGAGCTGACAGTTGATGGGTAGAAGCTGAAGTAAACATATTGGGAATTACAAGTAGTGGTAAAAGTTCCAATTCTTAGATACACTCTAAAAATATGCTAGAGGGTGAAAGAGAAAAGTGATATATAAACTCATTTCTCAGAAGTAACTTAGAGTTAGTCAGCTTACAAAGGTTTAGAGACAGAGGAACAGTAAGTCAAGTCTAAGAGGCAACAGAAACTCTGCTGTGCTTGGGGAACTGCAAGCATTTAACTCAGGGTAAGCCTACAGAGAAAAAAACTGTGTCTTCAGGGTTCCAAGTAATCTTATTAAGGAGTTCAGAAATGCTTAGCTTCAGCTCTTTCCAGGAAGATGTTATTGTCTGCACTGTTAGAGAAGAAAATGGGTGGAGAGATGCTGTTTACTGAGATGACCACAGAGAATCCCCAAAGGGGCTTATTGTCCTGTGGTATGCTTGTCAGAATGGGATTGAAGGGGGGAATGAAAGGAGGGAGAAGGAAGGAAGGAGGGAGAGATGGAAGAGGTGTTGGATGGAAGGAGAGAGGGAGGCAGAAAAGGAAGGAGAGATGGAGGAGGGAAGGATGGAGTGGGAGAGAGGGAGATTGGGAAACAGGGAATGAGGAAGGGGGAAATGATGAAAGTAGGGATGGATAGAGAAATGGAGAAAAGTAAGAAGAGAGAGAGAGAGAGACTCAGAGTATCTTGAAGATAAAATATTTTCTATCACAAATGGAACACAGGGCCCTGGACACATCTATTAGCAATTGCAGATATAAGACCAAGCTTAATTGCATCAAGTTCTCCAGGCATCATGGGAAAGATGAGATAAATAGATCTTACCATCTTTACACAAAATGCTCAACTCTTACCAAGGAAGGATGACTGGGATGATAACTTTGTCCCAGTCTCTCAGGAACCATGTAAATAAAATGGGTGGGGTGATATGAAAAATGAAACTAGACACATTTCACCTTGTATTTCAAAACACTGAAAACTATTTACCACTTACTAACCAAGATCATGATCCAAATGCTGGACCCTACATTGATCAGAAATTGAGCAGTGTTTCACACTTCACCCTCACTTTTAGGTGATCTGAGGTCATTTCATGTGGCACACAAGCATGCTTTAATGAGTGGGCTATAGGGCCACACAGCCTTAAATAAAATATCCTCTGCTATTAAGTGGGTCTACGCTCACATGGCCTCCTGAAGGCCACTTACACTTATAGATATATATCCATTTTGAAAAGAAAGATATGAAAGTTCATCTTTAAGAGTTGATGCATTTAGAAAGATGTGGCATATTGTCCAGCACATAGTAAGAGCTTGGTAAGCAGCTGTTATTATTACTGAAATGATATAGTGTTCTTCTAATTAAACATTAATGTGTCATAATTACACACACCTAATACACAACTGGGAAATGAACAACATGTCTGTGCATGCAGATATTGCCTGAGATTTTCCCAATACAGGGATCTGTGGTCTTTGACACTCGCCACCTGTATTTTCAGCTCCATACCTATGTAGTACCTTTCAGAGATGCTAACAGTTACACAAAAAGACAAATAGCCCTCCAGATCAGCAGGAGTGTAAAAAGCAACACAACTCTGGCACCAGTATCTAGTACTGAATTCATAGGGGAAAAATCAACATAAGGAGTTAAAAGAAAGTTGAACACCTCATCCTTTTAAAGTATGAATTAACTCAGTCAATAGAAAATAATATTGGGGAGTCATCTTAGGGAGGTGAGACTTTTCTCATAGAATAGACCTTGGACTTAAGTGTGTGGTGAATGGGAGGATGGGGGAGGGCTGATGCACATTTACTCCTTCCTAGTCTGCAGAATGTCCCCCATGGTGCCCTAGTCTAACGTTGATCTGTAAGGGAAGATGTCCCTGCCCTTTGCTTTCAGAATTGATGGTCTTGGACTCCACTGTTATTGCCCCAGCTCCTGAAAGGCCTGTTGATTTATTCCCTTTATATTAGAAAACCATATCTGCTCATTATCTAGGAAGGTCATTGGGAGGGAGCTATGTCTTCTGACTTCAAAAGCAGATCACTTGGCCCTTTGTCACGTCTCTCTTGGCATGGCAGGAGCTTTGTGAGAATGGGGGAGGCCTGGACAAACAATAAAGGATAATTTATTCCTGGGCAGAAAGCACAATGTAAGAGGGTAGCTGAACATATAAATATGCATGGCAGGCTCACCAGCTACCTACCTTGGTTTCCATTTCAACTTTTACTTTCCAAGCTAATTATTCCTGTCAATGGGAAATCCTGCCTTAGCCACCTTGGCAGGAGACTGTGAGTCATTGAAAAGGGTTTTATGTTCTAGATGAGACTCAAATCTCTCATTTCATTCAATTCCAAAACGAATAACATTTTGAAGGTTGGTGAGAATGTGTGTATGTATGTATGTGTGCACATACATATACACACATACATACATACACACATATATACAGTGACATATACATTTGAAACTGGAGAGTTTCTAAAATACTTTTTATCAGAAATAGAACTTATTTTCCCTTTAAAATACATAATCAAATTTTCATATCTGCTTGACTTTTCTTTTGTCAAAAAAAAGCATATGTCTTTGTAATGATATACAGTCTAGAGTCAGTGTTGAGAATATAAACCTTTAAATGGAACAAAATTGACCCCAAAATAACCTCACCTAGAGTTTGTTAAATAAGTACAGTTTGTATTCCCAAACTGCAATCATTCTGACATTGCTGCATGGCTAGCCAGAGTGTCTCAAAAGCCTTCAGGAACCATCCACTTCAGAGTCCCCTTTGAGAGGCTCCTTCTAATGCAGATGTTTTGGGCCTGCACACTCCCTCCTGAACCAGGTATTTTGGATGCAGACTCTAGGAATATGACTTTAAAACACATTCCTACCACTAATATTCATTGGGTTGTTAGGATAGGAAGTCTCTGGGACTGGAGACAGAACTCAGTTGGCAGACTGTTTCTCTAGCATGTACTACACCCTGGGTTCAGACCTCAGGACCCAGAGATGGTGGTACTTGTCTGGAATTCCAACGGTGAAGAAATGGACACTTAGGGATAAGAAGTTCAAGGTCTTTCTCAGATACATAATGAGTTCAAAGTCAGCCACAACTATTTGTGCCAAAATTATTAAATTAAAAAAAAAACTTTAAAAAGGCAATATTTTGTGGGTTTCCAGGTATAGAGACAAATACACCAATACAGCCCTCCTTTTATCTCATAACCTGACACCAGAGGGAGCTCTCCAGCCAGCAGCCCAGTCTTCTTCAGAGGACCTGGGCTAGGTTCCCAAGCCCTCTAAAAGTGAACTAGGCTCCCTTACAACTTCATTCTCTGAGAGGCATTCTACATCTTCCCATTCATTACAAGTTTGATACAAGAGTAATTGTAACATTAATGATAACCCACTCAGAGGCAACTTTTATGATGTATAAATTCTAACAATATAGCTATTTTAATGAAGAATTGAAAAATATTTTAAAAAGGAATGTTATAAGTACTTTATGTGTTGAAGTGTTTGAGCCTCTAACATATTCTATGTAGGAGGTGTTTGGAGCTCTTCAAAATGCCTCCATTCATCCAAATAATAATAACTAAGTTTTGCTTTATGTACAATTTGAGACTAGAAATACAAAATAAAATAAAACAAACTGTGTATCAAGTTGCAGTAAGACTAAACACCTCCCCTTCCCTTTGCTAAACAGGAACAGAGGAGTGGACTGGGGGATGGGAACAGAATGGGGTGAGGGAGGGACTGGGGAGAGAGGAGGGAGAGGAAACTGTGGCCAGGATATTACATAAACAAATAAATAAATACTGTATATGGTACACATATCATATGGAATTTATCTATATAACAAATGTCAACAAATGTTGATTTTTCAGTTTCGTTTTTACATTATTTCCTGAAGAAAGCTACCTGTGAGTTTCTGACTTTTTCCAGTACAGATTTTAAGGTGATGCATTCTTCTAATCCCAGAACAAAAGAAATGGAGGCAGAGGACTCCAGACAACAAACAAAGGCAGAGATTACAGTGGGTACCACTTAATCTTCCTAGGGCAACCTGTGTTCCTGGTGATTATATGAGAGGGGTAAAGAGAGAGCTGGGGAAAGTATTTCTTTCCTATATTTCCTCTCATATCAGGCTTGGCAGGGACCTGGTCCCTCTCTGTGACAAAGACAGATAACTTTAAGGTCTAAAGACAGGGCTGAGAGAGCCTTCTGGAGAGAACCAGTCAGATGAGCCCTCAGCCCATAGAGGGACAAGCAGGGTTCTTACCCTTTGTTCTGATCCTCTAAGCCCCTGGGTGCAAGTGAGCAGAAGAAAACAAGCTAGGTAAATAAGGAAAAATCCACATGGCCAGAATTACAACCTTTGTCTTTTGGGCAAAAGTACAAGTCAAGAAGTGTCCAGTCACTCCTGACATCAACTCTTCCCAAGGAGTTTATACCAAAACATGTAACTTGTCAACTACTGTTAACCAATAATCCTGATACATCAAGGTATCAGAAAAGACCATGACATTTGATTTCATTTTCAAGGATTGATAAAAATTGCAAAATGGAAATCCTCAAGAAACACAAAGTAGATCTGAACAACTGGCACTTTGTAGTGTGGGGCACAACTCTCTGTTTTGGAACTATAAAAAAGAATGCTCATGTCAACTGTAATTTTCCATGGCTCAATGTATCACTGCTTTGCTTGAAGTCACTGATAAGTCCTAAGTACTCCTGTGTACTGAAGAGACAGTAACCATTCCTTTTCATCATGTTGAAATTACATGACTCATAATCCTCCAAAATTTAAAAATGTATGTGGTAGACAAGGAGAACTAAGAAGTACACCAGTCTAAAGATGGGTTTGGGGGATATGGTGCTTGCATCTAGAGGCATTTCCATGTCAGGTTCTATACTATGTGTATGGCATCTACCCTTAAGTAAGTTACATGTAAGCACTGCCTTTGGTTGTCAAACTATATAACTAGTATAAGAGGAGGTTAAATAAACATCTGAAGACAGACATTAAGGCCTGTTTGAAATTTCACCTTAGGTTCTTATCTACTAAAGCAGTGATTCTCAATCTGTGGCACATAACCCCTTTGGCAAACCACGACACATCAAAATATTTATATTATGGTTCATAACATCAGCAAAATTACAGTTATGAAGTAACAATGAAAATAATTTTATGTGGATCACGTAACATGAGGAACTGTATTGCAGGGTAGCAACATTAGCAAGGTTGAGAACCACTATACTGAGGGTGATGTTTTAGATTTCAATAAAGAACCCAGTTGTTATATTGAAAGATGAAGGTTATTATACTAAATTATTGTATTGAAGGCACACAGTATAAATTCCTATTGAAACTGTGGTCTGAGTTTCTGGCAATGTGGCTTTAAAGAAACTCCACCAACATGCAGAATCATGATGTCCTATCATAATTCAAAAATTAAACCATGCTGCCACCATAAGAATCAACAACAAATTCTCTCATTTCTCCATGTTTTCAGTGTTTATTCTCTCTCTAATAATTTATCAGTTCTTTGAATTCAAAGTCATCGATACTTTGTTTTAAACTCATCCTTTGTAACTTTGCTTCAGGTAGCTGTCCAGCCACAATAGACAATCCCCATCATATTCTAGGTGCTCCTTCCTCTCCCTTTCCCCACACTACATGACCTCTATGTTAGTGATGATGTATCTTCTTCTAATTGCTGAAGAATGTTTTTCCTAGATATTATAGAGCCCTCCCTTCAGTCTCTGGAGCAAAATGGACTCCATATTACCTTTTAATAGCCGATAAATCACATTGCTCCATTACTCGGAAGGCTGGGTAGTAGCAGAGTCTGTATAATGTTCAGGAACCTTGCCAATCAGAGCATGCAGATGCCTTTTGTATGGGTTCTTGAACAAGATAAAGAATAAAGGAACTCTCTTCCTCCCGTCCTCTGAGAGTAAGGAATTTGAATAGATATTCATGAAAACCTACTGTCAACTGTGTATTCTGGAGTGGGCGAAAAGTTTGTTAACTCAGAATTCTGACACTTTTCAGTTCTTAATTTTACTCAACTAAATATCGGTTGATTTCATTTTCAGTCTGGAAATCACCATTTAACAAAGCCTTGAATTTCATTTAAGATATCCTAAGTTAGTTTCTCATTCTTATGGGGAAAGGATCCTGCCTAGAACAGCTTCATTTTCCTCACCCACCTAATACTCACCTACCTGCCTCTCTACCCAACTCTGAATGGAGGTAGTCCCTCTCTTTACTCCCTTCATATGTGGGCTTTTAATTCATGTATAGTAATTCCCACCCAACTCAACACCAGCTAGTTTTTGTCTTCGACTCAGTCTTATGTCCCCAGTTAGACAGCTGTCTCCTTAACATCATTTTGTATCAACTTGAATCTACTCTACTGGTAGACGTTTTCTCAGTTCTTTTAATCATATCCCCAGACTATCATGTAGGATTTAGACAATAACATTTTTTATGCCAGGGGATGGGGATGGGAAAGTCATATGAACAAACATAGTATCCTCTCAAAGCCACATAAGTGGAAGCTGAGAGCAGTTTAGTGTCACCTAGCATGAACTCTCGCATCTGACTGGTAGTGACAATGTTGGTGAGCCATGCCGAGGATGCTGTTTTTGAGACTTTATAATGAAAGACAGAAAAAAAAAGATGCAGCTATTCACTTATAGAGTACTGAGTGAGCCCTGGTGAATGAAACACACTGACTGGCCACCATTGTCTAGATAAGTAAAGCTCTAAGCTGAGTACTTTTATTTCTCTTTTAAAAGACTGTATTGCCTCTTTAAAGTTAGGTTATTTTTATAGCAATAGAATTCCTGATACAGTAAACAGGGACAGGTATTTCAGGCTTTCAAAGGTGAAAGAGGTTATTTAAGAGTGTTATCAGAGCTAGCCAGCTGCGAACACACACACACACACACACACACACACACACACACACACACACACACACACACACACGCAGAAAACCATAATCTTTCCCTTCTTATATGGACTCAATTATTCATTAGCCACCCTACTGGAGGATGTACATAGATTCAGTGTTACAAAAACCTTGAGGTACCCAGCCTTCTCTGCTGGCTCACTGGATGAATAAAGAGTTTGAAGAATGGTAACTATCTCTCCATCTACTCATATCCCAACAGTTTATTTTTGGAAGTTATCATGATGAGAATAACAATGACAATGTCTGCCATTTCTTGATACTCCTGAAGTGTCAGCTTCAGTCTGTTATGATAAAAGTAGTTACCTGATTTATGGGAGATGCTTCAATAAGTTAGTGGAAGCACTGGAATTTGAACTCATATCTTTTGCAGACTATAAATGGTGATTTTCACATTGTTAAACCAACATTTTTGACTGCTCATAGAAACACTCATCCTCATCAAACCCCACAAAAAGAAATGATTGAGAATAGTTACTTCTTAGTAATATGGCCTGTCTATACATAGTTCTTATCTATAAGAATGTCAGAAGGCAAACTTGCATACTGAAGGCTCTGTGAAGATGTCCATAATGACCTATTTCTCTTGAGTAACTCAGGATTTTCAAATTCATTTGACATCTCCTACTATATGAGATAGTATCTATTGTCAAAGGCACAACCTGGAGAATAAGGTATATGGGTGGAGCACAAGAAAATGTACCTTGTAGTTAAATGAAGGAGGTGACTTTGCATATGTAGAATTGTAAAGTAAGCAGGTCAGCAGCCAGTGGGATACCAACCATTCTAAGCCACACAGAATTCTTCCAGTGTTCTTTGTCTTGGGTTTATTCTGCCAGCTAGAGCTCTACTTATCTGTGGGTTGAGTTCTTTTGGAATAATATGGTGGGGTATTAAAGACCCCGGCCTATGAACCTCACACCCATCCTCATGAGCTAATTATCATGGACACTTTGGCTTCTAAAACTCAGGTTTCTTGTTTAAGAAACAGTGCTGTATAACAACACCATCACCAAAATAACAGCTTGACAGTTTAGAAATATAATAACTAGAATCAATGTGTGTTTAAATTGCTGGGAATGAGTCACCATTTTTATACTCTTTCTGGATTCTCATGGCAAATGTGATCTTCCCATTACACAGACACAATTTCACTGGCTATTTCCTTTGATCCATAAAATCCTATTCACCTTCTTAGGCCCAGCTCAAACAATACTTCTGCTGTCAAAGTTTTCAAGGCTCTAAAATAGGCCCAAACACTTTCTTGTTCTTTTGCCCAGTTTACTAGCTAAGTACTCCCTGCTTCCTATTCCATATCATTTACCGCATGGCTCCAACACATTCTGTATGTGTACACTTCTCCATCAGTTATTTGAAAATATGGCCTGAGCCACAAACAGTGAATTCTGCACTCAATGTCCAGAGCACCACAGGAAATAAGGATGCTCAAGAAATATTATACACATGAAGATATAAGGAAAAGTATTATAGGCAATGATTTTTGTCTCAAGAAAGCTTTGATTCTGCAAGAAATGGCTAATAATTAAACACAATATATGATCATGTCAAATTTAATGTGTTCTTATGATGGAGAGTTTTACTTTCCAACTTGACACAGACTAAAATTACCTCATAAGACAGTCTCAGTGAGGTTAGCCTATGAGCGTGTGTGTGTGTGTGTGTGTGTGATTGTCTTATTTACTAATGTTAATTAATGTAGGAACACCCAGCCCTATGGGCAGGGAATCCTGAAATATCAGAGTAAGAGTGGGTGGTGAGCACAGGTGACCATGCAAGACTGTGGATATGACCAGCTGCTTCAAGCTCCTGCCTACACTTCCTATTATCCTTGAGTACAACCTGAAATTGTGTGCTAATACAGCCCCCCTTTCCTCCTATGATGCTTTTGTCAGGATTTTTTGTTATAGCAAGAGACACAAAATTAAACTTAGTTCATAAGCCCCTAATATGCACATACATGAACACACTCATATGAAACACACACACACACACACACACACACACAGAAACATATTATGTGCTTCATAGAATTATATACATCAATAATCTTATACATGCAAATAACGTCTCTATATACAAAAAGATTGAACTAGAAGATGATAATACAAAGTACATCAGAACTATGTGAATAACCTTACTTTTTAAATGCCTCCATTAGTGCTTTCAATATTCACTTTATTTTTAGAAATTATAATAGAATTACATAATTTCTCCATTCTCTTTCCTCCCTTCAAATCCCCCCTCATCCCCACTCTTGCTCTCTTTCAAATTTAAGAACTATTTTTAAAAATTAATTGTTGCTATGTATGTGAAACAGCTTTAATTTAATTCTCAGCCAAGAAATAACACTCTTTATTCACACAGTGTGGGAGGAAAACCTGTAAATATATCAAACCATGAACTTGTCAGAGAGAAGTCACTGCTAGTCTCAGTAGATATCACGCTAGACAGAGAAGCTACTGACTGTGGCTTGTTGCTGAGGGAAGGAGAGCCAAGCTCCTTCAGGATCATGGCTGCTAGTAGGTTTCCCAAGTCTCATTACATGGCCCCATTCCCATGTATACTTAGGCAACACTAACTGAACTCATGAGGTCATAAATAACAATGATGACCAAAAGAGGACATGAAGCGGGGATATGCATGGGGCAAGGCACTAGGGGAAGTCCATTAGAGGTTGTAATAGATATAATTGAAATGCATTGTACACAAGCTTGCAATTTTCAAAGAATAAAGTAAATGCATTATTTTTTAACAAAGGAAAGAAGTCCAGAGTAGCACTGGGTCTGCACATAAAGATCAGCTGGCTGTGTTCTAAGCAAGGAGGGGAGCCAGCATCCAGGATACAGCACCCACTTTTACAGTTTTCATCACATCCCTTCACTTCTGCCTTGTGAGGATAAGACATAGGAACATCTCTTTGCTAACTTACATCTCCTTCTTCACTACTCCTCTTCACAGTCTTTATGCTGGTCTCATCATCTTTCATGAATGAAGCTGTCTTTGTCATTCCCTTGCCATAGACAGCAAAATCCATCACATCACACTTCTTTTTAAAACTTGAATTATGATTTCATTACCACATCAGTCATCTTTCTTGTTGGAATACTCACTTGGGGTCATATGACATGAGAAATATAGACATGATGAGAATCTATATTGAAGACTGAAGCAAGTCTTTAATCCTGACCATACTGAAAGATACTTATATGACCTTGCATAAGCACAACTGCCAATAACTGAAGTTCTTTGAATTAAAGACACTAGCCTCTGTGTTGCTATGGTTTGAATGTGAAATGTTCCCACAGGATCATGTTACTGAACAGTTGATCCACTGGTAGTGATATTTTGGGAGGTCGAAGAACCTGTAAGAGGTGACAGATGAAAGTAGGCCACTGGTTATAGCCTGGTATGTCTTACAATTCAAAATCTTTCTGCTTCCTGGTTCTGGTAATACACTATCAATAGGCTGTGTGGCCATATCACCACAAACATCGCCCTAGCCACCATGTCTTGACTCCCATAATTCACCATATTCACACTCAAATCATGAACCAGAATAAACACTTGTTCCTTTAACTTATTTCTGTTAGTTATTTGAGCCCAGTGATAAGTAAAGAAGCTAATACTCCTGTGTGTTAAGGACCTGAACATTAGAAAGAAAATATATGTCAACTTCTAGGGCCTAAGAAAAGTATGATATCAGCAAAAAAAGAATTTTCTTTAGCAGGAAATCAGCAGAGGCCATTCTCCATGTGGTAAGTAATCTCTGGCTTAGCTAAGCCACTGGTGTAGGATAAGTAGGAATATTGCTTACAGGAGGTTGAGAAGGACTTTGTGGTCTCAACAGCAGCAGCAAACAGTAAGGCCACAATGGAGAATACTCTAGGTATGATTTCCCATGAAAAACATTTTTTTTCTCTGTCATATGTGGTGTGAAGTATAGAGAGACTTGCAACTGATGAAAGTATTAAGCCTGAGATACTAGTTATGTTTTCTACTGCTAGTGATAAAGCACTATGGCAAGTATCACTGATGCAAAGATGAATTTATTTGGGCGTACAGCTTGTGAGTGAGTCCACATGAGGGAGAGGAAGAAATGGCAGCCTGGAGGCCAGAGTAGAAAGCTGAGAGCCCTTATCTTCAGCTGTAAACACGGAGCAGAGAAACAAAACTAGAAGTAGTGTGAGGTTTTCCCACCCTCAGTGATGGAACTTTTCCAGCAAGGCTACACCTCCCATAAACATTCCAAACAGTACTGCCATCTGGGACCATATCAAGTGTTCAATTATCTGAGCCTATGGGAGGTATTTCTCATTTAAACAACCATACTTGACAATTACTGGTTGTGAGATTCTTGGAAATATCTGTTTATTGTCTTTTCCCCATTGTCCTCAACTTATAAACTTGGTTTATGACAGGTAACTATTATATTGCTGTAAGCACATATAAAACCATTAGGGTCATGACTTTTATATAATACATAATCAATGTGTGTTAGTTATACTAAGAAATAAGAGAAACAAATTCCTGGAACTCAAAGAACAGTAATCAATGTTTTCATTTTAGCTACTAAATATCAGGTGACATCATATGTAGTGATTGAATATTCTCATACATGATGGTCAGTTTTATGTGTTAACTTTATTGAGCTAAGAGATGCTCTGAGAGTATGCACAGCATTCTTTCTGGCTGTATCTATGTTGGTGTTTCAAGAAGAGATTAGCATCTGATCCAATAGCCTGAATGACCCAATATTCTCTTTGCCTTTATTGTCATAGTAGGTAGGATTGACCAAACTTGTTAAGGACACAGACAAAACAAAAAGACATATATGGAGGGTGAATTTGCCCTCACTTTGCATTGGGACATTGTCACCTCTTTCTCCAGATTAATTGTCCTGATTTTCAGTCTTTGCATTCAGCCCTGGACTCCCAGATCACACACAGAAACACACTTACATCCCCAGGAGGTCTCAGGTCTGTGGACTCATGTTACATTATACTACTGTCTTATCTAGTATTCTAACTCAACTCACAGATGACAAATATCAGGTCTTTCTTGGATTCCATAATCTATGAACCAATTTCTGCAAGATAATCTATCTGTCTTTCAGAAAATCTCCTGAGTACGTATGGGAGGTACACATGCATACATATACAACACACACACACACACACACAGAGAGAGAGAGAGAGAGAGAGAGAGAGAAGCCTAAATAGTGCACATTAAACAATCAGAAAGGAATATATAAGATGCTATCACTGTCCTCATTTAAGATGAGGGAAACTGATGCAAAAACAGCAAGAGGCTCGCCTGTATCACACCGCTAATACATGACAGAGCCTGGGGTCAAGACATCAAGCCCAATCACTCTAAATGTAGTCTGTATATTAAATACTCTGCTGCCTCTAAAACTCTGAAAAATGAACCCCTCGCCACATGCCCTACATTCAAGGTCTTAATTTTCAAGAGTACTGCCTTTCCTAATCTCTGTAACACTTCCCATCAATCACAGCTTTAAGAGCAAGGAATATAGCCAGATCAGCCAGATTTAGGAGTATATACAGATAACATTGGGGTGTACAGGCTTGAGAATCAGAACCAGAAAAAGAGTTGTTAACAGGCAGTGGCTTCTGCATTGTTAAAAGAATTTGCAACATCCCTGCATAGGAATTTGCTATGATGACAAGGTATATGGTAGATTATTAGACTATATTTCTACTGAAAAACAACTATAAATATGGAAAAGTTTCTCTCTCTCTCTATATATATATATATATGTGTGTGTGTGTGTATGTATGTGTGTGTTAGTGTATATATACTATATATGCATGTAACATATGTGTATGTATACACATATACATACATACATTTATTTATTTACACACACACACACACACACACACACACACACACCATCTACGGCTTATTAGAAAAACCAGTGTAAATCTACCTGGCAGCCATTGCTGCATTTGAAATGGAACTTCATAATTATGAGATTTTAGACAAGGGATTAAGTATACTGTACTTCAGTTGTTGGAAACAAGAAAAGCACTCTACCAACTGAGCTGCAGCCCTACCACAAAATAAGCAACAACTTTAAAATAAAAATTAAACAATTCATTTTAAATACATGCTTGAAGATTAAATCAAATACTAAAATCATGGTAGATCATTTTTTCTGTTTAGTCTTAGATTTCTATGTGGTTCCAGGGTTCTAAATGGGCAGACTTCTTCCCCACCAGAAACCGATGGATGTACTTTCCTACAATCACTATTGGGGGGTTGCAGATAAGTTGCAAAATTAACCGTGTTGACATTATAAAATATGTTGATTTCTTAGGTTACATATGTTAGGGTCCATCATAACATCTTCATACATGTGTGTACTTTGTTGCTATCTCTTCACTAAAAGTGGTCAGTGTAACAATAAACATGGATGTGCAAATACACCTGCACTATGCTAACTCAAAATTCATAAGATTCTTCAAAGTAGCATACATGGGCCACGTGGTTGTCAAGTTACAATTTAGAAGGAACATTCTCAATTCTTTCTGTGGTAGCCCCACAAGTTTACATTACCACTAGTAAAGAATGAGTGCTCTATTCTCATGTCATTGCCAGCATTTGTGGCCATTTGTTTTCTTGATGATAGCCTTTTTGAGTGGGATTAGATATAATCTGAAGAGTAGAATATTATTAGAAATTCAGTACCTCTGGAAACTAAATTTGCCCATTCTAATCTGTTTGTGGGTAGTTGTTCTCATGTAACAGAATGGGAAGAATTGTATAGCAGGAAAAAAAATCCCTTGACTCCTGCACTTCAGTCTATATGCATGTGTGGGGCAATTACCTAGTTTTTCTGCATCTCATATATCATATCTCTAAAACATGTACATCTTTTGCACCTCAATGAATGTGGGACCTGTGGACAAACTGAAGTTTCTGAAGAGGGAAAGAATGGATACTTGACACGATTCAGGGTACACCCAATTTTGCCTATATTTCATCGTTATGCTTTAACTAAATGGCAAAATTTTAGGCAACAAAATTTAAAACATACATATTGTAAAAGTCTGCCTCTATGCAGAGCAGTACTGAGTAGGAACAATGTCCAGTTCTGGGTGTCTGACCCAGCTTCAGCTCCTTTGATGTAGCCCAATAAAGTCAATGGCAAGGCACTTATGCTGGACCTCAGTCCTCTCACATAAAGGGGATAGACTTGATCTATGAGCCCTATGCAGCTTGACATTCAATGATTCTGAGTCTATAAATTGATTTCTCATGTGTCCTTAAGTTGGGAAATCACAATAAAGCTTGCACTCCATGGAAAACATTGTTATATAGTTATGCATATTATATTTTGCTTTTCCAGTTTCAATTGGACTCAGCTTGGCTGATCTTTACCTTTTAGTTTGGAGAGATAATGAATCTGAAAACAATTGCTTTCTTTGTCCTTGGAAATGAAAGCAAGATCAAGAGACTGCCATTTCCATACCTTTCTTTTAATAGATGAAAGGCCATTCTCACTAATTGATGCACTATTGTCAGGACCACAAGTCATGGGCACTAAACAGAAATTATAAAAATTTAATGACATGTACTTCCCTGGGTACCTCCTCCATAGAAGAATACTCCTTGCCAATCATGCTTGTTATGGCTTCACCTGTCCACTGACACTTCTAAATTCACACATCCAGACTTCTCAGGGCCATAAGAAGCACCTGCAGTCTTAATTTCAGTGTCACCTTTGTGCTTTGGAAAGTCCCTGAGTATGTCAGAATGTCTCACACCTTCCTTTTGCACCTGTTAAACATCTGAATGGTCCAGTCACATTCCCTCCTAGGCAATTGATGCATCCTTGAGCTTAGTGTTATGATCATTACCATAGCATTTATTAATATCCTTTTTTCCAAGTAGATTATTTCTTTTTTACCTTTTTTATTTTAAAACAATCTTTTCTCATTTTACATATCAATCCCAGTTCCGACTTCCTCCCTCCCTCCCGCTCCTCCCCACTTTACCCCACCCCATGCCATTCACTCCTCAGAGGTTTCTTTTAAATATTTCACATAGGTGTATTTTTATCAACATGTATTAATTTTACATTTTAGTGGGGCTCAATGTGATATTTCAACACACATACATATATTCATGTATATTTACATGTGTGTATACAAATGGTGTGTGTACATATGTCTATAACATGCACTGATTATACCTAGTCCCCTGTTTCTACTTTCTCAACTCAACTGCCCCAATCTCTGTTAATCACTATTCCATATAGAGTGTAACTAATTTTTTTTGCTTTCCCTTATGAGAGAATATACACAGGTATTTTGTTCTGATGGAAGCCCCACCTCAGCCCCTGGCATCCATATACCCAAAATGTCTGGAACGTTCTGGTGTTCTGGTGGAAGTTCCATCCCAAGCTCCCTCCCCCCATCTACTATTCCAATCCTCCACAAAAGCCCTCAAGAGTCAGCTCCTCTCCTGGGGGCTGTTCAAGACCACACCTATAGGCTGATTAAGACCTGGTAGCCATATTTGCCAGGTGCTACCTCTCCTGCCCCACCCCCCGAGGGTCACCCAGGAATGCTTTGCTCTATACACTAAATGTGGATTTATTAATTTGGTTTGATTGGTTTATTACATCAGTGGCAGTGGGTTTCCATAACTGGGGATTTAAAACTTACCATGTTTGTCTTCTGTGACTGATTCATTTTACCTGGCATATCCTTTAGTTCTACCTATTTTGTTCTCAGTGACAGTAATTCATTCTTCTGGATTGCTGAAGTGTGTGTGTGTGTGTGTGTGTGTGTGTGTGTGTGTGTTACATTTTCTTTATATATTCACCTACTGATAGACAAATAGGTTGGCTATATTTCTTGGCTACTATAACTAGTGCTCCAATCAACAAGAACATGCAGGTTTCTTTTTGGTGAGTTATTTTCATTGCTCTGGTTATATACTCAGCAGTGGGATAGCTGATTCATAAGGTACATCAGTATACTTCTTAGTGTTTGGGAGCACTGAAGACTGTTCTCTATAATGATTCGCTGCACAAAAGTCAACTCAAAATAGAACAAAGACCTAAATGTAAGTCCCTGAACTCTGAAACTACTGGACAAAAACTTAAGGGCATCAGAAGAATACTTATGTTGATATTGTAGGTATTAACTCTAAAACACAGGAAACAAAAGCAAAAAGAAAGAAAGAAAGAAAGAAAAAAAGAAAGAAAGAAAGAAAGGAAAAAAAAAAAAAAGGAAATAGGGCAGTGGAGTTACAACAATGCCAAAGAACTTCAGCACACCAAGGGAATCCTCAACTATCTGCAGACACAGTACACAGGAATGTGCTATGCACAACTAACCAATAGAGTAGGCTAACTGAGATTAATGATAGAAGAGAAAGCCTTATGGAAACTTAACTAGTTAGCTGATTTCAAAGTACAACTTCAAATAGGTTGAGCAGAATTATCCTGCATGCGTAGACAGTGCCACTCCAAGAAGACATGGATAATTAAAGGAAGATCATAGTACAAAGCATAGGATAATTAGCTGTGAGTTATTAGTCAAGGGGGCCTCCCAAACAATACAAGCTAATGTCATTATCCTTGATTACCCAACATAACTTTCATAATGAGACACCACACACTTTGGCTGCAAAGAAATTGATTCCAAACTAACCAAGAAACTTCCTCCTGTCTGGCTAACTTTCATGATGCCATAAGGTACTATACTGGTTTCAAGGGAAGAAAAATATATCAACAGTCTTACCTGGCACTGGACTCTTTATACTCTGTACACTCTGTATAGACCTTCCGGGCAAGATGCATTTGTTCATGAAATAGTGACAAGGATGTTAAGGGTAACCTACTTTCTTTCTGATTAGGCTTTGAATTTTGCTTCAAAAAAAGGAATGCCATGCCTGATACTATAATTACAATTAAAATCATGTGGCTATGGAAGTCATAGGCCTTAAAGTAGAACCTGCCATTGTTATTTTGTCAAATTTTCCTTATGAAAAATTTCTCTACCTTGGTTAGAGAAGCATTTGTTTTGTTTTGTTTTGTTTTAGTAGAGGCCAGCAGTCAGTACAGATACGTGTAACTGTTCAAAGAGCTGTAAATAAGAGACTTGGTGTTTACCCCTAAAAGGGATCTTAAACTCCACTACCACTAAGGCTCAGAAAACATTGCAGAAGAGTCAAAAAGAAGTAAGAGTCAGAGGATGGGAAGGGGTATTGTGAAATGGTGTCTTGTGAACACAAAATGTTCGTCTTCATAATGATGTTATGATAGCTGTGGTTCCCTGTACAGGGCCTACCCAAGATAAAGCCAGCAAAAGTCCCAGAAAGATGGAATGGATGATGCTCAGTCAGGTCATACTAAGGAGCTATCAGAAGTGGACTACTGCTAGGGAATAGAGGCTCATTCTTTATTGAAGATATGGCCATATTGCCCATGTGGCAGGTTGCCCATATTCCAGTGGATGACTACTATCCTGACATATTGACAGCACTAATTTCAATTAGTGCATTGCAAACAAACAAATAAACAACAAAAAAGCAGGCATGAAGTTAGGAGAGGATCACATATGCTGTAAGAACTGTGTGGAAAGGTGGAATATGGAAATGTGGGTAGATGGCATCATTATTTTTTTGTATTCTCCAAAAAAATAATAAAAAATAAAATTAAAGTCCATGTTACCCCAATCATTCCTGTCACAAACTTATTATACCAATAATCCAAACTCAGTGCTCCACATGAATAATACAGAAGGATTATGAACATATAGGAACCCTGCTGTTGTCTCATGCCTCTCAGACTCTGATCACATCTTTTCCTCTGTTCTGCTGAGAAATACTTACTTCCTTTAAACCATTCTCATCTCCATGGAATGTTCCAGATAATCCAGAGCTCCACTGCACTGAAGTAGTTACTGGATCACTCTCTGTCACTTTCTCTGCCCTTGCAACACCTAGACTATATACCCATACACTTGTCGCATTATATTGTAATCTGGAGATATTTTCACAAAGTTAAGTACTATTGGAATTCCCTCAATGAGATGGCACATTTTGTATTATTTATTTCCACCATACAGTGGTAATTTCAAAGAAATATAATAAGAATGTGTACTATTCATTCTGTATTTACCCATATTTAACTTTTGGCTTCACTAATTAGCCTTTGATTTTTTTTAATATCAATTGCGTTTTTAAATTCATTTTACATACCAACAACAGTTTCTCTGCCCACCCCTCCTCTCCTTTACCTCTTCCAAACTCCCCTCACCACTCTTCAGAAAGTTTAAGGGAGTCAACAAAGCCTACTATATTCAGTTGAGGTGGGACCAAGCCCCTGTCACCACCCAGCTGATCAAGGCATCCCACCAAAGGAAATGGGCTTCAAAAAGCCAGCTCATGCACATACCAAACTAGCCTTTAAAATAATTACCTTCTATTATCACTTTCAGGCAGAGGTTAATTTTTCTCTTACTCCTCATATACCACTTATTCTGAAAGTACAAGGACAATCTTCCTTGTCTTTTAATATCACACTAAGTCACTGTTCTTTTTCCTTCTATGCAGTCTCTAGTTCCTTTGATTTCTGTTCCCAAACACTTGTACTGTTATCTTTCCCTGTGTATTCACAAAACATGCTAGGCCACTCCTTCTTCTTCTTAAATAACTTAGTACTAAATCAATCTAAAGGGTTTTTTGTTTTAGAATTCTAGAGAATTTTAATATCCCCCTTACATGACTATGGAAGTCTGTTTGCCCTTTAGTGGCTAGGTTTTTTTTTTTATTTATTTATTTATTTATTTATTTATTTATTTATTTATTCCTTAAAAACTCTGGCTTTGATCCCAACCATTCACTCAGTCACAACTAAGAGTTCATTTTACTTTATCTTCTCAACTTCTAGGACCTTTCACTTTTTCCAGGATTTGACATCTAGAATGCTAACTCTGATGTATCAAAAGCTGCAGAAACTTCTTTCCTACTTCTATCTCTCCCTCTCAGCCTTGACTTTTCATATATACATTTCCTCCTGTCTTACTTATCTTATTTGCCATGCTTTAATAGTGTAATCATTCCTGATATCCAATCTCAACTATGTCTGTATTCATTTGCATTATCATTGCCTATTATGTATAATGCATTTGCCATAACTTTGCTCATAAGAAATATTGTATGCCCTACAATGGAGTAAGCAGCTGAGGAACTGGTTACATTCTATCTCAATGACTATACATTATAAGTAGTCCCTTGTCCAAGGGAATAAAGCTTCTCATATAGATAGATGTAATTTATGTTGCAAAAACTAGACATAGTCAATCATATATGATAATAAACATTTGACATCACTGAAACATAAATATTAAAGATGAATAGGTTATCAAAGATATTTAAAGACAAAAAAAAACAGATAGATGCATAATGGAAAAGAAGAAATCAAAGATAATTCTCCATGTAGTAGGTGTGACTTGCTTACCTAACATGTACAGGCCCAAGAGTAGATGCTTACCTCTGGGGAAAAAACACAGGATGATACTGATAATTGGGTAGATACATTTTCAGATTAAAAATTAATGAAGGAGATGTAATAGAGGAATTGGTACAAGGTGAAAGATAAGCCAAAAGGTTAAATTAACTCTGACTTATATAAAGGAAGTTTTTATGAAAATATATGGCCCTTGAATTTGGGTTGTGGGAAGAAGTCAAAATACTGATTTGACATTAGCAATTGCACATGTTCTCTCTCTCTCTCTCTCTCTCTCTCTCTCTCTCTCTCTCTCTCTCTCTCTCTCTCTGTCTCTCTCCCTCCTTCCCTCCCTCTTTCTAGTAAGATATTCACTTTGTCTGCACCTGTGCACTGACCATGCTCATTGGAGTTGGGGACAGGGGCGGATGTGACCTGGGTAACCTGGAGGAAACTAGGTCTGGGGAAGGGGCCCCTGAGTGTTTTCTTATTTGCAGGATAGAGACAGAAGAGCATCAGGAGGCATCCTTGGGACAGGAATCTGCTGGTGTTCATCTGTCTCTGTTGTAAGTTATTTCTCCCTAAATAAACATCTATTCGGCCTACCTGTTTTTCCTGATCCTTATCTTATTAAACCAGGATACACCCCCTCTCTCCCTCCCTCTCCCTCCCTCTCTTTCTCTCTCCTTCCCATCCTAGAGTGTGCATCTGATAAGCAAGTAAGCATAAACTGCAGGCCCAGAGTCAAGCCTAAAATTCATGGTGATATAAGAAACAGAAATAATAAGCAAGTGAACATGGGAATCAGGGAGCACAGAGCTAGAATGACATCCAAAACCAAAGAGAATGTGCCAGACCTTAATAATGTGTTTCCATAAACCCTCTCCCTCACTGAATAGATATAATTATTTCCATCTTTAGAGGGATGTATCAATAATCACGAAGACTATCTTACACAAGTGGAATACCTGAGTATTTGTGCCTTCTTTATTTGGAGCTATAATGTCCCCCCAAAGCACAGATGTTATTTGGTCTCTAACTCTTGGAAATAACAGGAGGTGATAGAACATTTTAAAGATGAAGCCTCCTGGGAGGTCTTTGGGGCTGCTTGGAAGAGGGTTGGAAATGTCAGTTTCTTCTCTTACTAATACCACCTCTCAGGTAAGCAACATTTTTTTTTTTTTTTTTTTTTTTTTTTTTGCCACAGTTTTCCAGTGCAATGTGTTTTGGCTTCATAGACCCAGAAAAAAATGAGGCAAAATGTCTATGGACTGAAGAATCTAAAACAATGAACCACCATAAATATTTCATTAACTATTCCTACTATATTGTTTAATTTTGTTTTGGTATCTGCCTCTCTTTCCCCCTCCCTCCCTCCCTCCCTCTCTCTCTCTCTCTCTCTCTTTCTGTGTGTGTGTGTGTGTATATAAGAGGGGGGAAGGGAGGGAGACTGTCATTATGCTCTCATTATGTATCTCTGGCTGCCCTGAAACTCATTACGTAGACCAGGATGGCTTTTAACTCAATTTCCTGAAATACGTGTTAAAGTACAAGAAAGCTAACAGAATACATAAATAGAATTTGGCTAGCTTCAAAACTCGTAACTTTTCCATCAAGCTAAACTGCCATCATTGAGGATAAAAAGGAATGCTTACAGAGATGGAATAATGGAGGAAAAATAAAGGATAAGAGAAGGGAGATAAGGTTAGCATTATATGAATTCTACTTACTGAAAAAAAAGTTTTAGAATGGATTATGATTTTACTGCATAAGTTATCCATAGTCAATGTGCATGGAAGAGAATTGAAGGACTTTATTCTTAAGAAAAAATTCAAAATTCAATGTCAGGATCCTTTGCTCTTTTTTCAAAGACTGATAAATTTCTTCCTATGGTACTTCTAGCACACATGTCTACCTGAACTGATATTGATTACCTTAGACCTTAAAATATAACTGGGGGTATAGTGCTTTGAATGAGAATGGCCCCCATAGGCTCATATATTTGAATCTTTGGTGGACTATATAGGAAGGATCAGGAGGTGTGGCCTTATTGAAAGGGAGGGGTTAAAGGCCAGTGCTAGGGCCTGTTTCACTTTTTCTCTCCCTAATACCCTTAGATCAGAATGTAAGCTCTTAGCTCCTGACCAGTGCCATGTCTGCCTTCCTGCCACCATGCTTTCTGCCATGATGACCATAGACTGACCCTCTGAAGTGTAAGCAAGCATCCAATTAAATCTTTTCTTTTATAAGTCGCCTCAGCCATTGTATCTCTTCACAGCAAAAGAAACCCTAACTAAAACAGAGACTAAGACAGATTTGATGCTATTGGCTCTAAATACTGGGGCGTCTTTTCCTCTACAAGGCATGATTCAATTCCTCCCTTAGAAATCTGAAGTTACCCTTGATCAAATGTTTACAATTTTTCTTTGTTCCATTGCTTACTGAATCCCCATGTTATGTTTTCCAACAAGTCACTCCCATGATCTTGACTTTGTTCCTTTTTGAGGGTAAAGGAAAATTTCTGCTGGAGTGAGGGGTCCTGGGGTATGGATAACTTATCTCATTAGACATTCAGAAGAAAAGCATAGGACTTTGTGTGTGTGTGTGTGTGTGTGTGTGTGTGTGTGAGAGAGAGAGAGAGAGAGAGAGGGAGAGAGAGAGAGAGAGAGAGTACCAGATAGAGAGAAGCTTGCTCTACTCAGAAGTGCCTGGCTTTAATGGTTTAGATGGTTAGAACATGATTGATAATTGGAGAAATAACAACTTGCCTTAGAGACTCCAAAGTTCTTAATTTGCTACTCATTTTCCTGTTCAAAAGACAGATGCACAAAATACAACTTACCAAAAAAAAAAAAAATCAAAACTTCCATTTTGTTCTGTCTTCTGCTGTTATGTAGATGTTTCATTCTGCCTTCTCTGACTATCAAATTCATCTGTTTTTTAAGCCCTGCTTTGGTTGTACAACTCCAGCAAGCTGAAACCATTCTTAACTGGCTTGTCCCCCTTGCCTGAAGCCATTCTCCAGCTAAGCTACTGTTTGACTCTGTGTCATTATAACCTGTTCTTCAAATAAAACTATCCACAGCCTGAATCCATGGCAAAGTGTCTAGCAGCTTGGTTTATATGCACCCAGTTTAATATTTGCTCTGCTTTTCTTATAAGGATTTGAGTTTTGATTATTCTAAATATAATCTCTTAAAGTTCATTGCTATGCTGAATCTGCTTTCCGGTGGTACTGTTGAGTAAAAAGATTAAATGTGAAGCACAGGAAACAGAATAGTACTCCAAATCCCCAGTCAGTTTATAGCTCAGCCAAGGCCACTTCTGTTCGATGAAGCAACCGACTGGTCAGTAAAATGAGAATGTTCTGGGGGTCAGTAAAATGAGAATGTTCTGGGAAAAGTCTGTAAGACAGGTAAGCACACTAAAACGAGGAACTCAGTTTGGATAAATATCCATGGAACTCTGTGTACTACTTGCAGTCCCAATGACACACAAAACCATGATATCTGCCAGAATGGATCCCACAGACCTGCTTTGTTCTGCCTATAAATGCATTCAATAGCACATTCTCCTCTGGGTTCACCAGGTAAAGGAAGAATTTGTTAAGATGTATATTGACCCCTTCAATCCATTATTGTTGTCCCTAGCAAAAAGAATATGATATGAATTTGGATGGTGAAATAGAAAATAATGTGTGCCCCTGGGAAGTATTCCCTTCTCTTTATTATGGTTCCCATCACTCAACATATTCAATGCTATCTCTCCTTGCACTGACCTTCTATTCCCTGGCCTCCACTTGAGATTTCTTTCATCCTTCCCTTTGAACAATTTTTCACCTTAGACATGTTTCTGATTTGTCTAAATACTAATCATTAATATTTTCATACTTACCATATGCCAGGCAATTGCCTAAAGCATTTAAAATGTATTAGCTTACAAGACATTCCTTGCATTAGGTTATATTATCATCTCTGCCCTAGAGGTAAAATAAAATAAAATCCTCCACAATACAAAATGATAAAACAGCTCATCCAAAATCACGAAATAAATAGCAGACCTAGGATTCCATCCCAGGCTTTAGAGTAAAACTGAGGCTCTGAATTTACTGTGAAAGCTTAGATTTCTCATCCTACTCACTTATCATTATTGGAGACAATTTTTCCTAAAGGATGGATGTCATAAGTCTAAGGGGGAAAATAAAAACGAACTTTTGGAAGTTATAAAAGCCGAATGTGACTACTAAATGGCTAGCCAAATGGAGTGCTGCAATAGTGAAAAATGGCTGATTTCTTTTTACAAAGCCAAAAAAATAATCATTTGAAAATTTATCCAATATACATCTCCCTGTCCTTTACTTTTTTCTCTACCTTTATATAAATACATGAACACTCTTGCAAATAAGACAATAGATCTACCTAGCTATCCATCAATCCCTAAATTCTAAAGAATAGGATCCATGTCATTTTGACTCCCAATTATCAGCACCACATCAACCAGTAACTATTCCATCTGCTTGAGGCACAAAAGAAGAGAAAGCAACTATAAATTATCAAGGAAATAATAAGAGTTTAATTATATAGAACCACGAATTGCTGCTTTTCGATATGAAATAGCACAGTTTAGACTCTTCTCCAGGAAGACCAAGATCACAGCTGGAAAGTCTCACACAAGTGCAATACCACAGAATGGTTCAGACTAGAAAACTAGAGCTGTTTTCCTTGTGGCTTCTCTATTGTGTGTGCGATAAGGGTAATTGCCACTACAGGAATAGTGAACCACAACAATGGCAGGTACATAGGTCTCTGCCACTAATTCACTGCTCAGGATTTAGACTATTTTCTCCATTCTCTGACTTCAGAACTCGAAGGACAGCTCCATTCTGAGCATTCGGATTTGCAGACAAATCAGTAGACTTGCTGGCTCAGGTCAATTTCCTCCATCTTCCTTTTGTAAAAGCAGATTAAGTTCCTAAGTCTGTAGCAGCTGAAGTGCTGGTGGTGTTGAGAGGCTCAGTGTGATATGGAGGGAAGATCATGGGGAACAATCATTAAACTACTCAAATTTATTTGAGACACCCTAAATTTCAATAATCCAAAAAGTCTTAAATGAGGAGCACAGCTCTGAAAACACTCAGAGTGCCTGCCTGCTGAGAGTCCTCGGAGTAGGAGGCTGCCAAAGAGAAAGGATGCTGCACAGGGCTCTGTCACTCAAACATTTAAACTGATTTTCTCTGATAGCATCCTTTATGATTGGTGGACTGAGGCAGTAAAGTCCAGGGCATCAATAAGAGGTTTTTCTCTTTTTGTAAGCCTCAATAACTTCAAGAGGGCTCTTGAGAAGGTCATGACCTGACCTGAGGCAGAGAACTGTACAGAGTGAACTGAGCTCTGCTTTGTCTGGAAGGTTATCCTGGGAGTGCTTTTGAAACACTGGGATTGCAATGGCTTCTTACAGACTCTAACATTCCCTTGTGACTCACTCCTGTTGGGTCTCTGTTTGTCTAAACGCATTGACATCTTCAATGAAGCAGACTTGGTTGAAAATTTTCGTGAGTTTGAAGTGCATCAATTCACAGGCATGTCACTTGCATTCTCCTTTGAAACTGTATAGTGATCCATTTCTCTGCCTTCAGTTAACCCTACTTCTTCCCACAAGGACATTCAAATTCTGATCCCAGTGTCACCCAAGCCCAGAATCCATTTATTCAAAGAAGCATGTCTTAAGAATAATCTGTTGAGGGGCATCTAGGTTGTTTCCAGGTTCTTGCTATTGCAAATAATGCTGCTATAAACACAGTTGAACAGATGTCCTTGTTGCATGAATGTGGATCATTTGGGTATATGCCTAAGAGCAGAATTGTCGGGTCCTGTGGTATACTGATTCCCATTTTCCTGGGGAACCACCACACTGATCTCCAAAATGGCTGTACGAGTTTGCCCTCCCACTAGCAGTGGAGGAGTGTTCCCCTTTCTCCACATCATCTGTAGCATAAGTTGTCATTGGTGTTTTTAATTTTACCATTCTGGCAGGTAAGGTGGTATCTCAGAGTTATTTTGATTTGAATTTCCCTGATAGCTAAGGATGTTGAGCACTTTCATAAGTGTCTTTCAGCCTTTTTGATTTCCTCTATTAAGAATTCTCTCTCTGGAAGCAACCTGGATGCCCCTCAACTGAAGAATGAATAAAGAAGATGTGGCACATTTACACAATGGAATTCTACTCAGATGGGAAAAAAAGAAAAAAAAAAAAAAACAATGGAATCTTGAAATTCACAGGCAAATGGATGGAACTTGAAGAAACACCAGAGGAACATGGTATGTATTCACTCATATATGGATTTTAGACATAAAGCAAAAGATCACCAGTCTATAATTCACACCACCAGAGAAACTAGGATACAAGGAGGAACCTAAGAGATTCATACAAGGTCCCTCACAGAAGGGGAAAGGAAAGGAACAAGATCTCCTGAGCATATTGGGAATGGGGGGGGGGGGAAGGGTGAGTGGAGAGGGAGCTAGGAGAAAGAAAAGGGAAGGAGAGGAAAGCATGTGGGACTAGGAAGATTGAGTCAGGGGAGGAATAGATAAGAGGAGAGAGAGAGAGAGAGAGAGAGAGATGCCATAAAAGAGGGAGCCATGATAGGTTTAAAGAGAAAACTCACTCTAGAGAAATGTTCAGAGACCTAGAAGACTGACCCAAACAAACAATCTGAGCAACAGTGGAAAGACTACCATAATGCCCTTCCCTGATAGTGAGATTGATGACTAAATTATCTATCATCATAGAGCCCTTATCTAGTAGCTGATGGTAACAGAAGCAGACACCCACAGCTAAACACTGAGTCGAAACACAGATGCATACAGGGAAGAGTGATAAGAAAATGGGGACAAGACCAGGCTACAGAAACCCACAGAAACAGCTGACCTGAACAAGGGGGAGCTAATGGACCCCCAGACTGATAGTTGGGAAACCAGCATTGGACCAACTCAGACATCCTGAACATGGGTCTCAGTTAGAAGGCCTGGGCAGTCTAAGGGACCTCTAATAGTGGAACCAGGATGTATCCCTGGTGCACAAAAGGATCTTGGGAGCACATTCCCCATGGAGGGATACTCCCTTAACCTAGAGGCAGGAGGGAGGGCCTAGTCTCTACTCCAAATGACTTGACAGATGTTGTTGATCCCTCCTAGAAGGCATCACCCTCTCTGTGGAGTGGGGTGGTGGTGGGATGGGAGGAGGTTGGGGGACATGGGAGGAAGGGAGGGAGAGAGGGAGAGAGGAAGGGAGGGGAGGTAACTGGGATTGATATGTAAAACAAGAAAATAAACAAAATAAAAAGAATCATCTGTAACTCAGTAGCATATTAATTTTATTTCATTGGTCTCATCCTGATATCTCATACCGAATTCAGTGCTTATGTACATCCTACCACTGCACCTTCCTAACACTCTATGATCTGAGGGAAATCAGTCATAGCAACTGTATTTGTAACTCCTAGCCCTCACAGCTGGTAATCAACATTGTTGAATAGAATATAAGCTCAGTCATACATCAACATCAACACATTTATCCATGTTTCTTGCTCAGATCTCCAGTTTTGTGTACATTCAAGGAAATCTACACATTACAAATGCATCCTTTGCACTTAGAATTGCATGCTAAAGGCAGGTCAACACTGGTACTGAATGCTCCACAACTCTGTGTCTATTTTATAACTTGTTCATGAATGATTTGATGCTAGTGTATTTCTTTCAGTCACTACAGGGTAAAAGAAAAGTAGGGAGAGATGGTGTGGGCAATAAGGAGAGAGAAGGGAAGGAAGGAAAGAAGGAAGGAAGGGAGGGAGGGAGGGAGGGAGGGAGGGAGGGAGGGAGGGAGAAAGAGAGGGAGGGAGGATGGAATAAAGAAAGTCAGGCAGGCATACTCCCAATCCTATTTATTTCAGCTCTTGTTTCTTACATCAGGGCTGAAGGAGTCATCTCTTGTGAGTTATGTGCCCTGAAGGAGACGCTTTATGCTACCACAACTAATTTATTATGCTGACCTGAAATCCTTTGAAGGGTGTTAGAACACAGTTCTGTCTTTCATCAGATCATTCTCTAGTTTGCACAACCCTGTTCCTTTCTGTGTTGTCTTTTCAGTTATTCTGAGCATACTTTAATCTCCTCTAGCAGTCTACTAGCACCAGGGATTCTAATGTCATACTATCACACTAAAGTAGTTCTGACATTATAATTCCAATTCCACAATGCTAAATACTATGCAGTCTAGACCAAAAGTGGATTATGTTTAAAGAAATTCATATATGTAATTGTTTTAAATGCAATTTAACTATCTATTCATGCATTTTAGGAGGTAAACCCATAATCATCTTTTTGTGATGTGCCCCCTTCATAGAAGTTTAATGTCTTTCGTGCCCCACCCCCATGTCCTTTACTCAGGAAAATGTCTTCTATAAACAGGCAGCCTGGCTTTTCTATCTTTGTCCTTCCCAATCTCTTTCATAATTAATGATGTAGCTATACTTAGCTTCTTTTCTTCTTTCAGAGGAGGAAAAGGAGAAAGTAGAAATGTAGAATTAAGACTTTCTATAGAAGAATGGGTAGTGTAGTGTCTAGTAATGGCATGCAAACAAGACAGAGACCCAATTCGCAATAAAGTTGAGTCCTATAGGGGAGGGGACAAAGGAGAGCAACTGTACCTACTGGGAGCTGGGCTGTGATTTTCACCACAGTGTACATCTGCTAGAACCTGGTTATGCCAACATGACTTAGCTCATATGATGAGCATAGAACTTCCTCTTAGGAGGACAGCATGGAGGACTAGGTATATTCTAGGAGAGTCTATAGGAATCTCATCTAGAATACCCCACTGAAAGTCCAGGTCTCCCTGCTGTCTGCACTGACTGAAAGAACAGTTTTCACTCTTGGCAAACATGTCTACTTCCTGGCAATAGACATCACCACTTTTTGTTAACTAATGAGTCTAGAATTGGACCAGGTGTCTTTGTGTGTTATAATCAGTGCCTTACAAAAAGCATACATCCTATGTCAAATAGTATGGTCTCCGAACACAGGCTGACAGGGTCTCAGCTTTTCCCATGGCTGCTGCACCTAGCTCAAAATGTAAATGTTCATTCCTAGAGCAAGCAAGGATTTTTCCTCTTCCATACTAATTAAGCACCATTTAAACTGTACTTAGCCTGGCATTATTTCTACCCAAGTGCATCAATTAGCCACATCAAATTTCATATTCTACTTTGAAGCCCAATTGAATAATCTCCCAGAGTTTTCCCTATTATAAGAGCCTGTTTTCATTTTTAGCATGTTCTCTGTTTTAATGCCAATAGTAGATTTTTTTTAAAGAGCTTGCATTGCTTCTATAATCATTTCCATTAAAAATAAGCCTACCACAAAAGAAATACAAGACAATGTCAGTACACAGAAATCCAACACATGAAAATGGGCCTGGGCATTTTTATTTTTGTATTTGTTTATCTAGTTTTTTAAATTTCTTTAGAAAACAGAAACACTGGCAGTGAATGGCACTGGAGAAACCTTACATATTCACCTTGGTATAAAAGTTAGCCACTTAGTTTAGTATAAACATCAAAATATCTGGCTTCAGATGGGCTATGGGTGGGAGTGAGTTTGATCTTAGACCTTACTAAACTCGGATATGGTTCTGGGTATCATCTTCCTTTATTGATGATAGCAGAAATACGATCCATCTTACAAAGGCTGTTAAGAAAGCCTTTAAAAGCATGCCATATAGCTTGCATTTAAAAAGACTTGAAAACTATTGTGATGATGGTGATGATCATATCAGGTAGTAAATATGTAAACTTTGGAGGTCACAAGGCCACATGCTCTGCCATTGTTTAAGGAAACCAGTGTTAAACAAGGCATAAGTAAATGACCATGACTGTGATTAGAGGCTACCCAAAATAAGCTGGAATTGAGTGGCTGTATGTAGCTCATGAAGTCCTGTTTTAACGCCATTGGCCATTACTTCCCTCAAAAGTATTTACTGGGTATATACAATAAGCTAGAAATGATAGCTGACTATAATTTATGTGTTAGCACCTTTTGGAAGGCAGCAATAAAATGATAAAAAACAAATCCATATCCTCATAGGGTCTGCCTCATTATTATGAAGGTAAACAGTGAATAAGCAAGCACATGCATGAAGTAAATGGGCAACAGATCTCAAAGCACTGGGCTGTAGAGAGAATTCTAGCAGAAGAGACAGTTGGTGTGCATGCATCTTGCTAATATGTAAGGCTTCTTGCCTCACCACAGAGTGTAGTATTGTAGAAACTATTTCCAGAAAGGTTTTTATTGATCTCCCTAAGGCTTTTATCTTAGGATTTTCACAAAGATTTTAAAGGTTCTCAAGCTTTTTGTTCCCAAAGAACTGGGCTGTGAAGTGTAGTCCTGATCTCTCAAACAGGGGCATCCAGGAAAGAAAGCACTTGAAATACCAATAAGGTATCAACAGCAAGAAAGAACACAAGGCCTTCCACCTAGGTATTGCACAGAGTCCTGGTGGGATAGTGAAGCATTCCCTTTACCATATTTCCAGGGTCTTTACAATTACAGAGAGCCCTCTTCTGTGAAGGAGCCTGTAAATCTAGTGGGATAAAAATGACACCAATATTAGCTATAGGTTTGGCTCTGAGCTGAATTCTTTAAAATCATCTACTTTACTCTTCTCAATGACTTTAAGAAGAAATACCACCATCCCTATTTCACAGATGGCAGTGTTGAGGTTTGAACAGTTATGACTCCTTATAAAGTCAGTAACCAGAAGTGCTAATATTTGACCTTAAATCCTCTTGGATGTCAAGGAACCTGCTCCAGGATTTTGCTGGATTTTTTTTTCAATCATTCAGAAAGATTCCAGTGTTCCTAGGCCTTTAATTCCAGTGTGCATTTTCTATCACTATTTTAGTCTCTATTTCTAAACCTACCTGCCATGTATCCATATGTTTACCAGTGATAAGGAATGCTGTCTAGTGACTTCAAAAATATCTACTAACATTGAATTACTCATTTCTCAATATAACAAGTCCAATAGCAATTGAAGTTTTTAAAGTATTCAAATGTGTCTGACATGACTTATTTTCACAAATCGGTGCAACCTCACAGCAATTAAGCTGTAATCTTCAGGTGTAAAGCTGAGCAGAGCCTTAAGCATCACTTCATAAAATCTTCCCATCAGAAATAACAGGATTGCCTGGGTCCACAGCCAATCATGCTTTATATAAGGTATAATGAGGGTTATTGTCAGTTTTACCATTATCTGATATATCTACCCAGATACTTCAAAAATAGGTTAATAGGCACTCCTAAGATGGCATTTCTAATCAAGTACTCCAGCCAAAAAACACAATCCATTGATCACTGGTACTCCCCCACTTACATTCTATCTAAATAGTTGTAAAGAATCTGTGTGTTTGCTTATCTTGTTTTCTCCTGAAGTACAATAAATAGATGTCTCTCTGTAGAGAGATGCTTGTGTTGAAAACTGTTTGCAAATGCCACACTTCTCACTAAGACCTTTGTTATACACATATCCTTCAGGGAGGTCTTATGTTCATTTTGTTTTGCTTTGTTTGCTTTCTCTTTGCCTCCATTCAAAGCCCAGCTAGGAATCTCACTGTCTTTTGGAATCAGTTAAATGTGTTTTCATCTTTGAGACAAGAAAAACTTGGGGCAGCATTGGCCATTGGAAGGGAAAAAGGAGAAGAAATAACAAAGTTCTTTGTTCATGTTTTTGAATGGTTACGCATATGATTTCAGAGATTAAAAGCATTTATATAAAAATCAGATTCTATGCTGAGACTTTTAAATTAGGAAGTGTGGTTTAGTAAACAATTGCCCAGAGACAATGAATGAGCAAATGGATGAGATAAAATTGCAGTTCAGTCCTGTGGAACTTTTTCTATGGCCTCTACACTGTGCTATTTTCTTAAGTATTATATCACTATTTCAGCTTTGTTGTTATTGAAATACAAAGAGGAAACTGTTGCATATTCTTTCCATTTTTCAGTACATGGCATAGATACTTTTATGCATTGAGTAAATATTTCCCTAATATAGTGAGTCTATTTGACGCACTGAGCTTAGGTATGAAGTGGTCACAGGGGAAAGGATATATTCTTAACCAATGCCATCTTGTAAATCCTGGGTCAGAGTAAAAATTTAATAACTGCATATTGATTAGCAGGTTTATTTGTTAGTTGGAGATTTTAAACTCTATCTTTTGTTTGTTTTTCTCATTTTCACTTATTTTTATAAAACTTTGATAAGCATGAGACAACTAGGGATTAATGCATAATTAAAGGGCACCAGAAATGGACTTCAGGAAAATACCTACAAGAATTCTAAGCAGCAGATCACCATAAACAGACCTTAGAAGAGCCTTGTGTAACCTATAGCACTGAAGATAGCCTTGAGCACTAAGAAAAGTCTTGTGTAGAAGAGAAGAGAAAAAATATTTCCTGGATAGAATTATAGATATGGCTATAAAGGAATCAAACACACATATGAAGATGCCAAGATGCAACATGCTATTTTGTATGCTAACCTAAATTTTGATATAATGAGACAGATTGGAAATTTGGCATTTGGACCTCAAGACAGTGATAATAGACTATAATTACATGAACTATTTTTTAACACATTTTAAAATAAAGGTAAGATATTTGGGGTATTCATTGGGAACTCTTTGAGATGTTTAAATGAGATTTTGTGGTGGAGGTGAAGTATTAAAATGAGAATTTAGGACTTGGATACAGTATATAAAACCTGAGGTTTTTTTATAGCTGTAGAGAAGTTTTATGAACAAAGTAGAACACAGAACAAGTGGTCTGGCCAAGATAGACAATCTCAGTGGCAGGAAGTGTAATGGCAGGAGAGTCAAGTTCTATACCTGTTGTCCTTGGCTCTCAGTGGCTGCATGGCATTACCTTTTCAAGTGTTTGGGTCTTATCTGTAGTAATATCTTGTTCTTCACAGTTGTATATAATTCCTTGGGGTCTATGAGTATATTTAATAGTGCTCACTCCACCATTTTATAGTTGGACTTATCTTAGTTCAAGCTGCCATAACTGACACCATCAACTATTTTCTCATGGCACTGGAGGCTGGAAGCACAAGGTGAAGTCTGGCAGGACTGGGTTCTGCTTCCAGTGAAGGTGATACAGTTGGCATACAGATGATCACTCTCTTACTGGGTCATTGCACAGCCTTTCCTTGGGGTGTTTGTGCATGGAGAAGAGGGGAGGTCTCTAGTGTCTCTTATTACAGATCACTGATCCTGTTAAATTAGGGTCCTGCCTTTATAACCCCATTTTACATTAATTACTTCTATAATGACCCTGTGTCTGAATATGACTACATGGGGGAATACACAAATGGGAGAATGCACAATTAAGTTCAAGGGCAATCTGAATGCAGTAGTGCTTATGTTCTGAAGAAGAGAAAATCCTAAGAATGGGAACTGATAAGTTGTGATATCTAACCTGATTTGAGGAGGAAAACCAAGAAAGAGAACAAATTGAGAATAAATATGTTTTAAACTTAACTAAGTAGATGTATTGTGTTCTCTATTAGACTTCCTATCAGTCTGTCACTTTCCTAAATTCTCCCAAGGAATGATAAAATTAAGTCTAGTGCTATAAAATGGGTCAACAAACACCAGAATCCAACTCTGGATGAGGACAGGGTCTAAAGATTGGTGGATGCAAGAGGGGCAATGGGACAAATCAAACACAGGATAGTCTTAGTTTTGTTTTAGGAGAAATGGACAGAGAGGCAGCATATCCCCTGTGGAGATGCAGGTCCCTGTGGGGGATGTAAAAAGTAGGCAAGGGAAGGAAGTGAGCAAGGCCAAGGTGATCTGGAGAATATTGCACCCTAAGTTACTAGCAGCAATAGTGTTTTATTTATATAGAATTTAGTAAGTAGAGATACAATCATGTTGTTCCAAAACATAGATCATATCATTTTGTTTGTGGACATGTATTTAACACTTTGCCATATTCATCTTTTAGTCATCATTAATAAACTATGACATACAGAGTTATATCCAATCATTTCCCCTTAAGTTTTGACATCATTATAACCATTTTTACTCATTAATTCCATAATACAATTTTTAAGAATCTAGAGGCATGTGACAGACTGTTCTTAGGCTAGTAGCTTTTGTGGTTACAAGGACACCAAAACAAAATCTCCAACCTAGTATGGGCAGATAACCATGTCCCAAGCACTATATTATTAACTCTTAATGGTTAGAGTGCCCAAGAAATATCAGGCCAAAGCTGCTGCAGTTATTATTCAAATTCTGTTTATTTTTATGTATTTATAGAATTTGTCTATATATCTAATCCTGGCATTCTGTTGTTCCTTAGTCATATGATACCACAGGGCTCTGTATGAGCTAATATTTCTAAGAATGGGAGGTCCTGACATCTCATTCTTTTATCATCTTTCTACATCATTCTTTGCCCACCAATGTGAGTCTCTGTGTAGGGAAATGGTAACTTCAGCTAATCTAACTTTGTTGCTATATATGGCACATAACTGCCTGAATGTAAAGAGGGAAGAGGCTTGAAATCTGAATTTTGGCCAGCTCTTCAAGTCCACCGAATCTTGTTGACCTTTTTGATTCTGCTTTGTTTTGAATATCTTGTTCCTGTCTATGTGTAGGGACAGATGTTACAAGAGTCTCCTAGCCTCATGAAGAGACCTCTGGCTTCTTTATGTGTGTTACAACCTCCAAGGCATAAGGAAAATCTGCAAGTAGATGAGCATGTCTCCCTAAAAGTGGCAGGGGTGGTATGTTCAGGACCTTCCTGGGGAAGCTTAAGAGCAGTGTTCCTGGGAGAAGGCATAAATGATTCACAAGAAAATGTTTAAAAGTCACCCAAGTGTGCCACATGTGGAGATGAAAACCAAGGGTGGCATGGCAGCCACCATATAGCCCAGCTTTGCTAGATCATTGTCAAACAGCTGTGCTGCCCTTATGACTTCTGCTGTTCTCATCAGATATGGCTGTGCCAAACAAATAGCTACTTTTTTATCTCCATCAAAAAACAAAGATCAGCTTCAGATTTTGTTTTAAGGAAAATCTGAGCATGACACAATAGCAGTAGTCTTTTAAATAACAGGTCTTTTATGGAAGAAATTTAACTTTTTTTTCTTAATTTTTTTTGTTGTTGTTTTGCTTTTATTTATTTTTTATTTATTTATTTATTTATTTATTTTGACTCAGGTTTTCTCTGTGTAACAACCTTGGCTCTCCTGTAACTCACTTTGTAGACCAGGCTGGCCTCAAACTCACTGATCCACCTGCCTATGCCTCCCAAGTGCTGGGCTTAAAGGTGTGACTCACTACTGTCCAACTTTACACACTCTTTGTTCAATGTTGTTTCAATTTTTTTGAGGGGGGTGATTTTTGAGACAGGGTTTCTCTATGTAACATCCCTAGCTGGCCTGGAACTACCTCTGTACACCAGGCTGATCTCAAACTCACAGAGGTCTGCCTGCCTCTGTCTTCTGAGTGCTGGGATTAAAGGTGTACTCCACCACTGCCTGGCTCAATATTTTATATAGGAAGTTTAGTAGAGATTTGCCTTGGAATTCTGAGGTTTTTCTTTTCTTCAGTGGGTTTTTCTATAAATTCTATCCATGTATATCTGCCTATTTGATAAATTATGTAGACAATATTACATAAGGTAAGTAATATTTATATAATATCTATATACATTTCTACTATGGGATATATTTAAGACTTACCAGGGCTACGAGGGAAAATGTTTTTTTTAATGATTCTTTTTAGTGCTGATTTAATAAATGAATGTCTGTTATGGAGGCAAATTGTCTCCTCTTGTGTGAGAAAGTAATGTGTTCAGTGTTCAGTGATCCTTTCAACTGGCTTACAGTGAACCTTATCCCTAAGACGTAACTGAGTAAAATATAACAGTGGGCCACATATCTGGATCCTTGTCTCCAGCTATGATGTGGTACATCAATCTAAGATAGCACATTGGTATGACCTGGAAGTTGTTACTGAGAAATGGAAATGAATTCCAATAACCTGGGTACTTTCTATGTGAAGCTGACTGATGATTGACACAGAAGTAGCAAAGAGAGAGGACCGGCTCGCTCCCCAGAGACAGAGGCTTGGATTCCATTCTTTAATCCATGGCATTTGCCCTCATAAAGGCATACAAAGTCGTGTTAGTCTTATAAACTACCCAGTTATCCTTCTTGGTTACATTTTCTACTCATTACTTTTCCTATGCAAAGAAAGATAAGTTACAGACCAGGTAACAAGGGTTGAAAATACTCAAGTGAGTTATGTAGACTTCTCTCATGCCCTACAACAAAGGAATGCAAGTATCTGGACTTGGACTGAAGTAGGTGATGGAAATGCTTATCTTAGGAAATCCCCAGAGGCTGATTACAATATAATAAACTACAGAAGTTTCAAACAGTGGGCTCTGTCTCATAAGGAAAAGTCTATGGTGTTAGGAAGCTAGGAGCATCTTGACAAGCATTTTCACTGTCTATGTAGACCACAAGTAAAATTTTATGGATCCTTTACAGAAGAACAAATTTCATAATAAGTCTAAGAAATAAATACCCTCTAAAGTCGGCTTCTCTAGGAGGTCACTGAAGGAAGACATCTCTAGGAGGTGACATAGGGCTAGAAGACAGGATTAGTTGCAATGTCTAGAATTGAGTACAACACTCAAGCTCAAAATGCTTGTATTCCAAGTGTTTCCCATAGTTTAAGGTCTGAGCAAATCTCTCCTTTGTGTCTTTGTTTTGTCTGAGATCCTCTCACTAACCATCTGGATTGGGCTGTCCTCTACTTGTAACAATGTTTCTGCTTCTGCCTCCTAGGTGCTAGAATGGCTTGTGCCATCTTGCCTAGCTCACATCTAAGATCTGAGTTCTGCCTCTTGGGGCTTCTGATAAAATTGAGATTTTTCTATCACTTTTCCTATAAATACATAGGCACACATAAATTTTTAAGAAAAATTACTATTTCAACATATTTTACAATTTTCATTATGACAGTGAAGGGTGAAATGAGATAAAGATGTCTCATCTTTGATAAGTAGCACACAGATATATCAGAAAATTAATTGATCATAACCTTCAATAATCTTCATAATCCATACTGAAAAAATTATTGTTTTTCATTTAATATTTAATATCTTCTGTCATATTGAAGTTACATTTTGAAATAATATATTGCCTTATGTGACTATGTTGTGAAATTATATTTCATACTTACATTTTTTCTTTTTTATTATTCAAAGCATTCCTATTGTAGAGACTCATTCTACATTGGGATGGCTTTCATAGAGATAATTTCCTTCAGATGTGCCATATACTTGGGTTATGCACACACAGAGACAGGAGAAATAGGTTCAGCATTCCAATTCCAAACACTTCTTTACAAGTAACATCAAGTTGCTTTTGAGGAAAATGCTTATTTCCTCAAAATGAAAATCCAATTGAATGTAATCGTCACTGAATTTCCTCTCTTTAACAGTGCATTTCAAAACACTGCAGATACATTGATGTACTCTGTAAGAATTTCAATCAGATGAATGCATGTTAAGTAACTGGTGGAAATGTGTGCATCAGTACTTCTATGTTTCCTGTCATCAGGTGATAGTACATTCTGAGTGCAAATTACCCAACATATGACTGGGAATGAAATAATTTGAGGCTGCACAGTTCTTATAGTCCTATAACACTGTAACACTATCATTGAGGAATAAACCAAGTGGAAGTTTCAGTCAATTACAGTATCAAATCTTAACATTCTTCATAGTAATTCAACAGAGAGAGGAGAGGAGAGAGAGAGAAAGACAGAGAGACAGGGGGAGAAAGGGGAGAGAGCTGTTCATGGAAAACTTTATATAGATAGGGTGAGGCTCTATAAATAGTTAATATACTGAGAGCATCAAGTTGTAGGATAATACCACAACAGTGAGTGATGGGTTCAGGGAATTTACTGTATGTTCTCATGTAATCTCTAGAGAAGCAAGATGAAGATACTATTATTTTCATTTCCTGTGTTAGGGAACTCAAGCAAATAAGAACTACATCTAAGACCATCCATTTACTTATGAGGAAGTAGAGTTGAAATTGTGTCGCCTGGATCAAGGGCTCAAACTACTACAGAGTATCTGGGATCATCTGAGGTAGGGGCAATGTGCAAATTCAGTTCACTGAATTTACTGAGTTTTTATTATAAAATAACAAATGAGAATATGACCTTATCAGACTACCATATCTATGACTGTAACCTCTTATTCATTGTCTGTCAACAACCTACTTATATGATAATTTCATAATATTTCTTCTCTACCTACATCCATCACTTTAGAGAGATTTGTTTTTAGCACAGAGATAATAGTCCAAATCTTGGAGAATGATTAAATAACACAGAAAAATTTTCATGGAGAAAAAAAAAAAAAAAAGATTGGAAAAGACAGCTGAGTCACTATTGGAAACAGCAACAGAGGAAGAAAACCAAGTGAAAAATAATGCCTGGGGTTCCAATACTGTAAGGAGACCAGAAGGGACATCAGAAATATAAGGTATTGCAGAAAAACCAAAATGAGAAAATGTCTAAAGGTAGATAAAGCAATTAACTACCTGTTGTAAGGGAAAAAAAACAGAGAGAAAAACAAAGGCTCAAAGTACAGGGAAAGCATGGCAGCCATGAGGTATCCTTGCTGAAAGCTGCTCCCATATGACTGATGCTCCATTATCAGTGAACAGTGGATACCAAAAGCAGAATTAAGAACAACTACAACTTTGAAGAGAGAGGAGAGAAAAAGTAAAATGAAAAGGTCGTAATAAGAAATGTAAATATGCTATTTGATTTGTTCATTTACTGAATATCTACTTTATGTGCAGAACTATTTAAATGGAGTAGGTACCCATGCTGAAGAGAAGAACAAATGATAATCCTTGCTAAGTTCCACTCTTTGGGGCTGGACTTTTTTCTTTTTTCTTGTTATGTTTTTTTTTTTTTTTTTTTTTGAAAAGCAATCTTACTTTATATACCAATCCCAGTTCCCTCTCCCTCCCATCCTTCCACTACCCCCACCCCCCCACCCCTGCTTTCCCATCTACTCCTCAGAGACAATTAAATCTCCCATGGGAAATCAATAAAGTCTGTCATAACACGTGAGGCAGGGCAAGAGGTCTTTCCCCATATCAAGGCTGAGCAAGGTACCTCTCCATAGGGAATGGGCTCCAAAAAGCCAGTTCATAAACTAGGGATAAATACTGGTTCTCCTGCTAGGTGTTCCACAATCTGCCCTAGCTACCCAACTGTTACAGGGCTGAACTTCTTTAAATTACAAATTTCTTTGGGGGTGATTGACATCATTTACATGGTCTTCCAGGTATTTCTTTGACTACACCCATTTTAGATAACATTTTTTATCTAACTATGGCTTACACAAACATCTGATGATATATGTACACCAATGTGAATCCTTCTACAGGTTCTGTGGGTTATGACATTTTCAGAATTACATACAAAGTTAGATCCATCATGTTTTCACCTTCTAAATACCCTCTCCAGAACAACCTACACACATACACATACCAACACCAAACTCCTTACAAGTATGGTGTGAAAAAACACCTCTCTTTTCCCTCTTGGTGATAATTACTGCGCTTCTTTACTTTCTAAAGATCACATAGACTGAAATCTTCCCAGCAGAATGCCATCATTTACTTTTCAAAGCATGTATAAAATTAAATAGCATTGTGGGAAATGGAATGCAAATGAGGCAAAGCTGACACTGAACAAGTTATAGTGTTAGTATGCATCCTCATTTGGGGGATGTTTCTGGGATCCCCATGTTGGGACAGCCCTTCCTTCCATCACCTTCTCTTGTTGTGTGTGGTAGTGGTGGGTACACTCCTTTCACAGCACTATGGTTCCTGAGTCAGCTGCCTCTCCTTCTCTTTAGAATGGCAATCTTATTAGTATATTTCTAATTATTTAAGGCTAACAGGGCTGGGCTAAAGCTATAGCTTTCCCCTTCTTTGGAAAGTCTGGACAAGTCCGAGGCTTTGTCTGTATTTGCTCATTATCTGTGTTGGGGGAAGGGGTTTTGGCCTGGGCAAACCTGCCTTGTCCAGCGTCAGAGGCATTGGTGCAATCACCAATTACTCTGTGAACTGAGATCTAGTCCAGTCCGTAACTGAGTTTTTAGGGACCTGTCATGATATTTACCAGGCTCTCTCAACATCACCTGATGAAATTTTAGGACAATTTGATCACAAAACTAATGACAATAATAGTTTGTAAATTTTTGAAGAAAATAGTAATCCAGATATCCATAGATATAAAATGAAATGTTTGCATAATTGAAGGGGGGCATAGTAGTTCTTTTTTTATTTATTAGTTTATTTTGGTTCTTTTTCGATGCATTCATTATACATGCCAACCACTGTTCCCCCTCCCTCCCCCTCTCATCCCTCACCTTCTCTCACTCCAGCCCACCCATCCCCCATCCACCACTCCTCAGAAAGTGAAAGGTTTCCCATGTGGTGTCAACAACCTGGCACATCAAATTGAAGCAGGACCAGCCCCTCCACAGTGCATCAACACTGAGCAAGAAATCCCACCATATGGAATGGGCTCCAAAAAGCCAGCTCATGCACCAGGGGTAAATCTTTGCAATAATATCTTGTTACATGGTTCAGGTATGTAGACCAGACCAGCTTAGATTTTGTGACCATCACCTTGCCTTTGTCTATGAGTATTGGAACTATGGATATGTACCACCATGTCTGTCAGTAATCTCTCTTTCTCACAATAAAATGCCAACTAACAAATGTGAAGGAAATGATGGAATTAAAAAATGACCACTTTTCACTTAGTATAATAATAATAATAATAATAATAATAATAATAATAATAATAGTAACTGGAAAAATACAGTGGATGCTGAAACTGGTAAATGAATGACAGAAATATCAAGGTTTTATTACACAATCTGTACCAATTATAAAGAGGCAACAGAAATTTCACGGTGCAAATATTTTACACACTATATTAAACATGGGATCAAAGTTAAATCACCCATAAAGAAATGTAAATGTATCATGAGGATGTTGGTAGGATGCACCTAGAAAGAAAAGATCCCATTCCTATAACACTCTTGCCTAAATTGCATACTGCAAACAGTAGTGAAAACATAAAAACACTGAAAAGAGATATTTTTGCTTAAAGTCTTTTAGAAAAAGATCAAGTAAGATTTAAAAAAATCCAATCTGTTACAGATTAAGGAAACTTGAGATCTGACAACTAAATGAGACTTATTTAAAGCTGATCCATTATTTTTACTGTGTCAGGTTACTATTGGTTTATTACGCTGTGCTGTGTTCGATATACTTTGTTATTTAAGAAATTAAAACAGGGAAGGGTAGCTCTAGCCCCTAATCAAAGAAGCTTCCTTTTACAGCAAATAGAGAGCATCACAGAAAGCCACAAGTGGACACAATGTGGAGGTTAATAGATCATGGTGAGCAAAATGATCAGCCCTTAAGAGAATATAGATATATATCAATATCACACCCTTCCTCCCAGGGCACAGGGATCACCACGGAAAAGAAGGCTGAAAGAATATAAAAGTCAGAGGTGTTGGATGAAAGCAAGGAAAATCTCTTTTGGACACTGATCAGCTGTGTTGCAAACTCATAAAGGTTGTAAAAATATGCATGAAACCTGTGTGGATTTTTGATTTTTCTGTGTTTGTCATTTTTAGGTTTGCTTATTTTGGTTTTGTTGTTGTTTGTTCTAAATAGAGGAAAAGAGCATAAAGTTGGGTGTGTAGGGAGGTGGAAAAGTACTGGGAAAAGGGAAACATGATTAAAATATATTGTCTGAAAAAAATTATTTCAATATCAGAAAAGCCATGGCATGAGGAAAATTATTCCTCTTTTGGTTGTTAGGACTCCCTTTTGTCACCAAGTTTATTTAACCAGTTGCCACTGCTGCCGAATCCTTCACTAATACCAGAGCCACTATTTTCAGGCTTCCATCATTAACTTAGGACCATAAGTTCTCCAGCAAGCCTCCACACTTTTAGTACCATATTAGGAGTGCTCCAGCACCTAGCTTTATGGACTGAGAAACTACTGAGGTCTTGTCCTTTCTGCCCTGAGACAGCCACTATTCTCATTGTTGGTATACCTAGCCCGAAGGAATGAGCAATTAATGGATTCTCAGACTTTGAGATGCAAGACAGCTGTTATTATTTTTACTATGTAAACTAATTTAATAAATTATTTTCATATAAATTTGTCCTATTGGTTCTGTTCTTCTAGATAACCCTAACTAATACATTCTGTATCCTAGGCAACTAACCCCAAGACTGTTTCATACATTCTGTCTTTCCTTAAGTCATGGGTTCCAGTTCAGACCAATGGTAGCGTCATCTGGAGTTGAGAACTCAATAGAAGAAAGAAGGATGCATTGACTTTCCAGGTTCCCCATGAATCCATTGCTTGGTGTGACATTACTCTGCTGACGGGTACAGTTTCTAGTGGACAGTGCCTCTTCCTCAGATGGATGGGAGAGGCTCTTCTTCTCTTTACCCCTATCACACTGAGGGCAATATCCTTACTATTCTTACTATCCTTATTATCCTCAGGTTACCAACCACCTTATACTTTTTCCTTTAAGTCTGCTTTCCTATATTGTCTGTTCATTGAAGTTTCCTCATTTAAAGGCTTTTGGTTTTGATGCTAGGTCATCAAAAATCAATCCCAATTGGACAAACATTATCTGACTTATCTGCAGTCATGTTTAAGATATTTTCTGCCAAGGGAAAAAGCAAGCTCTGAAGATGTTCCCCAATGTCAGAAGGAGACTATGCTTATAGCATATAAATAGACACATAGCAGCACTGCTGTGAGAACCACTTTCAACATTGATGATGGGCTATGGAATCAGGCCCTTTCAATGAAGATAACCCAAATCCCGGACTTGTCCACATATGATTCTATGTCTCTGGGTTGGTTCATAGTGTCTATTGTTATCATTAGAAACAATATGTCTTAGTAAATTCTAGCACAGCTGTGGCACAAAGTAGAAAGGAAAGAATCGAATTGGCTAAATGTAGTAAATCTCTATCATTGTTGACCTTCCAGGGCACTTCATATCTATAAGCATATTTGGATTTTGTCTGGAATCAATAGATTTTTACTCTATCTCAAACTCACCTCCATTTGCTACTCGTTCATGTGTTTTCCCTCCTTTGCATGAAGCATCTGGGAATATTTTACACGGCTTTCCTGTAATCTGCCAAACTATGCACACATGTGTCTTTCAGAAGTCCAATTTTCTTCTCTCAGTAATTGGCCAATGCAGAGAAACAAAGTATCATTTTATTTTACATAATGGGGCTATGTAAAATGATTCACTAATTCAGTGCTGAAAAATAATAACCACAAGTTGGGAGGCTTAAAAACACACCTGAGAGGAGAGTACCCAGGGATATCTAAGTGTTCAGTATTTACACAAGCTCACTCTTGCCCCCTGCAGTTTGCTAAGGGACCAAAGAATATTTTGCAATTAGCTTGGTGTTTTGCCTGCAAATCTGAGCTGAGACACCCATTTTCCTTATAAGGAGCTGTCAGTTCCCCCAGGAAGACAGCACACAACACTATTATTTGAAAACAGGTTTGCTTCTCTATCACGTGGCAATTATGTCCTTGCTCTTCCTTTGTCTCCCTTCCCATTAGTAGAGAAAAATCATTGCAGAAAATTATGCAACCTACTACTTATTATGGATTACTGTGTTTTGTGCCCCTCATAATTCGAAATGAATGTATATATAAAAGTTGTTTCAATAAGTAATGCTTTTCCTCCAGTAATAACACAGGTTTTAAAAACAAAACTCCTAAGACAAGTGTGTGCACTTATCACCTGCAATTTTGTTGTACTAATGCAAACATGAGAAAACTACCCCCCCCCAAGAGCCCTAGAATTCAGCACCCTACACACTGAACAGCACCCTATTCTCTTAGGTTACCCCAGTGATACAAAAAAAAATTTAGAGCAATTTATAAACAAATTCCAAGTCCTTGTCACTCTTCAAAATAACCTTGTGGTAGGTTGTTTATATTAATAAAGAATTGAGTAAGTAATTGAGTATTTCACCTGTTTAAAAAGGAAAATTGTCTAAATCTCACCCTAAATGAACTTAATGTAAACACTATATTGCATTATTATGTGTTTTGTTCATATGTCAAGTTGGTTCAGGCCTTACATATGCTAGCATGCAGGTTACATTAGATACTTGCAGTTCTGTTCTGCAAAGTATTTTCCACAAGCTTTGTATGCCTGCAGTCTGGAACATTCCTTCTGTACTAGGAATTTCTGTTCATTACATAGGCTCTTCTAAGCAAGAATGCAGGTGTCAGTGATTAAGAAAAAATTGTTCCCTGTTAATAAGCAGGGCTTTTTTTATTTCTAGGAGGGAACCCTTTTAAGATAGCTAGTAGAATTAGTACCAGTTTCTTCCATTGTTCTTTGAATGTAGCACTGTTGAGCCTTTTCAAAAAATAGCTTAAGCTGTATACTGAGGCTGTGTCCTGTTTTGTAGCTCACATATGAACTATCATGTTCTAAACTCAGTCTCTCTTTAATGTTACTCTTCTCTTTTCTTCTCTTTCTCTTCACTTCTTTTCTCTTTTCTTCTCCTCTCTTCTCTTGGCCTTTTCCCTCCTCAACCCCCTGTATAGAAGTAATGTCATTATATATGACTCCACAGCTGTTGCTAACATTTTTCCATTAGTTGCTACCTTGTTTTCTTGTTGCTGATTTTGTTTTTGTCTTTGGAGACAGTTTTTCACCAAGACAAGTCTGTCACCAATTAGACTAGGCTGGGGAGCCAGGAAAGCCCAGGGATCTTCCTGTTTCCATCTCCCCAGTGCTAAGATTATAAGGGCTACCATTCCTGGCTTCTAATATGTTATTTCTGGAAATTATACTCAGGTCTTTGTGTTTAACAAGCAATTGTGTGTTCTTCTGAAGGAATTATGCTCTTGTCCCTTGGCAAGAGAAACTCAGAACAGAGTTCATTATCCTTGTTCAATTTCATCTATCCTTTTGATCTGTAATTTCAGTTCATAATATCAATTATCTTATCATTATTATGTGTGGTAGTGTCATATTACAAAGAAAGGAATGGTCATTGCTTTTGTAGATAGTATTTAAAAAATAATATAGATAATTGAATGAGACAGGACTTAGACTAAATCTGTGAATGTAATTCCATATCCAAGACTATAAACTTTCCTTAATCAGGATACTTTGAAGGAATTCTTTCAGCCAATAACAATTACACTGAACTATACTACTTTTCAGCCCATAAACATAGTATGATTTCCAATAAACATGTCATGGCAGGCTTGGTGAGAATTTATTTGTCCGTTTATTGATTAACTACCTGGCATGCCTCAGGCATTGTTCTGAAAGTGCTAGGCTCCACCGCTGAATAAGGCAGCTAAAGTTCTCTCTGATATCTGGAGAAGATAGATAGGTGGGGAATTACAGCTGTCACGGGAGTAGCAAGTCGGAGTGCTACTTTAGGCAGTGTAGTCATGAGAATTTTTGCTGAGGTGGTTGAAATGAAGCTGAGATGATGACCTGTAAGATGAGACTGGAAGAGCCAGTGGTGTGATCCTCTGCAGGAAGTGTATGCCATGCAAGGTGAACAACTAATGAAAATGAAGTACAATTGGTTCCACTTAGACTGTTACCATAACACAACAGCAGTGGAAGTCCAGATGAGCACTCTCTTCTACAGTTCTTCATTTTTGTGGATAGTAACTTGTAAAAAAAACAAATGAAAGCATTAGAATGTTGATACATTTCTACATCCTTATGCTCTACAAATTAAGGTTAAAGGAGAAAAGAAAACATGTCTGATGGTTGCATTCATATAAGATTCTTAAAATTTAGAATAATTTAGAAGGAAAGAAAGCAAAGTGGGTTGGTTTGGTGATACAGAGTTGAGTCAAGACTAGGTAACAAAGGAACTGAGAGATATCTGGAGAATGATCAGGGTTTTGATTGCTGGTATGTGATCATTCATAATTGCATATGCTGTATAACAGTCGTTACAAACAGTAGGCCCATGTATTTCAATTTACATTAAATACACATGACTAGAGTAAAAATAAAGTTAGATTAGCTCATTTTCTTACATGCAGGATTGTTGGTAGTACCTCTGTTAAGTTTTCAAAAGTGCTTAATGAACTTCTCTCCATAGCGCATAGTGGGCTTTGCTGATCTTTCCATGGTACTCACTCCCCTACATTTGGAAGACTCTTTTTTCAATGTGGGAAAAGTAAGAATGTTTATCCAATCTATTCACAAACATGTCTCCTCGAGAACTTTGTGTAAGAACTAAAGAACTTAATTTGCCTATGGTTTCAGCATTCCCTTTTAATTAGTAATTCTGGAAAACCTGAATTCAATCAGCTAAATACAGTTTCTCATTTTACCCTGTTCCTTAGAAACAAGCTGCTTCTATCATTTGCCCTCTCTCTTATTTCCTAATTCTTCCATTCTCTTCCATCCTTCCTTCCTTCCTCTCTTTCCTCCTCCCACTGAATACCGTGTGTGTGTGTGTGTGTGTGTGTGTTCACACACATGCACAGAAGTGAGCTGATGTGAACCTAAAGTCTTGCACATGCTGGCTTACTATTATTCCTTATGCAATGAAGAAACAATTTCCTGAGGTCAGGAAATCCTGCCTTTAGAGCATGTTATTCCCAACATTAAGAGTATTTTTCCTTTAGCTGTGTTTGTGCAAGAAATATAACCAGATAAGTGTTTTTTCCTGCTAGTTTTGTTTTATATATGCCAACTTCTGTTAGAATGTTTATGACCTTCATTTATACCACATGGAAAAGTCAGAGTCTTAGAGATGCCAAATCTGTACTGCTATGAAGTGATGAACACCCATGATAAATCCCTATCAAAGAGTAGACAGTTCAGGCTGTGCATGTATATGAACCAGCTTCCACTGAAGGGGCTTCACAGAGCTCTGAAGAATAGAAATACAAATAATCAATGAAGTCTCTAGATATACATCACGATCCCAAGAGCATGCTGACCTGATGATTCCCACTGGTGCATTGTTCAGTAACCAGTCACATCTGCAGAATGTACTCACACCTCTATTTTGAAGTTCTACATTAGTCTACTTGCAAACCTTCATTTTCCAAATGACTCATGACTATACTAAAATACTACATAGAATATACCATATAAGAATTTTGTCCTATCTTTATGGCCCTCCAAGTTCATGCAACAGATCCTATTTGTCAGTTTGGCATGAAGAAATAGGGGCATTTGTGACAGATGAGTAGACATGCAGTAGATATGAGGGTTTTACCAGCTGCTTCCCTCTCAGTTTGGAATATTCTTCCTTAAGACCATTGGAGACAAAGGTAGGTAAAGACAGTTCCTTCCAACCCCCCCCAGTAGAATTTGTGGATGAAATGGATAGCAGGAATATTTTAGAAAAGCATTAGCCAAAGTAACTTCAGGATCATATCTTAATGATGGCTACTTTGACACAGATGGGTTATTGGTCACCAAGTCCTTAAATTTAATCTCACAAATTTTTCTATGACTTAATAAGCCTCTCTTTTCATTATTACTACATTAGTATTTAGAATTTGTGAAGAGCAATCTATTTTTCTAACATAGCTGGTGCAGATACATTTGATTGGAATCAAAACACTGAATGGTTTTTACAAGAGAACTTTATTGTTTAAACATGCACACTGTATTAAAACACACTGGTTCCACAATTCACCTACCACAGTCTAGCTGCCGATATAATCCCTAGTAACTGTGAGGCTTTTGACAGGTTATTTAAACCATCTCTACCTTGATTTCACCTCTGCAGAATGCAGGTAATAATATTAATATCTTAGAATATTTGAGGGGATTTTTAAGAATTAATAAGAATATTAATTGAACATAGTGTCTAGCACATGCTAAGCTACCAACAGAAATTATTATATGTAACTATTATTATCAGTGCAATTTATAAAATCCTACTTATCTGATGAGGAAATTTGATTTTCAAGTGTCTATATCCTGGGAAAGCAATGAGTAAGTGTCAGGGGGAATGTCACCAGTAGATCTTCAGAACATCACTAAGAATGTTATGTCAACTTGCTTGGTTAACATACCATGTAAATCTTTTCTAAGACAAACCCTCAATAGTTCATACTAGGCCAACCTGAAAGATAACTGTGTATTCTTTTCTAAAAGTATAATGATGAAATAGGCCTTTTTTCTAGATTATTCTCAAGTTATTAATACATAAAAAGAGAGCATAAAAAAGAGCAACAACAAAGCCACTTTGTGGCTCAAGTAGCTAGTGAGTAAAGCATTCCATATATCTGGAGAAGTTTTCATGTGCAATTCCCTGCCAGGGAAGATGCTGTACTTAACTTGACCTACGTGATAAAAGTAGATGAGCTAGTTTTGTGTGGGAAGAACACTGATTTATGGAGATAATTTCCTAAGGCTTTGTTTGCTTTATGTTTGTATTACAAAATAATTTGTAACGTGTTTCAGGGAAGAAAGAAAAAAATTGAAGTCACTGACCTGTGTTTGAAATAAAGAAAAACTGTATAGATTTTTTAACTAAACATTTGATATACTAAGCATGCTTTTACTCCCCACACATGAACAATTAATGATAGTAGGAATAATGACTTCCTAAGGACCGGTTTAAGGCAATACACACTGTATGTGTATCATACACCCAGGTGTGCCGATACCCTTATTGCACCTCTTCATTACAGTCATTTTGTTTTTTGTTTGTTTGCTTGCTTTTTGATACAGGTTTTCTCTGTGTAGCTTTGGAGCCTGTCCTGGAACTAGCTCTTATAGACCAGGCTGGCCTCGAACTCACAGAGATCTGCCTGCCTCTGCTGCCTGAGTGCTGGGATTACAGGTGTGGGACACCTATGCCCAGCTTCTTTACAGTCATTTTGTTAACCACTGGCAAACCACAGGACAGTAGTCAGATTCACAGAATGAAAGCCATATAACAAAATACTGAATACCAAGTCATTTAAAAAAATATTGCCAAAACCCCCATTATCTAATGGGTTATATTTTTTCCACAAATACAGTCAGTAGGTCCATAATGAGATATCTCATAGCTGGAAATTTCTTTCCTGTTGCTGGGACACAGTTGTGGTCTCAGTGTCACAAACCAGTTGAAGAATCAAATCACAATTTGTTTCTTCCAAAATATCCATTCCCAGAAACAAAACATGTCGCATACTGACATCCTAGTAAGGATAGGGAAGCTTCCTTCTAAATGTCTATCTCATTCTGTTTCTACCTCTGATAATTGGCTTGGTTTCACATTTTCCCATACCAAGTTGTTTTCTGCAAGTCTTGGACATCTAGTGACCTTGCCTCTCTTTTGTATGTCATGGTTTTGTAACATCTTTACATTGTTGTCTATGCACTGTTATTGTCCCCTTTGTTGCCTTCCTGTTAAGATCAAGACAAAAAAATACTTTTTATCCCACCACACATGATCTTTGCATCACTCTTGTAATTCTGCCTTGTATTCCTAACCATGCAAGATAAGAGAGATGTGAATGCCCATAGATTTGGGCATAAGCATAGCAACTTCAGGACTGAAAGGAATTTAGGGATATTTAACTTAACTTGTGCTTCTATTGTGTGTGTGGCAGAGGTACATGCACCATAGTGCATATGTGGGAGTTAGAGGTAATTTGTAGAAGAAGTCCTCTCCTTTTAACATATGTGTTACAGGTATTGAACTCAAGTCACTGGCTTGGTGGCTAGCAATTTGACCCATGAGCCATTTTTTTTTTACCCTAATGTATTTAATCTTCAATCTCTGAAATCTAAAAATGCATATGGGGTTCCACATCTCTATTGTTTCAGAGGCTGGGAATGTGTAAATTGTGTCACCAGAAGTACTTTGAGCCAGGCTTGGGGGTGGCTCAGATCTGAACCCCTTGCCCACTGTCAAAAAAAAATTACTATTACTACTACTACTACTACCACCACCACCACCACACACAGCAACACACACACACACACACACACACACACACACACTTGAAAAGTAATATATGGAGAGAATAGAAACACACACACACAAAAACACACACCCTGCTGTGATGAAACACCATGACCAAAAGTAACTTAAAGATGGAGAAGTTTACTTCATTCAGGCATGTCAAGGCAGGAACTGAAGCAGGGCATTAACCTGGAGTCAGAACCTGAAGGTGAGGCCATGGAAGAGTGCTCCTTACTGGGCTGCTTCTCCTATCTTGCAAAGATGCTTTCTTAAAGTGCCCAGGCCCACCAGCCCACTGTGAGCTGGCCCTCCAATGTCAATTATCAATAGGACAATCTGGTAGGGCATTTCCTGAATTGAGGCTCTCTCTTCCCAAATGACTCTAGATTGTGTTAAATAGACCTCAAACTAGTTAATGCAAAGATTTGGATGAATATTTAACATCTGGGCTTCTTTACATCTCCAGTTTTCTTCCCTCTTAAGAGGGAAACTTGGAAACTGGCTAGGATAAAGGAGACAAAAAGATACTCATGAAGACAGGAACTGAGAAACCACCCTCTTCTTCCCACATCACTGTTGTCCAAATGTAAGGTCGTATAAATACAAAATGCTAACTGTTAACTATTACTTTTAGTCCCATCCTTAGTTTTAGTATCTTGACTTAGTGTTTCTTCTCTATATTAGCTTTTCCCTTCCTCTTGTCTCTCCCTCTCCTTCTTCCCATCCCACTTCTCTCCCGCTTTCCTTCCTTTCTCCTCTGTCTTTGCCCCCTTGGTTGTTCCATGCATGTTCTGGTAAATTAACTTTCATAGGTAAAATGGGTTTGAACGCTAATACTAAAGAACTAGCACTTCAGCCAGTATCACAGGAGTCTAGGGGAACACCCCAAAGTGAAAGACAAGTTAATTAGATGAGAACATGGGGGATGAATAATACCCTAAAATATGCATGTAAAGGCTCTGAATTTATGCCACACATCCTAGGTTATTTGAAACTAAACTAATCTTCACTGTTTGGAAAAAAATAAAACAAAACAAAAGAACTTCGGGAATTTGACTAGTCCTTCCCTTTTTAGAAATTAACAAGAACAAAATACAAAGGATGCCAGATAGAGAGTAGGAAGAATGGGATTCTTGATTGAATTCCTCCTCCAGGGGCTGAGAGGCTATTATATTTTCAAGTGTTTATCATTTCATAGGCAAAAGATAAGGCATTCATTTGACTGAGCCTGAGGCTCAGGAGAATGAGATATCAGTACGAATGGCCATGAGAAAGTCACTTAGTTATACCTGGAGACCTAGAGGCTTGAGTAGATCCCCTGAGTTCTGTCCAGTCAACCACAGAAAACAGACTACTTTAGGTTTGCTTTCATGGCTAAAATTAGGAAGAAACATTTTGAAAATTCAATGTAATAAATATTATACTTAAGTTATAATAAATAAAAATACTTTACTCCCATACATAATCATTTTCCCTTTAGAATGTTTAACCCCATAGATTGTGGCAATCTGTGGCAGCATGTGCTTACCTGTTTTATCTTATATTAAAATGATCAAGAGGTATTTCTGGGCAAAAAAGCAAAGTGCTTTTCAAACTTACAAGCACAAGCTAATGGATACACACCCAGTATATATTTTTAGGAATTGCATTGCAAAAGGGCATTAATAATACTGAATTCATTTGAATTACACATTTTACATTCCCCTCACCTCTATCAGTGCTTCTGCGAAGTGCTAAAGTGACAATTACATATAAAACATTAATTGTAACTTTTTTCACGTATCCTTTGGATGACTGAACATAAAAGAGAATAAGAACTTGAACCCGGGAGTTGGAAATAGATTGAAAATCCAGCATAATATACCCAAGATTCTCAAATGTGACACATTGCTAAATTCCCCTAAAAGTTAATTTCTTTATTTATAAAAAGAAATGGTAATGGCTGAGGAGATGGCTCAGCAGTTAAATCACTAATATAATCATGAAGACACATACCTGTGTAAATGATGCATGGGTGTATAAGTCCAGTATTCAGAGGGCTAGAGCTGTGCTGGAGCAAGCTAGCTAACTAGACTGGCTTTATCAACAAGCTCTGAGCTTGACTAAGAGATGTCACTTCAGTGAATATGGTAGAGAGAGAATGAGGACAATTCCTGATATCAACCTAGGACTCCCTGAACCACATGTGTGCCCACCCACTGACTCCCCACTACACAAGTACAGGTGAGCCAGCCCTTCCATACACATAGCACACGTACACTAAACAAGTAAGTAAACAAAAAGCACAAACCAATGCTAAAATAGCATCTGCCATGAAGGATCATTTGTAGAATTTCGGTTGATACTTACAAAATGCTTAAGCATCAAGGTGATAGTAATACTTGATCTATACATTGAAATTCCCATAGATTTTGTGGCTTTATTGTATCCTAGAAAGATTATCAATAATGTCCCTCCCCTTTTTTCTATCACTAGGAATTTGGGATATTTAAAATTATGTGGGGGATAGAGCATCCTTTCTATAAATATCTACCTCATAAAATATTGCTTCCAGTTGTGTTTATTTTCTTGGGAGATATTCTGCAAGCTAGAAATGTCGTATCAAGTGAGAGGTTTTTATAGACCTTCTTGGAAATTGCTAAATTACTCTCCAGAGGAAAGTAAACCAATTTGCAGATAGCTGTGTGATATTAAACCTCTTTCCTCATAGACACACTAACATTCAGTTTTCATTATTTTAATTTATTTATTATAGAAGAAACATCATAAAATTATATAAAAACATTTTTCTTTAACTGTTGATGTAACAAGGGTTTTGTTGGTGTCCTTGTTTTCCCAGTCTAAGACTGGCACTTGTTCCTAACCAGTTAATTTTCCTGACAAATTAGAAAGCCATTCACCGAGAAACCCGACCGTGAGGCTTTGCGTTTCCTCTTTCCAGCCTGCGCCTAGCGATGGGCATCTCTCAGGACAACTGGCACAAGCACCGCAAGACCGGAGGTAAGAGAAAACCCTACCACAAGAAGCGGAAGTATGAACTGGGACAGCCTGCTGCCAACACGAAGATTGGCCCTTGTCGTATAGTATACACACAGTCCGAGTTCGAGGAGGCAATAAGAAGTACTGTGCCCTAAGATTGGATGTGGGAAACTTTTCCTGGGGCTCTGAGTGCTGTACTCGAAAAACAAGAATCATTGACGTTGTCTACAATGCATCCAATAATGAGCTGGTCCGCACCAAGACCCTAGTGAAGAACTACATTGTGCTCATCGACAGGACAGCACACCGTACGAGTTCCACTATGCACTGCCCCTGGGCCGCAAGAAGGGGGCCAAGCTGACTCCTGAGGAGTAAGAAACACTAAACAAAAAACGATCCAAGAAAATTCTAAAGAAATATGATGAAAGGAAAAAGAACGCCAAAATCAGCAGTCTTCTGGAGGAGCAGTTCCAGCAGGGCAAGCTTCTTGTCTGTATTGCCTCAAGACCAGGCCAGTGTGGCAGAGCAGATGGCTATGTGCTAGAAGGCAAGGAGCTAGAGTTCTATCTGAGGAAGATCAAAGCCAGGAAAGGCAAATAAACCATCATTCATAGCTCATGTAATAAAGACGTTTATTGTTCTATTAAAAAAGAAAAGAAAAAAACAGCCATTCACCATTTCAGGGCATTTTGTCATCATCATAATCACCAAAGAACCCTAGGCAAAATTATACACAAATGCTTCCTTGGAAGGTAACATTTCTGGGTCTGCTACTATAGAACAAAGCTAAGAATATTCTGAGACATTACACACCATAGGAATCAGTGTGTCAGAATTCAGTTAGAAAGAGAATTGCTACATGATTTGGATAACTTGGAATTCATGGGAACAGCGATCATTTGAAACTCATAGATTCAATAGATTCTTCATTGTATGATTTAATGGTACTTTTCAGAGAATCATTTTCCCGGATCCCTGGTTTGTTGTTTTGTCCAACATAGGACATCTTTGTACCTGGGAATCCTCACAGGCATCTCCCTTTCCTCTCTACTGGAGATTCAGTGTAATCACCCCAAATTTATTTTTTCATATCACAAACAAACAAAAACTGGCATTCAGCTACCTTGTGTTCACTACACTATAAAAGAAGTTTGATGAACTTCTAAGTTTTCAGATACTGGACACTTTTAAAGATTGATAGGACTCTGGTGACTGAACAACTAATAGACACTATTGAAAAAGAAATGGAAAGATAGTGAAGAAGAAGGGTAACCACCCAGAGATAGTGAGAGGCAAATGTCTTACTTAACAGTAGAGTAACTGGGCATCTGGGCAATGACAAACCATAATGGAAGCAGCAAACCTCAGGAGGCTGATGTTGAGCATCAAGAGCACTCAAGAGAATTTCAATCTGTGGAGTAGTAAATGAAAAGAAATAGTTTTAAATGGATGGAGAGCTGGTTATAATGTAAACATGGATAAGATAGAAACTGATAAGAGACAAGGAAATTGCTGTAATACAACAAACGTATGAAGTCACTGAAATGAAAATACACTATAAGCAAAAGGTAGCCCAAGATGTAGACAACTGAGAATCAGAGGAATGGCCGTAGACAGAATTCCAGAATTAGGTGAATTTGAGAAAAGTAGAAAATAATGAAATGTTCTAGAGGTTTCTAACAGAGGTTAGAAAATAAATACCAAATAATTTGGGTGAATAAAATTGAAAACTTGGAATGGAATAATTGTTATCATATAATCAAGATATGTCCCAAATATTGAGGTTTCAAAATGAAAATACATACAAAAGGCCTTAGATCATAAAATAAAAGTAAAAGGAAAAAAAAAAGAGGGGAGGTAGCTAGGGAAAATAGGAGAAAGGGGGTAGAAAATATTTTTATGCCAAATAAACAGGACTCTCTTTTACAATGTATACATATAAAAAGGATTAATGTATCTGAAGAAACTTAAATCCTATATGTCATAGGAAAAAACAAATGAAACACTGACTTAACATCACTACAAATAGAGACAGAAACTCCTAAATTAAGAACAAATACTTTCCACTTTTCTTTAAAAATAATATTTTAAATCATGACCAATAATCTCTTCCTTAGAATTTTAACAATGGTTTAAAAAATATTCAGAAAATCTACTAACATAATTACTCTCCTAGTTAGGAAAAAACCATCATTTTTATAAATAAATTTTTTGAGTAATCATACAACTATTTTTTTTAAGGAAATGAGCTACAAAATAGTAAAAGGAATATAGAAGACACTGGACATGAGTATTAACCCAATAGCCATTAGCCAGGGCCTAAATGGCCTAGACAACTGCTTTATAAATACTCACATCTCCACATTCCGTTTCAACTAATCCTTCAATGCTTAGCATCATCCTCATCTCTAAGTCATTATATTGATGAGTTTACATAATTGACAGTCTTTAACACTGTTCTGAAAAAATGCAGGAAAGTGTAACTTCCCTAATGGCCACCCTTCTTCCTATCTTTATCTTAGGCATGCGTTCCCAGACACATTGGGCTTCTCTCTTTCTTTAAGTCTCTCTTCCCTACCATGCAGCTGTTTGCTTGACATATGGCTCACTTCTGTTTTAACCTTATTCAAACATGGCTTGCTTTCTTTGCTTTCTTCTTGCTCACTTTGGCATTTTTCTTTTAGACTCCAGTAAAATTCTTCTTGAACTTAAAAATGGCTAGGAACAGATATAAAGATCACACAATAAGAAAAAGAAAGATTGGATATGTTGATAGGTATCTAAAAGTCTAGTACTTGAGAAAGATCAGGCATTCAAGTCACACAGTGCATTCAAAGTCTGCCTGAACTACACAAGGCTCCATCTCAAACCTGAGAGGCAAAATCATGAGCCAGTAAGATGTGTCAGAGTGGGCAAAAGCATTGGCTAACAAACTTGAGGGTCTCAAGTTTGATTCTTGGAATCTGCAAAATGCCAGATACAGTAGTTTGGATCTGTAATCTCCTGAGCTACTACAGTGGGATAGAAGATGGGAGTCAGAGACAAAGAAAACACCGAGATTTCATGGGTGAGATAGCCCGTAGTACATAGCACAGAAAAATCAAGAGAGACCTTGCCTCAACAACTAGAAGGAAAATTGACCTAACTCCCCAAAGTTGTGCTCTGACATCCATGCATGCACTCCTGTATACACTTCAACAAATACACACACATCACACATACACTAAAAATAACTTTTATAAATAAAAAGAAAATCTCTCAGATTTCTTTGAAAGACAAAAATAAGAACAATGAAAAGGGAGTAAGAAAAGCTATCAAAATTTGTAAATGGTTCTATTGTCTATCAGAAAACTTATTTCATATAACAACTGTGTTAATTATTGAATCCAATGAAATTGCAAGTAAATCCAAACTAATGAAGAATCTTCCTGTATAACTAAAATAATAACTTAGAAAATGATAGCTATCTGGGTAATAATAAATTTTCAATGATGAAAATTAAGAGCTTATAATGCTTTATTAACGAATGGCATGAAGAGGAATCAGAAAGACCCACGTTATATTTGGTGGAGACCATCAAAGACTCAGGTGAATAGAAACAGGTATCAGATATGATGATATCAATAGTCAATAGACCAAGTATGCCTTCTATTTATAATACGATTCAAGCTAAAATCCCAATGAGTCAAACATTGCAGTTAAAAATACAGGAGAGACTTCACCAGTGAAGCTAAGTATAGGAACACATGGAACACTTTCTTAAACAAATACTATGGAGTAGTACTTTCAACATTAGATGTATCCATTGTAATACTACAAGCCTGAAGTCTGATAGAACAGGCTTTAAACCCAAAAATATACTAGGTGCACACATGCGAGCACTTTATATAACAAAATGATATTCATTAGTAATGAAAAGGTAGGTTATGTGTATACTTATTTATAGAGCTTTGAACCTATAGTTTTGTGCATTCCAGGCTAGTACTTGACTACTTAAGTATATCCATAGTCCTCTTTTTCATATATTAGTTTGAGACAGTGACTCATTTAAGTTGCTCAGGTTGGACGTAAACTTTTTTTTACAATCCAGGTAGGTTTGAACATTTGATTATCCTCTCTCAGCCTCCTTAGTAGTTGGGATTATTACCACCAAGCCTGAACAATTTAAAATATGCAATGGTAGAAAATATGAAAGAAACTATATGTCCTTCTAATATATTGAATGTTGACATGGGTTATCTTGATGACTAAAGGCAGGGCTGGGATGTGTTTTTCCAAATTATATATTTATATATTTTGATTCATAGAATAAAAACTGTCTCTCCCTCTCCCTCTTTCCCTCCCTCCCTTCCCCCTCCTTCTTTCTTCCCCCTCCCCCGCTGTGTGTGTGTGTGTGTGTGTGTGTGTGTGTGTGTGTTTATGTATACCATGTCCATGCAGGAGCCCACAAAAGCTAAAGAGGCTACAAATCCCTTGGGACTGGATTTACAGACTTGTGAGCCTTCATTGTGGGTTGTGGGAAATGATCTTGAGACCTCTGCAAGAGTAGTGCTTTTAAGTGCTGAGTCATTTCTCTATACAGAAAACTATAGTTTGAGAAAACGATTGCTTTTGAGAAAACGATTGCTTTTTTAATTATTATTTTTCCCCTAGGGCTAGGAAGATGGCTCAGGTGGAAAAAATGCAAGCAAGACAACCTGAACTGAATCCCCAGAATCTACATTAAAAAGGTAGGCATTTGAGGTATTTGCTTATAATCCTCACATTGTATGAGTTGGTGGTAGGGGAACTGATGGAGACTGGAAGATTCCTAGGGCCTGCTGGCTGACCAGCCTAGCCTGTGAGGCATCTGTGATTGTCATCTGGTCTGTCCCTGCCAACACATAAGTGTACCCCCCTATCCACCCTCACACAAAGACACAAACACATAAAGGAAAGCAGTATATTTATCTACAGTCTGCATGAGATCTTGGTTTTTAGTGTTTGTCCCGTCAAACTAAAGAAACAACTAAGCAAATTTGCTCTGTGTAGGTGCTAAGTCAAACCAAAGAGGCCATCTGTGGTTTGGAGAACCTACAAGTTAGCAAATGTTTGCAGAGGCACAAAGCACTCCTCTGTTATTTATTAATGGCGGGACACATGGAGATAGGGTCTCTCAGCTGAGAAGATCTAGAGGCAGTGGAGAGACACAAATCCAGATGACCTGCAGCTGACTTGGCAAAACTGTTAAATGACTTTGCAAAAGACCTGTCACGGGATGAATGACACTGTCCCTGCACTGCACATGGTTATTTCCAGTAAGAAGACTGAGAGGGAGGAGAAAGGGAAGAAGAGCAAAAGATGCTTTGAGAAGTCAGCAGACATTTCTTAAAATGAGCAACAGGGAGGAAGAGGACATAAAATAAAATAGAGAGCAAAACCACATGCATTTTATTCCACTGTTTCCTCTTCTTCTCTACTCCTGAAAGATAGCAAGTTGCTCTGTGGGTCTGATGGCCCTCTAATTGTTTTTATAGTAAATGAGGCATGAGACCTATTGTCAGAAAACATGGTGTCCGTGTGTACAGCCAAGCATTTTCTCCCCGGCAGGTCAGTCCCCAGGGGTTAATGTATTTAAGGAAGCTGGAGGCTCAAATGCCATCTGCTTGCATTTCTTTAAGGCAAACATTTGGTAAGAACATGCTTTCCTATTATTTTTTTTTCATTCTTAGAATATGACAACACAGTCTTCTGTAAAGGGTAGAAGCAAAACTATTATAACCATAGAAGAGAAAGGGTATGGGGAATTTGGCAGAGCTCTCTTTAAAACATAACAATAGGAGTTAGAGATAAGAGCATTTTCTGTGCTTGCATTTGCACTTGAGTTCAAATCCCCAGTGCCCATGTAAAAAGACAGGTGTGGCCTAAAATGCTCAAACAGTGGGAGACAGAGACAGAAGGATCCCTGCAGCGGTCTTGTTGCCAGACAAGTCCATTCAGAGACCCTGTCTCAAGGGAATAAGGGTTATCAAGTGTACTCCTCTGGTGTCTGCTTGAATATACAGGCTGTGCATGCCTACATGCAAATGAAAAGAAAACATAGGGAGAGCTGTTGACAAGCATTAATTGTATGCTTGATATCTGCATAAAATCCTAGTGCTGGGTGAATTCCTAGGATTTGATCTGTTGATACATGTATTTCTTTCTCCCTTCCTTCCTTCCTTCCTTCCTTCCTTCCTTCCTTCCTTCCTTCCTTTCTTTCTTTCTGTTTCTGTTTTCTTTTGTACTTTTCCAAACTGGACACAAATCGCAGTACTGAGAAATTGAAGTGCACACAAAACCTCACCCCTGTCCAAGAAGCTATTGACAATTGATACTTGCTGGGAAATGGAAAATCAAATGGAGTGCCATTTGATATTTCAAACATAGTGCAGGGCAAGACCATGCCCAGTAGTAGTTGGCCCACATAAATTGAACTCTATGTTTGTGTATGTGTATGTTGTTTTAGTAATTTTTATCAAATATAATTATCATTTGTTTTGATTTAACTCTATTCACCAGATAGAAGCTAATCAAGTTTAACTCAAACAGCCTATGGAGTTCACAGCAACAGATTTTATTTTATCACTTTCCCTTTCCCCTTAATGAGTACAGATTTGTTCCCTGGGATATTTTTGAGTTAAGAAACTTTCAGGTTGATTTTCCTCAAGTCATGTAGTCATCATTCCCTTTGAGCATGGACCAAAGTCTGTTTTGGTCAATGGCTTCAAAATTTAAGAGATATTTTGACTAAAAATAAAACTGGATGAAACAACCCAGGCATTGGTGGCACACTCTTTTAATTCCAACATTCAGGAGACAGAGGCAGGCTGATCTCTGTGAGTTCAAGGCCAGCCTGGCCTACAGAGTGAGTGTTACACAGAGAAACCCTGTCTCAATAAACAAAAACAAACAAAACAAAAACAAAACTGGATGAAACAGTTTCTGTTGTTACCTACCAAACACAGCTATCATATTTAATTTAAATATATTCCAAACAAGCATGTAAATCACATCCTTCATTCAGGCATCCTACCTTTCATTTGCTGAGTTGGTCTAAGAAGAGATAGGGGTCAAAGGGTAATGTCTATCTTGACCATCCTTGGACTGGTGGCAGCTGAAAATTGATAGCCAGTGGTATGTGGTATGTATGACAGCTACCTTCTTATGACAACCCACATAGCAGCCATTGTATTTTAAGCCTGACACTGAATTCTTTAGACTTGAATTAGAAAAGACATGTCTTTGATGGATTTCTTCCTGTTCTCCTTTACAGGCAACTAATCCTTACTGCATTGGATCAAACAGACGGGCACGATCAATTCAGGGAAAGCAAGCAATGCCAGCTCTGCTCAATCTTCCCTCAACAAGCAGCTGAGGATGAAGGGGAGAGAAAGGTAAGGAAGAAAATTCATCCACACACCTCCCCCTAGAATGCTCAGCCAAGGAAAGGGTGAGAAGACAAATGGAAATGCAAGTCTAGGCAGGTAGATACACTTGCTGTCAGAGGGGGAATTTGAAAACTCTGATACAATGTCAAACAGGTCAAGCATTTCAGTGCTTAGGTATACTGAAAGAATTGTGGGCAGATGGAAGTGGCCATGATGCCCAAACCAAAGCAAAGGGTGGCAGTATCTCCAGCGAGGGTGGGGGCTGGATTTACTTAAGTCTCTGTCATCTGAGATCTATATTGCTCTGTGATGAGCAAGTTAGTTACTGTGTTCAGGTAATTAAGTCATAGAGAAATGAAGGTCTTCCAAAGTTGTATTAATGTACACTACTAGATCTTTTTAGGCTTGACTGGCCATTTTGTAAGAAGCTACAGCGAAAGAGCAATTTAATAGTGACATGCAGAAAGCTAATGAAATTTAGCTGGAAATAAGAGGCTTCCCCCATATTAGTAGTTCTGCCTTTGCTATCGGAGGAAAAATGCATGGCTATCTAGTCCCTCATTTACCAGCATACAGTGATTTCCCCATCAGTCCCATTGCTCAAAGTGAAGGCTATGACTTAGCCTCTTTGGAACGTCTGGTGCCTTCTGGCCCTCTCTTTTTTGTGCATCATTATTTTTTCCCTTTTCGTCTCTGAATTTGTTCTGGTCAGAACTAAAGTACTTTTTCTACAGGAAAGTGCATCAAAGAGCTAATTTGGATAATAGTTCTCAATTCCTTGACTCCTTATGCTGCCTAATATTCAGATATCGAGCCATTCACCACCATGTGAGTTAGTTTCTCCTGTCCAATGATAAGTCATATCCTATCCCAGTATGAGATGGTTTAAGAGACACATTCAGATGTTGGCAATGAGAAACTTCTCCATTTTTATATTGAGCAATAGTTCAGTAATGATACACACATGTGTGTAATTTGGAAAGAAATGAGAGTCTCTGTATGTATACATCTGTGGCACCAAGATTCAGTTACATTATCAAAAGCAATACATAATAATTATATTTATAAATATGTTACGTTTTATATCTACACATATGTGTATATGTGGCAATCTCTCCACATTTTCAGTATCTGTGAAGCTCCAAGTCGGGCTATCCTCTCAGTACAGGTGTACCAACCTTCACTTGGTAGTTTACCCTTATTTTCTGTCTGCCAAGGACCCACTGATCTGCTTTACCAGGACACATGTATGAGATATACCTGAGACATCCCTGATTCCCCTTTAAGCATCTTACCGCTGGAGGCAGTGGTCCAGAACATCTGCATTCAGCAGAGTTGTAGCTCGAGCCAAAAGCTTATGATTACAGTTTGCAGATTTGAGTTCCAAGATGAGGAGACCCAAGCAGAACATGGCTCCCATTTCTTCCAGTTCACTGGTACCAAACTGTAGACCCTGTCAGTTAAACAAAGTAATCAACAGTGACTATTCAGTAGGAGTTGAAGAGTGACATTTTCAGATTAGGAAGAGGAACTCTAGACACATGTCTATCACAGAAATTGAGGATATATAGTGTCTACCAGTCACTATTCAAAGTTGGCTTTTCTCAATCTGTGTTGCATGAACATTCTTCATTTCCTGACATGATAGCTCCAGGGGATGAAAGAGGGCATGGTGGCACAGGATCATTTTACCTCCCCACCCCATTGCACTAAAATCCACAGTTCCCATCTGTATTTTGAGGAGGAGTTTACCATGAAAACAAAGATTTATTACTAAAATTTTGTTAAGAGATACATTATATTATGGTAAAATAGGGGGAAAAGCCCTTCACATATTAATACTGAAACTGCACAATATACAATACTTTCCTGAAATTATCTTTTTACTTCTGCCAAGGTAATGCACAAAATTAAAGTCAAGCTTAGCACTTTAAGGTTAGTACAGGAAGTAAAGATAAGCACAGTGATCAGGTGTGATGACACATGCTTGCTATCCTTTCCTTGGGAGTCTGAGGCAGGATGATTAAGAGTTCTAGACTAGACTGCACTATAGAGTGAAACCCCTCACAAATCCTCTCTGAGAGAGAAGAGGAGAGGATGGTAGAGAATTGGGAAGTATATAGCAATTAAAAAAAAAAAAAAAAACTTTTGAGCATCTACCTGTGTTGGTATTTTCTTACCAAGTCCTACCAGATAATTATTTTCTCTAATCCACACAGAAGGAGATTCAAACACAAAAATCCAAGGAATGTATCCAAGGGTTTTTTTTAGCCATTACATAACAAAGACCAGCAAAGGAATTCTGCCTCCACCACATGTGAAATTCTATATATAAACACAGACAGTAAGGTAGAAAGTGTTGTTTTACAAAATTCAGATCAGAATTGGATTTAAATCATAGTTTCACTATTTTCTGATGGTGTCATGTGGGGTTCTAGAATTTTATTAGTCTTAAGTTTCCTTATCTGTAAAATGGGATCATGATCCTCCCCTGTAGACTCCTACAGAATTATAAATCCTCTATAATGTTCTAGAGTGCCTGAAATATAGTTTAGCTCAGATTAAATTTCCTGAAAATGAGATTTTATGGGATGGAGCTCAGAATAGCTCTGGGATCTACATATCTCATCTAAACAAAAATACTCAATTCATTATTTTAATAAGGTGTACATGATCATATCATGCATTTTACTAGGATACACTAATTGTACAAAATACCTGGTCTCATTCAATGTAACATAATATAATACAGTGCAACATATAATTATTAAATAGTAAACAGTTTAATATATATTTCAAACAACTAAAGGAAACAATTTTGAATCTCACCAGGACAAGAAACATGATGCATGTTTGATGTGATAGATATGATAATTGTTTTGTTAATCGTTACATGTACACACTGCTTAATCATTAGGCATTATATGTACACAGCACAGTTCTCCAAAATAGGTACAATTATTATGTCAATTAAAATGAAAGTGTAGGATTTTATATCCAAATCTCAGTGGTGCAATGTTCTATAGGACAGAAATAGGGCAAGGACTTGTGCTTATAAACATTCCAAGGAGGGGTACGGAAGCAAAATAAAAACAAAATTGGAAATTGGGGAGCCTCAAGCCTCATAGGAACTTTCCAAGGTAAAAGTATCCCTGTGGGTAGAGTCTCAAGTTGATTTGAGATGCTTGAAAATTGGATTTTCTGCTTGTTTTGACAACTGTTTCCTAAAGAAAGGAGACATTACATCAGAGTCAAAGGAAACAAGTTCCTCTGTAAACAGCCACAATACAAGGCAAAGACAGATGTTGAACAAATTGCTTTTATTTCCTCCTGAAGTCAAAAAAAAAAAAAAAAAAGACTAAAAAGTGACAGAAAACCCCAGAGTCCCTTTCCATGTACTGAAGATCTATGGTCTGCCTCTTTACCCAGTCTTATATAGACTGTCATCTTCCTTGGAGAATGACTTGACTGGCCAAAGGAAAGGATATGAAGGTCACATCCATCCAGTGACCTGCCCTGTGTCCAGTATGAAGGTCTACTAGAAGAAGAAGGAAAATGCCAGCCATCTGGACCTGGGAGAACCCTGTACATATTCCAGCCTCAAGCTACATATATAACCCAATGAGTACTGTAGAAACACATCTACTAGTATGTATAGTACTGATAGGCTAGGGACTACTACTTCGCACCAGTACACTTTTATATGGTTGTAGCTGAAGTGATAGCATTTACAACGTGAAAGTAGCTTATATCCCCAGTTCAGCCCCCACTTATTCCAGGCAGAGCTTGGCATCATAAAAACACTCATTCAGAAAAATCCTAAAGCAACTCAAATCACTTTATTGGCTGAGGAGACTTGGGTGAGTTTGTACTTTCATTTTGCCCTCTTCTATTGATTTTATTCTTTCCTATTTTATTTTTATTTTCACTCTCCCACAGTGTTAATAATAATTGCTTATGTAAATGATCTCTTTCTCACATTCAAGTCCTGGTGTGGAAATAAACCTTGAAAGGAAACATTGTGTAGCCTCTGTCTCTGACTTGAACACACATCCATTCATGGTACACTGTCACTGCCTAATAAATGGACAAACAAGGCCCCTTCCTGAGCAAAGATTGAGAGACCTTTGTGGGTTGTCTCTTAGATACACGCTGCACTTGAAACATGGGCCTTGACTTTTCTGGGTGGGGTATTCATGAGTGGCTTCAAATTATGATCGTCTATTTTCACAACTCTTGAAAATATTCATATATTTCTCAAGAAGAACACTTCTCTCTGGGTGTGATATGTGAGACATTATGTTTAACCTCTACATTAGTTTGATGGTGGTCTCACAGTAGTGAGTACATAAACAAAGCTGTGGTTACATTATTTTAAAAGTGAGAGCCAATAAAATAGAAAACCAACTTTTCTCCCTAACAATTCATTAACCACTCCAAAGATAATAACAAAGTCTGGCTATATTACCTTAAGTAAATAAGATTTTGCTTTTCATACTAAAAAAATTCAGGGTGCAGTAGAAGACTTGTGGCATTGTTTCAACACCTTAAAATCATGGTATATCATCTGTCTTTCTTCTGGTTGAAAAATGGCTACTGAGAGCTGGACATTGGTGGTGATATATGCCTTTAATCCCAGCACCTGGGAAGTAAAGGCAGACAGATCTCTGTGAGTTTCAGGCCATCCTGATCTACAGAGCTAGTTCCAGGACAGGCTCCAAAGCAATACAGAGAAACCATGTCTTGAAAAACAAACAAACAAGGAAGGGAGGAAGGAAGGGAGGGAGCGAGGGAGGGAGGAAGGGAGGCAAGGAAGGAGAGAGGGAGGGAAGCAGGGAGGAAGAAAGGAAGGAAGGAAGAAAAATAAATAAATGGCTACTGGATGTCCATCCACTACTTCATTCAAAGCATAAGGAAAGTAAATCATGGGGAGAAACCACCCAATGTTTAGGCTTACATTTTCACCACCAGGACTGTGTCATAGAACCACTTGCAGCTTTATTTTTATTTTATTTTTTAAATTTCATTTTCTTATTTTATATCGATCCCAGTTCCCTATCCCTCCCTTCCTCCCTCGCTTTGTTCCTCCCTCCCTCCCTCCCTCCCTTCCTCTCTCTTTTTAACAGTCTACAGTCAAACTTTTAGGTTGCTCAACCTCTGTAAAAGAGGAGAACAAGAGTCAGGAGGGTAAAGGTGGGTGAGACAACTGTGAGTGCTACCTTGACATTTTGGTAATAATGCTGCTAAAATCTATACATGCCTACTCATACCAGCATTAAATGCACATCACTGCATCAATGATCAAATGACTTGTATGATAGTCCCTGTCCCCCAATGATATTTGTTAAATAGTAAGACCAAAATGAAGTATAAAAAACATAGGTTTAAATAGCAGAAAGGCTAGAATAAAACAGAGAAAAATTATTACTAAAATAAACAAATGGGAAAATGTTCAGTTTCGTTCTTTTAAATAGAACTGTCATTTACACCCAGCAAATTAGTGCATATATATTTAAGTTTATAATATTTCTGACCTCCTTTTGTGCCAAAGGCTAGTAGATATCAAAATGTCTGTTGGAATGCAAATTGGTTCATACCTGTAGGGAAATTACTCAATAACATTTGACATGATAATGTCACTTCAGGGAACTATTCCTAATGAACTGATTGAAAATAAAAGTGAAGCTATATGCATAAAAATGTAAATTATGACAGTGTTATATGTAATAATCAAAATTCGAGGGAAATAAAACTTAAATGTCTAATAAAGAAGGAATGAATAAGGAAAGTGTAATGGAATAAATCTGATTGGATATAATGGAGCCATTAAAATGATAATTATAACAACCATTAAGTAATATGGAAAATGCTCATGGTTTAATGATAAAGTAAAGCCAAACACAAATTATGCAATTTATAAAGAGTTAACAGAGAAGAGAAGTGGTTACTTGGCTTTCTGGGTTGCAAACACTGTCAGTCTTTATTGTTACCATTTTCCAGCAAAACACAGATATTTAGAACAGAGGTGGGGTTAACAGTTATAACTTGAATATGTTTGCATATAAAGATGTCAAGAGAATTCTGCTTAATAAAAAGATTATAAAAAAATGCTGCCTTTCATCAATAGATGAAAGGTTAAGTTTCTTCAGACTTTTGGAAGATCTGTTAATCCTAGGCATTCTTAAGAAAACTTAGATTTTAATGTCTTTCATTCGGAATTTATTGACACTATTCTTTTAACAATTCTAGAAAAATTATGCCCTAGCCTTTTGAGCATTACCTCTTCATTGTTCTTTGACACATTTTTTTAAGTGACTAGTACATTTGTTTTTTTTTTTTGTTTTGTTTTGTTTTGTTTGCCCTACCCTTTATATGACAAGTTTAATAACAGATTTTCTGTTTTTCCTTTTCTTTATGATGAATTCTGAATGTATTTTGATTAAAAAGTTCTATTTCTATGATTCTTTTTTCAACCATATTGATTTTTGTTGTTGTTGTTGATGCTCTGACTGTATTGAATCTTCTTGTCAATGCATCCACATTTTAAAAAAAGTTTCTAAAACTCTTTTAAGTTGCAATCTGAGCAACAGTGGCAAGGCTACCTTAAATGCCCTTCCCTGATAATGAGATTGATAATTAACTTATATGCCAACATAGAGCCCTCTTCTAGTAGCTGATGGAAACAAAAGCAGACACCCACAGCTAACAACTGAGTAGAACTCCCGGAATCCAGTTGCAGAGAGGGAGGAGAGATTAGCAAAGGGGTCAAGACCATGATTCAGGGTCAGAAACAGCTGACCTGAACAAGGGGGAGCTAATGGACCCCCCCCCCAGACTGACAACTGGGAAAAAAGCATTTGACCGACTCAGACAACCTGAACATGGGTCTCAGTTAGAAGCCCTGAGCAGTCTAAGGGATCTCTGACAGTGGAACCAGGATGTATTTCTGGTGCATGAAAGGACTTTGGGAGCACATTCCCCATGGAGGGATACTCCCTTAGCCTAGAGACAGGAATGAGGGCCAAGTTCCTACTCCAAATGACTTGACAGATTTTGATGATCCTTCCTAGAAGGCATCACCCTCCCCGTGGAGTTGGGTGGGGGGATGGGATGGGAGGTGGTTAGGGGGGAATGGGAGAGAGGGAGGGGGAGGGAACTGGGATCAATATGAAAAATAAGAAAAAATATTTAAAAAAGACTATATTACTTTTACTTATATACAGTCAACTGGGGAATGTTTACTAGTTCCATTTTTCTCCTATAGAGTAATAAATTAAAAATGTTGCCCTTTTGTTTTATTATCTTTGAAATTCTAAGTTCTTTTTTCCCATCCAAATGAATGAACATCTTGCTATATAATTTTCTGTCTCTGTCTCTCTCTCTCAGTCATGTTTTTTGTTTTAATTTTAAAATAATCCTTTCTCATTTTAATTATCAATCCTATTTCCCATTCCCTCCCCATCTTCCTACTACTCCACTCCAGGCCCTCTGCATGTAGGTGATAGTTGTGTGGCTTGGGCAGTCAGTGAGGCTACTGGCAGGGGGACCAGGATTTATCCCTAATTCTTGTACTGCCTTTTTGAAGCCCATTGTCCTAGGAGGAATACCTTGCTCAGTCTAGATACAGGGGTGAAGGCCTTGGTGCAGCCTCAAACTGATGTGCCAGAAATACTAAGTTCTTATCTTTTGAACTTTGAAGAACTCTTTTGTAGGTTTGCTTCAATGTGTTATTTTCCAGTTAAAAACTATTTTTTCTGCCTTACATACTTAAGAACATGAGACATAGAATGTTACTATAGATCACATTTTGTTTTTTTTTGGTTATTGTTGTTGTTGCTGCTGTTGTTTGAGACACGGTTTCTCTGTATACCTTTGGTACCTGCCCTGGAACTTGCTTTGTAGAGCAGGCTGGCCTTGGACTCAGAGAGATCCACCTACTCCTGCCTCCTGAGTGCTGGGACTAAAGGTGTGCACCACCACCACCTGTCTTATAGGTCACATTTTAAAGTAATATCCTTTCTGCACTCTACTGTGAATTGTGAATTCAAACCTAGCTGAAGAAGGGTTCTACCTAGTAAGGACAAATGAAGGCTTGGCTTCTCTATCCCCAAGCCCATTGAATATCCCCATTTTATTGCTTCATAGATTATAGTTTTATTTTTTCCATTTATTATTATTTTTTTCTTATTTTACATATCAATCCCAGATCCCTCTCCCTCCCATCCTCCCATGCCTCTCAACCCCTACTCCCATCCTATTCCTCACCCACTTCTCAGGGTGGGTGAGTCCTTCCAGGAGGGATCATCAAAACCTGTCAAGCCACTTGCAGTGGGGTCTAGGCCCTCCCTCCTGTCTCTAGGTTAAGGGAGTATCCCTCCATGGGGAATGTGCATGGGGAATGTCTTTTCATGTACCAGGAATACATCCTGGTTCTACTGTCAGAGGTCCCGTAGGCTTCCCAGGCCTTCTATCTAATTATAGATGTTATAGTTTTACTTTTTATTGATTAGTGTTGTTAGCTCATGGTCCTGGCTTAGTGTGGTATTCTCTAGTTTCAAGTCAGTCCTAAAAACATGACTGGTGTTCACCTTTTGCCACAAAGCTCAAGACAGGAATTGGCACTGGCCTCTGAAATCCTCTAAAAAAGTCTTATTTTATAAGAACTGGGCATCATTAAACACCCTTCTGAATATACATACCTAGGCAAGATAGTATTTTAGTAAGTAATATTATAACTAAATAAAAATACACTCAATATGCAAAACACATATTTTCTATTGAAATAAATTTTCTATCAAAGTAAGTAGCTGGAAAATTTCCTGTTTATGTTCTCAGAAAAAAAACCAGTACATTGCACTGAGAATAAATAAAAAGAGTAAAAGGGTATAATTAGACATTAGGAAAGAATACAGTATAGAGACAAAAGATGAAATTCTAAGTTAAAAGCAGATTTGTTGTGAAAAGTTTTAACAGAGTGGTATCAGATATAAAAATCCATTATAGAGAAAAACTTAATGATTATATATATATATAAAATCCCTGAGAAAATCTGATTCTCACTTCATTAGCAGCCATTTACTGTCTGTAGTCAACAACTAGAGTTTGTGAGCCCTCTCTTCCATAATGTTTCATAAGCCTTGACTTAAGGTTTGTGTTATACATGCCTCATGAGAGATTGGGTACTTAAACATAGTTGCTTATTTTCTGCACTTTGACTAGTTGTTCTTTAAAATAACCTCTATATACTACATAAAGATGATTCCTTGGTGATGATGAGAGCTGTCCTACATTGTAGGTGTACGGATAAATGTGCAGAAGGCATTGGATATTACATAAATTAACAAGAAAGCCAGCAGTAGGTTCTCCTCTATTGTACACATTCTGTCCAACCTCAGCTTCTTGGCTATGTTTATTTCTGATTCAGACAGGTTTTTGACTCTATTAGAAGTAAGTAAGAGGAAAGGAAGAGAGACAATGGAGAATATTTTCCTCTTTTCCAAACATTAACTAAGCCTAAAATCAAGCATTCTTCCTAAATTTATGAGATAAAATAAGAATATGCCATGTCATGAAAATTATTGGGATGGGTAAGAGTAATCAAACTGAATAATTCAAGACTGCTTACACTAACTAAACACCAAAGCCTAAAGCAAGATGTACAGATGTTCATAGAGGTCAAAAATGACCATTTCTTTCAAAAAGTTCATACAGGATGCCGAGTGAGAGAGAAATTACCCAATATCTTTCCATTTCACAAGAAACCAATGACACAGATCCACCCATGTGTAACTTGGTGAAACAGGGAATGCTTGGAGTTACTGAAATGAACATTGATGATGCTCAGATACCTGCAGCACCGAGAAGCCCATCTGAGCACTGGTGACAGCCAATAAAGCTGCATCACTTAAGCTCTCCAACTAACTTGTAAGCAATTCTTCTGTGGCATCTTGTCACTTCTCCTCAGCAATCACCAATGTTTAACTAACCACTCTTACAGGCCTTGTGGACCTTCTAACTCTGAGCTTCTTGAATGCTATGAGCCTCCCTCTTTCCTTCAGAAGGGATGGTTTCAGCTTAGAGGAAATTGCTATATGACTAATGCTGAAAATAACTAAGTACCATAATGCATAAATAAAGTAGCAACTAATAAGAGATGATATATTGTAGATATGTGTTAAATAGATGAGAGATGAGATGTAGATGTGAGATACATAAATAGATACATGATAGAACATAGAAGCGGGCATATATAAACATTTAGGTCACAAATTAAAATAATCCTATGTTTAGAGTTATAATACACAAAAATTATGTAATGTGACCAGAGAGTATCCTTTCAATAGGATAGTAGTATCATTGGGAATGCCGCTAAATTATATTTTGACACAAGAGGAAATTAACAAAGAAGAAAGTAGAAACTCAGAACAGGTAAATGCATTCTAGATGAAAGTTGCAGCAGGAAAGCACTGTGCCCACATGTGAAGTAAGACATGGGACCCAGAGAGCTTCTCTCCCAGTACTACAATGTCTATATGTGTGGTTTGAAGGAAGCCATTTGACATTCTATTGCCTTAGTTTGCTCTTATATAGAATGTAAATAAGGTGATTTATACCATATTAAGCTTCTGAGGTAATTCTTCTTCTCTGTCTCTGTGTTTCTCTCTGTGGGGTATAGGTTATATGGGGTGTATGCATAACTTAACCCATGCACATTAGAAAAGTCTTCATTGAGGTCTTTGATCCATTTGGACTTGAGTTTTGTGCATGGCGACAGACATGGGTCTATCTGTAGTCTTCTACACACCATCATCCAATTGTGTCAGCACCATTTGTTGAAGATGCTTTCCTCCCCCCATTGTATTCTTTTAGATGTTTTGTCAAAAAACAGGTTTTCATAGGTGTCTTTTTCCATATAAAGTTGATTATTATCCGTTCAAGGTCAGTGAAGAATTGTGGTGGGATTTTAATGGGGATTGCATTTTGTCAATGTAGATTGCTTTTGTCAAGACTGCTATTTTTACTATATTTATCCTACCTATCCAAGAACATGGGAGATCTTTCCATTTTCCAGCCACACTGAACCTCTTAGAAGATAAAGTAGGAGGTACCCTTAAACAAATTGTTATGGGAGACTGCTTCCTGAACATAATTCCAGGAGCACAGACACTGAGATCAACAATTAATAAGTGGGACCTCCTCAAACTAAGAAGCTTCAGTAAGGCAAAGGTCACAGTGGACAAGACCAAACGGCAGCCCACAGACTGGGAAAATATTTTCACCAATCCTACATCTGATAAAGGGCTGATCTCCAAAATATACAAAGAACTCAAGAATAGAAGGAAAGCATTGCCAAGAACTAGAAGCAATTTTTTCCCTTCTGAAAAAACGTTCTTTAGAATGGCATGCTCTAAGTGAGTTACAGCATATTAACCATAGTTCTAATGAAAAAGCAATTGTCCAAGTTTTCCCTGGAGAATAGCCTCAGTAACAACAATAAATAAAGGAAAAAAAAAAAAACAAGAGGAAAAGTCTTCGTTGTTATCAATGACAGAGCTAATGCTATATAAATGCAAGAGCTGTAACACTGCCTCATTAAAGCCATGACCTAAATTATATTCTGTTATCAACACTGCTATTTATTATTATTTGAAAAGTTCCAGAAAAGCCAATAAGAAAAATGAGCTGTTCATACTAGGAAGGAAGGAATCTTATCATCATTGCTTGAAGACTGATCATATACTAATGTAAGTCAAAATAAGAAAATAGAGCACAGAATGTATTAGACATACGTAAAGAACTGAATAAGTAGACAAAGTTACAAATTAAATACATGAAAATCAATATTTTCTCTGAAACAGCAAAATAAATCACTAAATATAATAGAAAGTCTATTCACAATAGCATTGCAGCTATGCAATACATGAGGATGGACTTAGTAACCACCATTCAAGACTTATATGATGCATTCTTGCACTTTACCTAGAGCTAACAAGTAATATTTAACCAAATGGATTACTATAGTGTATTCTGGGAAAGCAAAGCAGAACCATACAACATTAATTCTCCTCATTATTGGTCTACAGAAACATAGGAAATCACAATGCCAATAGAGGGTTTTTTAGTGGTGACAAACTAATTCTACTTCAAAAGAGTACTTGTCAAAAATCCTCCTCCCAGAACAACTTTGGTAAACAGTCTAAAAAATAATGAGTTTTCATTCACAGATAGGAAAATTCTGTTATATCTTAATATGCCTACTTGTATCATTTATCCAACAGGTCAGATGATTGGACCCCTTAGCAATAAAACATTTTAATTAAGGTATATACATCCATGGACACCAAACATTTTGTGTGATTCACCTATCACTCATTGCAATGATGGCCTTATTGCAATGGTCTTAAGCCAACCCCATGATGTTTCAGACATATGCTCATCATTAAACATGATGGGATTGGTGCAAAACATGGGAGGCAGAGTAAGGGGATGAACACACAAATCAGGAAAGAGCTTGCACAGTACAAAGAAACTATATAGTCAAGGAAAGGCCTATGATGATGCAAAAGCAGAAGAAATTAGTCATACACTTATGGGAAAAATCTTGGCCCAAAGACAAAAATCCTCCTGCTTTGATTATGAAGATGAAGGCTTGAAATCTGAAAACTTTAAAAACTAAAGACTAGTGTTTTATCATCACACCCAGCTGGTACAGAGGTGAAAACCAGGAACCATTTGATCCCATCACCAGTGGAAATACCATCCTTGCATCCACAAAGGATCAGCTGGGTATATAATCCAAAAAGTCTTCAGAATTCTAGGTCCAGAAAGTAATATTAAAGAAACAAAAATCAGCTTACTCTGTTTCAATACTGCTCCATGACTGTGTCTGTAATGTCATCTGTTTAGAATACATTCTGTGATATGAATGGTTACTTAGACAATAATGTACAAGTGTGCATTTAAGGTTTTCAATGTTGTTCACATTATGATTACTTCTCAATATTATTTAAAATAATATTTCTCATACATATATACAATGTATCTTGGTCAGACTAATGCTAAATCCCCTCCTCCCTTTCCCTATGGATACTCCCAACATATCCCTCTCCCACCTTCATGACCTTTCTTTCATTTGATTTGATTTTGTTTTGTTCTTTTAAAAAATCTATTGAGTCCAACTAGTAAACGCTATATGTGAAATTGTGTAAATAAATTCCTGGGGCATGAGCACATCTCCAAAGAAAAATGACTTCCTCCCCCAGTAACCACTAACTGCCATCAACCCCTTGCCTGGGATAGAACATCAAGTGCTTCTACATCCATGCTGGAATTTTCACTGGCTTGATATCATGTGGGTCTTGTGCAAACAAATTATTTATACTCAGGTGTTATAAGTTCATGTGTCCAGCATACATCCAGAAGACAGCATTTCACAGAATTTTTAAGTGACTTGTGTTCTTAGACACTGGATATCTTCACATAGAGAGTTGGCATAACTCAAATATATTTTCTTAGAGCACTTTCTTATAGTGAAAATTAGCTCATTGCCATTCAGACATCCTCAAATGATGCATCTAGTTCAAAAACACTGTATTTGAATTGATATTTCTTATAATGAAAAATTTCAAGTTTATGGATGAAATTAAATCTAAAATATTCTTGAAAGTTGTTGAGATTCAATTGTTTTAATTAAACATTTAATGGGAACAAAGAGAAAGGGAACAAATGTGTGATGGAATCTGTAGGGTTTTATTGGAGTATATTCATTTTATGTAGTATAGAGCTTCATAAAGACCTTTCCATATAGGTGTATAAAGTATTTTAACCATAATCTCTGCTACATATCCCTTCAACTCTTCTTCATGTCTCTCATTAGTCCCTTTCACTCCTCTTGATAGTTTCACTTTTGTGTCATGTGTACATATATATGACATGTACACACACACACACACACACACACACACACACACACACACATATATATATATATATATATATATATATATAACTTTATATAAAACCAAGATAAAAAATTGAAAGAAAACATAATTTTGCCTTGCTGAGACTGACTTAATTAGGTTAAGTGATAATCTAATGGTGGATTCTTTTTCCTTAAAACTGCACAATTTTGTTCTATGCATAAATGAAATTACAATTACAAATACAACTTGTATGTGTGCACACACACGCACTCATGTCACAAAGTTGGTTCCATAACTTAGCTTCTGTGAATAGTGCTACAATAGAAACTGACACCCAGGTGTCTCTGACATGTTGACTTGGTTTCCTTTGAGTAAATAACTAGAAGTGCAGACCCAGTCATGTGACAGAGACAGAGCTATAGCTAGTTTTTGATGAAATCTCTGTATTTCTTCCATAATAGGTGGAGTAAGCTACATTCTCACCAGCAGTGTACAAAAGTCCCCTTTTGCCTATATCCATTAGCATCTGTTATTTTCTGGATGAATGTCATGATGACTGGTGTGAGACGGAATCTCAGTGTTAATCTATTTCATACTTCTTTGAAATACAGTTTCTTAAGCCTCCATTTTCCGTGTGTATACTTCCTGGTAGCCTTTAGAATTCCATTCTAGGCTTTCACTATTTTTGTTATGGTGTAAGAAACTTTCAACTTAGGTCTAGTCATAGCTATGAAACAAACTATTTCTTTGGTATTTCTCCTAGAAACATTCTTAAAACCTTTCTAAAATGCAAGTGGAATGAGAGACAGTGATTTTGGAGACTTTCATAAGACTTTCATTATTTTAATTATGTAAATGCATGTTTCTGTATTTGAGTATGTCCATGTGAGCTCAGACGCCCACAGAGGCTAAATGTGTTGGATCTCCCTGAAAGTAGAGTTACATGTGGTCCTGCCAAGCCCATCACAGATACTGGAACTGAACTTGGATCATCTGCAAGTGCATTAGTGCTCTAAACTTCTCAGCTACTTCTCCAGAGAAGGCTGTGAACTAGAATTTAGTGTATTTATTCCTACTTTTTCATAAACCCAGAAGAGAAGTTAGAACTGAGCCAATCCAACTATGCAGAACTGAGAACTCTAATACCTAGCTGAGAAGAGAGAAGCTGGTAGATAGGCTCAATGGCACCCTCGCATATCGACTCCATCAAATGGACTCTAATGCTTTCATGCTGGGAACTGAATCAATCATGGAGCACATTGGTGTTTCTGCCAGACTCCCTCTGATGGGTTCTTCTACACACAGCATGCCTCCCCCCCCCCCGCAGCCCAGTGTCCATCCTTTCAGCCCAAGCTTCCTCTTCCATTACTGACAACTGTTTTCTTAGTAACTGAAAAAATACCATATATTCACTGGACCAGCAGGACACAAAGTATGAGCTGGATATCAAATACGTCCTTCATTTCTATGTTGGACTTACTGAGTCGTTCACTGGTGTAATTGTCCATATACCATGAATGACCACAGAGCAGACAGCAAAGCTGTCTGTGAGTGTCTTTCATGTCTTTATGAACCACATAGCCAATGGTAATTGTGAGGCAGATGCTGTATCTTTAAATAGCCTAGAATTTAAGCAAGCTTATTTCTCTGCTCCACAGATATATAAACTGGCAATGCTGTGTACAAAGTTATACAGATAGGGACCAACACAATGATGAAACAAACCCTTGTTCCTTGACAATGCAACACACAAAAAGTCAAGCTTTATATACTTGTCTCCCAAAAGCTTTAGAATATTTGGAGGTCATCCTTCATTACAGGCTATGTGTAAAGCTCTATTTCCTCCTTGGAACCTCCACAAACAGCTCTCTCAGTATGGCATGGGAACATGCATAGGCCAGTAGTGGGTAGTGGAAGGTGGCTTTCTTTCTTCAATATTGCCACTCACAACCCTGCACTCATTTTCTACAACCTGCCCAGGTCTATTTTTCCATAATGACAAAAGAGCGATGTCTTTTTTTTTTTTTATACATGTCCATCCCAGTTCCCTCTTTCTCCCTTCCTCCCTTTCTCTTACCTTCTCTGCCCCTCACATCACATGCACCCTGACCAGCCTGCCTCCCATACCCCCACCCCAATTCCACATGTAGGGCAATGCCATCCAGGTGGAGTCATGTAGATCTGTCAAGTCATTTGAAGTAGGGACTAGAACTTCTCTCCTGTCTCTAGGTTAAGGCAGTTATCCCTCCATGGGGGATGTGTTCCCAAGGTCATTTTGTGCACCAGGAATATATCCTAGTTCCATTGTCTGAGGTCCCTTAGACTTCTCAGTCCTTCTAGCTGAGACCCATATTCAGGGGGGCACAAGTCAGTCCCATGCTGGCTTCCCAACTATCCTTCTGGGGGCCTGTTAGCTCCCCCTTGTTCAGGTCAGCTATCTCTATGTGTTTCTGCAACCTGGTCTTGTCCTCTCCCTCTGCATCTGGATTCTAGTTTGACTCAATGTTTAGTTATGGGTGTTTGCTTCTGTTTCCAACAGGTACTAGATGAGGGCTCCATGATGGTGGATAAGTTAGTTGTTGATCTCACTATCTGGGAAGGGCATTTATGGTAGCCTTTCCAAGGTTGCTCACATTATTAGTTGGCGACAGTCTTGTAGGTCTCTAGACCTTTCTTTAGGTTCAGTTTTCTCTTCAAACCAATAATGGCTTCCTCTTTTATGTTCATTCTCTCTCTCTCTCTCTCTCTCTCTCTCTCTCTCTCTCTCTCTCTCTCTCTCCTGTCTTCTATTCCTACCCGGACTCAATCTTCCTAGTAGCATGTGCTTTCCTCTCCTCCCCTTCTCTTCTTTTACCCTAATTCCTTGTAATTATGTTGCCTGTCTAGTGCCCATAAGTACTCAAGTTGTAAGCATTGCTTGTCACCTATGCATTCTCTCATTAATACATGTATTATTTTCCTTCAGGTTTTGCTGAAATTAATACATTAAAGAGAGACATGGAACTGTCTCAGACACCCTGAACATGGGTCTCAGCTAGAAGGCCTGAGCAGTATAAGGGACCTTGGACAGAGGAACCAGGATGTATCCCTGGTGCACAAAAGGATTTTGGGAGCATGTTCCCCATGGAGGGTTACTCCCTTAACCTAGAGGCAGGATGGAGGGCCTAATCCCCTACTCCAAATATTTGATAGATTTAGATGACCCCCTCCAGGAAGGCATCACTCTACATGTGGAGTCGTGGGTGGGGTGGGATGGGAGGGTGGTGATGGGGGGCATGGGAGGGTGGAAGAGAGGGAGGGAGAGATGGAGAGGGAAATGGGATTGATATGTAAAATAAGAAAAAAATAAAAATAAAAGAGAGACAGAATTGGGAAGAAAGAACATAAATAAGAAGAAGGGCTCACATGCATTAATGACTGTAGATTGTTGTGAGGCAGGATTCCCTGTTAAGGTCCAAACAATATTACCTGACCAAAAGCAATAGGGCCATTTAGTATTCAGATCAGTCAATGAGGCTTGACCAAATGAAGAGAAAATTCATCATTGACAGCTTAAAAGCAATTATGTGTGCTGTGTAATTTTTTTTTATATATTTGAGTCAATAAGCAAATTAAGAAGTAATGATAAATTTCAGTACTTGAGCTGAAATATCAATAAGAAAAGTTTATTGACCACATTAGAATATTAGTACAGTTAACATTAAAGATGGTTATTTCTCAAACTCTAAATTGGTACTGTTTTCAGACAATGAGATGAACCCAATTACATATACAATTTCGAAAATACTTGTAAAAGGCAGGCTCAAAGAACGCAAATAATTTTGATTATTATGAAGGAGAAATATATGTGTTTTCATAAATTTATTTAATTTACTTTTTGCTGTAAGCAGAGCACTAATGGAATATATACTATGGAAAGTTTTGCATTAGATATGTCTCTGGATCCAGATGCAGGAAGGGAGCCCTGATCCCAAAAGAAGAGGTAATAGATATTTTCAAATGAAAATGAAGATTCTGTTTTTCCTCTGCCCAATGTCTGACTAGAGAACTGACATTTTCTGCAGGAAACTTTCCTTCCTGTGAATGTAAGTCTAAATTTCTTTGGTTTGGCTCCGCCAGATAAAGGGAGCACGTTAAATTCATATCAATCCAAGAGTCTCGGAGCAGAGACAGCAAACACTGTGCCTGTGGCTTGGTGATTCCCTGGGGTTTATGTCTATGTAGACAGGCTTCAGAATCCATGAACAGACAGGTAATGATAGTCATGAAAGCAGTAGCAGACCTTAGCACTGCCAGGCTGTAATTGCTCTGGCAGCCAAGCAAACAGTCCTACTGTTGGCCTACCAAGCTTTGATACCCAGGCACACAGGAAGGAACAGCTGGAGACCCCAGCAAGCAGAATCCTTGTTAGCAGACTTTTTTCACTTCAAACAGGGAGGAATGTTTTATTTTTTAATGAAACCCTTTCCAATCAGCCCTGTCTTCTTCCTGCCTGCCTCCAACCTCACTCAGATATCATGTTTTATATAAGGCAGAGTGTTCATGTTAGTTCTGTTGTTGGCAGAAGAACTGGAAGGCACTGCCAATCAGAGGCAGCTGAAGGAATTTGAACATAGAGCCACAGACAGGTGTTGGGAGCCTGGGAAGAAAGCAATTGATACTGCACTCAAGAGGGGGAAAAATGACTTAGGGCAAGGAAAGCAGATGAACCTATACAAGGACCTCCGGTAAGGATAGGCCTTGGGACCTAAACATTTGCCTCAACAGCTTGTGACTATTTGAACGAGAAAAGCCAACATAGGCTATTGTATTTGAATATTTGGTGCCCAGTTGAGAGAAATATTTGGAAGGGATTAGGTGGTGTGTCTTTGCTGTAGAACTTTATCACTGGGGATGGGATTTGAGGCTCCAAAAGTCTAGTGCCATTTGCACTGTGCATCCCTGTCTCCCTGTGAAGCAAGGTGAGAGCTCTCAGCTATCCTTCCTTCCTATTTAACCATTGCTTCATCATCATGGAATCTCAACCATATACCTTAACTTTAAGTCCAATTAAATAATTTCTCTTTTAAGTTGCCCTGATCATCACAATTCATCCCATAAACAGAAAAGTAAATAAATACATGGCACAGTTATCATTTAAGGATACCAAAGAATCCTTGCTTTCAATCAACACTTTAAGCAATCTTTTAACTATTTAGGAACTCTTATTAGTGATCCTACATGGTAGCCATTCACAAATAGAATAAAATTAACTATTTCACGGGCAATAATGCACTGCTATTACTACATAACCATATATTAGATGTGGAGATAAAGAGTTGTCCATCATGTGTATTCTGTATTCTGTGGGGGGGAGGCAAGATTTGGAAAAGCTTTACACCTTTTAGGAACCACTTGAGGATATGGATGAGGAGGTGGATGGGGATTAAATTAGGCAGGTCATTTTATTAGTGAAGCAATGCTGACTTGCATTTGTCATTATAAGTATTTCCTTCCCAAAAAGTAACCTGCTTACCACAAAGAGAATGTTATCATAATATTCCTTGAACCTTCATAATACTAGATCCCCAAACTCGAGGTTCTATTCCTAAACCAGTTTCCTGCATATTTCCTCTCTGGAAATATCTTGCTAATATCCCTGTATGAACTCATAGGCAGATCTTGTGACTTCTAGCTTTGATGTGACAGAAAAGTAACAAGAGCCACATCCTGTTGATCTTATATATACTTTAAATTTTATTCAAAGGCTAGTTATCTCATGTTTGTTCTTGGAAACCAAGTGGAATTTCAAAAAGAACTTTTCTTATTAACTTTACATACCAGCCACAGTTACCTCATCTCCTCCTTCTCTGCCTCCCTACCTTCCCCCAACCCACTACCATCTACTCCTCAGAAAGGGCAAAGCCTCCCTGAGGAGTCAACAACACCTGGCACATTCAGTTGAGGCATGGCCAAGGCATCCCACCATATGGAATGGGCTTACAGGGCTAGGGAGATACCAGATGCTAGGGGAATTCCCAGGGATCCACATGGATGACCCCAGCTAAGACCCCTAGCAATAGTAGAGAAGATGCCTGAATTGGCCTTCCCCTAACTGTGAATAGCCTGTCGGCACAGAAACTTCATCCAATAATTGATGGGAGCAGATACAAAGATCCACATGTAAGCACCAGGCTGAGCTCTTGGAGTCCAGCCAAAGAGAGGAAGGAAGAAATATATGAGCAAGAGGGTCAATATCATGACAGGGGAACCCACAGAGACAGTTGAACTGAACTTGCAGAGGCTCATAGACTCTAGACCAACAACAGGGGAGTCTTCATGGGACCAAAGCAGGCCCTCTGCATGTAGGTGACAGATTTTTAACCTGATCTGTTTGTGGGAGCCCTAGCAGTGGGACCAGTATCTGTCACTAGTACAAGAGCTGACTTTTTTATTTTTTAAGGAATTGTAAGCTAATATTTACTTCAAACTCCCGTCATGTTCTTTGGATACTGTGTGTGTGTGTGTGTGTGTGTGTGTGTGTGTGTGTGTGTGTGTGTGTGTGTGTCTGTGTGTCTGTTTGTGTGTGTGTGTGAGAGAGAGAGAGAGAGAGAGAGAGAGAGAGGGAGAGAGAAAGACAAACATCAGAGGCAGATAGAGATAAAGAGAGAGAATATATTTTGCATCTCAGTAGCTTTTCACATATACAGTGATTTTTGCCCTGAGGCTTGATATAAATAAATAAATTGACAGTCTGATTTTTCATTAATGCCATAAAGAAGGTTCTTTAGAATATTTATCAGAAACCTTCATAAAGTAAGGAAAGATTGTAATAAGAAGCAAGAAGAATTTGTTGCTCCCTAGTGTAGAAAAACCATCTGGCCCATGTGACCTTTTATGTTTACAAAAGTTGACTGTATACCAGGTTGGCTTTTCTTTCCTAAAATACTCAAATTCTAAGGTTATTTGAGGCTTATGTTGAGGTATGGTAAGTAGTTAGGACATCAGTGAAAGAAGTCAAAATCATAAATAAAGAAAGTGGGAGTCTTGGAGGCAGTAAAGGAATCTGGTGATTTTCAAAAGAATAGTGTTAAGAATGAAATTATTAATATACCTGAAATCAGGCAAATTCAAGAGCAAAGAAAATGGGAGATGGGAGATGAAAAACTCAAAATCTGTCACATAAAACTGGATCTCAGTTTTTTTTTTTTTATGAGATTCAAATTTTGCATACAGTTTTGTGATATCCCTATCATTGTGGGAAAGGTTCACATCTTCCTCCCTCATTGTGTCTTCCAGGTTAGACTCCTGGGAAAGAAGAAAAGATCCTCCTGACACTGGCTGAGGAGGAAAAGAGACAATATGAAAACATGTTTTGGAAAAAAATGCATATAGACAAGTTTTATTCTACAAAGTTCTACTTAACTTCCTGCTGCCCCAGTTCCTATTTTCTCACCTTCTCATTGAAGTCAAAATAATACAAATCAAAATTCTTGTTCATAAGAGCTATGGTATAATAGCTATAGCAAGGAAAAGGGGGACATTTTCCCAGGAAGGAATAGCAAGCATATAGCAACCAACTGCCTGAAAGTCAGAACAATGTTTTACATTGTTGGTTTTTATGCCTAAGGTATTCAGAAACTCAATTTTGAAGATTGGTTAAGGAAAACCCATCTATGTTCCCTTCAATGAAGAATCAGGCGTGGTGTGCAATTAGAACCACAAGTTACTTTGTCCCTGCACAACAACATATGAGGGTGCCATTGCTCAAGACAATGTAAAACATACCCCAAAGACCAAGATGATACCTATATCATACATAAATAATAGCAAATGGCTAGTACACTCCTTCTTGAAATGCCAGTCTTGCAGGCATTCACATAAATTTCAAGTAACTAGAGTAAAATTCAATACTGTGCATGGTTTCTTGCCAGTTGTAAAATGGTAGAAATATTTTATGTGTGTTTAATATAGAATACAAAGGCTCCCTATAAATCACAGTTACTTTTATCCAAAGGCCAGTAGGGAAAATATTCAAATTAATACAACAAAGTACTTCATGATTTGATCTATTATTTGGAAGATTAGGGAAAGAGCCTACTACCATCATTCAAAGTCTTACAAAGTTCTATTATGCATTCTACTTGCTTATAGCAACTCCGAATGAGTAAGCATAATTGTCTCTATTTTATGGATGACAAATTTGGTGGACAGGAAAGGAAACTATCTTGCTCAATATGTAAACTGTCTATCAATGTGTCTGCCAGTCATCTGTACTCTTTGTGGGAATTCTTTTTTTCCAGCCAAAACTTTCCTAAAACAAAATCAGACTTTCTTCATAATCTCTATCTAAACTTCACCTTTAACTACAGCTTCAAACAACTTATATGCTTTTATAACATCTACAAATACTCAATAACTTCCTTTCAATAATTGTCAACATTTACTCTACATCTGTTGGAATGCAAGGTTCTTATAATTTTACTGAATGGTACATCTTTTTATTCACACATAGCCACTTGATAATGAAGGAGACTCCTCCTAGATGTTGACATCCCAGAGTTGTGCAAAATGTGAGGTGGTTAACAAATTTGGGAAAGAAGATGGGGAAGAAAACACAAGAAAGGTGAGTAACAGGAAACTATTGATCGCCTACTTCAGAATGGTGCTTTGTAGATACTTAAGCATAATGTATGCTTATGTATCTTTTCTCAAATGCCAGTGGGAAATTCCTGAGTATAATGGTAGTTCAATGTGCAGACACAATTTGCTGGCCTGGTTTCTATCTTTTGACCAAGTATTTAGTTGTATTGTATATGTTAGTAAACCACTGGAAGGTAGATTGTTACTAGAAATCCACAATTCAAACAGAAATGGTGGGAAGATTGGCTCATGCTGTCCATGCACCTGTACCCTCTCCATAATCACTTTCCCAGGAATAAATGAATTTCCTGAGACTGGGATTAGCCCCAGAACTGTCCCACTGGATGTTTCTGGAGTGACTGAGCCAACGGTTATAACAAACCCTCCTTTGGACATGCTGTGAGTATAAGGCTTAGGGTAATACAAATTGTTTTTTCTGCAATACTAATTTGAAATCTGGATACTGTTTAGACATTACATTAAAACTGAGAAAGACCTACTGAGTGAAACTCCAGGGTGACACTCTCACTGTCTGTAGCTCTGTGAAGCCATCTATTGATTTGGATGGCCACCAAAACATTTAGTCAAAGAAACACTGTGTCTAATCTTTGTTTTCTCCTTGGCTGCCTGGCTAGACAGGGCTCAGTCATTTGGAGAGCCTTCTCTAGAAAGGTACCAAAAGGTCAATGACCATAGTTCTTCTGGGAAAATCAATGAAAACAAAGGTAACATAATTACATTGCTTTAGTACCAGCTATCTGTTCCGTTGCTCACAGGGTTTCTGTGTGGCTTTGTAGACCAGGCTGGCATCAGACTCACAGAGATCCAACTGCCTCTGCCTCCCCAGTGCTTGGATGAAAGGAGTGTGCCACCTCCACCTGGTTTAGGTTATATTTCAAAATCCTAAGATGAATGGGCATCACTAGCCTCAAAGCACAAACATTGCATATGTACCCCAGGGCAAAGAGTAGGACCTGCATTGTACCAGATACCAGATACCAGACACCAGACACTGCCTATCAACACATAGACTCCACAGCTTCCACCTCATTAGATTCAACAAACCACAGACTGTCATTGCCAATATTAGAGAAGGAACTCACATCAATGTAAATACTTTCTCTTGTCATTATTCTCAATCAATATATAAAGGGATATTGGAGAGATGGCTCAGTGATTTAGAATCCTTGTTGCTGCTCTTACAGAGGATCCAGTTTCAGTTCCCAGAAATCAAATGGCTACACAAAACCATACTTAATTCCAGTTCCTGTTGTCCTCTTAAGGCTTCTGACAAGACAAGTGTGCATGTGGTGTACATACAAACATGTAGGCAAAGCACACATATACACAATAGAAAGATCTCAAGTGTTTATGAAGAGATATGCATAGTTTATGAAGAGATATGCATAGTATATCTTATAAGAGACTTGGTTTGCGTATCTGTTGGAATGCATTTTCTGGAGATACTAAACAGTCCTGAATATCTAATTGTGTGATGATTCCTCCACTCCTCTTTCCCTTAGTCCCATCTTTTTGTTCTTTTATATAATGAGCTTGGGCCATACAGACATTCATATTCATGGCTCAGAATACACTCTTGGTGGTTTTACTACCAGTCAGAACCTTCCAATTTCTTGCAAAGTCAAAGATTTTCATCTGAAGATACCAAAATGTTACGTGATTTACTCTTCCCTCCATTTTAGAAAAGGCTTTTGCTTTTATTTTATCAAACAAGTCATTCATACTTTTCTGTCCTAATCTGTTTTCCTTTATAGCACAGACTAATTGCAGCACCCACATAAAGTTGAGAGTCTGAAAACACAGCTGGAAGAAAATCTAGTTCCATGTTTTAGATTTGTGTAGTGTTCTTTTCCTGAGAGCATAAGATACTGGCTAGATCCTGCTCAATTTGTTGGGCCTCATTGGCCTTCAGTTATTCTTCATCAAAGTGAAAAGCCATTACCATTAAAGACATATTTGAAATTCGTTCTTTGGTATGCTGAGCTGGGTCTCTTCCATCTGGGAGCAGAGACAGCCTGTGGTCACTCCAGAAACTGTACAGGTAGGGTACATCAAGCCATTAGGAACCAGAGGGATAAAACCTTGGCACTTTTTATTAGCTTTGATTAGTTTTGCTTTCAGGGTTCAAGTACAGGGATTCTAAAAGCCAAAAAAAAAAAAAAATGAGAAGTTATAGATTGTGTGCTACATTTCTTGATAGTTTATATCCTATGTCTGTAAGGTTTTATTGGATTATTGCCAATGTGTTTATTTGCCTGGACACAAAAAGTTCTGGGTGGCCTTGCCCTAAGATTAATACAGAGGGATGAGGTTTTGTGATATTACCAGGTTTGTGATCCATCTGTGTCCTGCACTCTGGTTAGCAGGTGGCAGGAAACAAGAAAATGAGCACAGAATGCACACAGTCACTTAAGAGGAAGTTATCTATTAGATGGGGAGGGAGTCCATCAAGCCAGAACTCACACTTCCATTTGTGAACCAGCATCCCCCAGGACATTTATACTTATTTAAGTCATTTAATTTGGAGTTGAGAAGGTGATGGAAGGACAAAAGAAAAGGCTACTTGGCATTGTGCCAACTGATGGGTGAATTAGTTTGTCCATGAGATAAACATGAATATGCATTTCATATATAAATTCTTATTTAGCTTATATGCTAAATATATGCTGGGGCTGCTGACATCAGAATCAGAAGAGTCTTTCTGTAGAGATTGTTCTGTGAATTGTACCAGGATTATTCATATATTCACAAATAAAGAAAATAACATACGTACAAAAGTACAGAAATGAAATCATGTTGAGATATGGATTCTGCCTTTATGAATGACTGCTGGTGGTATGTGGTTATATATTACTTAAATACAAAATATTTTCTCAAAGAAATGTTTTTTAAAAATCAATGTTTGAATAGCCATGTGTCACTGCATTGTTTTGTTGTTTCATTAAAAAAATTATCTGGGCATTCTATTGCAATTCCTTTATGCTTCCATGTTTGGTGATAGCATCTTCTCAGATAATGAACACTAGCTTTTAAAAATTAATATTACAGCTGAAATTGATTTATGTAATATTAGAGTTTAATAGTTGAGTAAGAAATAAAATGAAGATTTAGATGTAATTTTTACTATAGAGGTAGTACAATGATGTACTATAGACAACTTGTAAAATAAGACATGTCTGAGACATAAAAATGATTCTTGGGAAATATTGAATATGTTTTGTACTTGTTAATGACTAAGTATATGCTTAGCACCTACTATATGCTAGCTATTATTCTAAGGGAATAGACTGTGTTGGTGAAAAAAAATAAAAGAATAAACAATTATCTTTGCTCTTATTTAACAGACTATAATATGTATATAATATGTACATCTTGCAATATGTAACTTATAATAAATACATGACACATACTTATTACTGAAGGGTGGTAGATATCATAAAAACAATCAAAAGAAAATTAAAAATTTTGGAATTGCTAAAAGAATGACTGTACCACCACTGGCACTAAAAAGATGATACATGACAATTGAAATATATGAGAATATGAGAAAGGTTACTTTATGAAAGAACATTACAGGGAGAGGATGAGTCAGTAAGAAAGGTAATGCTTGGTATTTCTCAGGAACATTAAGCAGTGATATCATTATCATAATATGTAACAATTAAAGCATATGGTCAGAGAGTAGCCAGGGACAGAGTACTCTACTCTTTTAGGCCAAGGTAAAGACTTTGGATTTTTTTTTTTTTTGGGTGGGTAGTAAAATCAAATGCTAGTGACATGAGTTGATGCTACAGTTTGCATGCTCACTGGTCTTTTGATAATATTATTTGGGTGTTAGGGAAGGGGACATAAGAGATAGATAAGAGGAGGGAAAGAAGGTAGGAGGCTATTGAATTAAGAGAGTCTTGTACAGGGTAACAAACTCAAAAATGAATGGCAAGAAGCAGATTCCAGATTTGATTTGATGATAGAGCATGTTTTGTGCCTGGATATGGTAAAGGAAAGAAAGGAAAATAAAAATTATAAGACATTCATAGGTTTTTTATTCAACTCATTGCAAGGATGGAATTACCATCCACTGAGACGGGAAAACAGTGGCTTTAAACAGATTTCCGGAAAGTTGGGATAACATGAACTCAGAGGTTCAGTTCTGCAGTCTGCAGTTTCTGTTAGAGAAGATATAAATTAATAGTTAGGTAATGACCAAAAGTTCAAGGAAAGTTCTTAGAGACACATAGATGGCTCAGTCAAGGGCCTTTAGAAAAACAGGCCATAGTTAGAGTTAGTAGATTCACTTAGTGATGGTTTATTATTTTAGGAATTATTTAGGAAAACGATACCACCATACCAAGGATATGGTTTAATAGAAAGGCTTAGATTTGAAGTCAAGAAATCAATCAAAGTCCCAAAAATGAGGTATAAGGAAAGCCAGGGGGCAACACAGATAGCAAATGTTCAGGAGCCCAATGAAGAAAACATTTAAGCAAGTGGTTCTCTTAGACAACAGTAAAGTGTTGTATTTTATAAAGTGGAAATTATTGGTAACATCTGGCATGAGAAATTACAGTGTGAGAAAGTAAAAGAAGAATTGGTATTTGGGTGTAAAAGGAAATGTAAATATGGCCATCATTGAAGGAAAGTAAGATTATTTTTCTTCCTATCTACCCATCTTGAATGATTCGCACTGGTATTCTGAGAACAGTCCTGCAGAGAACAAACACTAATGTAAAGGAAACAAGGATGTTTTAATTAATATTCTTTCTTAGATAAAGTTATTATTATCGTCATCATCATCATCATCATCATATGTGTATGTTTGGTGTGTATTTGTGTGGATGCATATGCCATTGTGTTCATAAGGAAGTCAGAGGACAATCTGTGAAGTTTATTATCAACTTCCAATACTACATGGGTTTAAAGGATCAAATGCCAGTCATCAAACTTTCATAACAAGTACCTTTCCCTGTTGAGCCTTCTTAGTGGCCCTAGTTTCTTTTTATATTTTCTCTAATATGCTTGAGATTTGAGCCCAAGACCTTGGTCATGCCAGTCAAAATCTCTATAACTAAGTTACATCCTCTGTCATGGTTAAATATCTTTGATTAAAGAGAAAGAGAACTAATTTATGTATACATATAGGCCAAAATTGGCTCAAATGACTATGAGGTGAGACTCATCTGCAGTTATTTTAAAGGAGAGATGCAAGAATAGAAGGAACAGGTCCTATAAGATGATAGATTGCAAATAAGAGCTTTGCAAAGATGCCATTTGATTGTTTTAATTTCATCAGTGACACAATTTTATAATTATTTCTTTTATATTTTGAGGTTATAATTACATAGTCCCCTCCTTTCCTTCCTCGAAGTGCTTCTCTAGGCCTCCTTGGTCTCCTTCAAACTCATGGCCTTTTTTTTTTGCTTTCACCGATGTTACATGTACATATGCATATGTGTTTTATTATGTCAATGAGGATAGAAAATAACTGTTAAAATTTTCAAGACAAAGGAAAGGGCAAAGGAAATAGCTCTGATAAGAGACTACAGAGTAATGAGCAAGAGAAGCACTGCTCTATCTTGGCAGAGTAATGATACACTCTGTTTGGGAATGTAAAGTAAGAGGATGAGCTTTGTTCTCCTGGTATTCTGTGGTCTAGAAGCACATTGGTCTCGGCAGTAGGGATATGGAAATTGAGGACAGAGGTAGATACATGGTTCTATTAACTGGATTTAGAGTTTAGAACCAAGCAAGAAAAAGTAGATGTCCTCATAATTAGCACCTTATTGCATACCCTTTTCTCCTTTATGAATAGAATAAATGAGATTTGGGGGGATATTAACAATTACTGTGGATTATGTCCTTTCACTCAACATTTTTGCTAGGCTTTAATAATACTCTAGTTTCTGAACTGGCCAAAAGATATGCATCAACATCTCTTAGAGCATTTAGTTTTGTGATAAAGACTGCTAGTTTTGGATTTTTTGTTTTGGTTTGTTTGAGGCAGGTATTTCTTTCCTTTCCTTTAACAGCAGTAAAGTACCTTCTTCTAAATTTATTGATATATGGCCATCTGAAAGAAATATCCTATTTTCTAGCTTTTTTGTAGAGCCATATGATCAACCTTGGCCAATCAATTTGGGGTTAAAGTGTTGCATTCATCATCTGAGATTTCATCCTTCACAAAAGAATGTATCTATACATATGCATACACACATATGCATGCATGTGTGTATATGTGTGTGCATATGTGTATGCGTGTGTTTGTGTCTGGAGAAACATGTCTATCTATCACCAAAAAATAATACCTATGGCTAAAGTCATAAAGGAGAATGTCTTCTTCCAAAGCCTGTGTTGCGACAGCCTTTTAGGAACTCTCTTTACAAAAGTTTAACACTGTTTTTACCAGGCCAATTTTATGATATCCTATTTTTCTGAAAGGTTAAAGGAAATAGTGTCAAATCTATTAGCTGTTTTAATTACTTTTCCTGTTGCTGTGACCTAATATCTTATAAAAAGAAATTTAAAGGAGAGGCTATTTGGGCTTATAGCTGGAGAGGATAAACTCCATCGTGGTGCAGAGAAATGATGGCAGGTGAGCAAGGAGGCTGGTTACATAGTACCCATGGTCAGGAAGCTAAGAGAAATGGGAAGTCTAGCCAGACTATATAAGCTCAGATGCTACACCTGTCGAACCTCTTCTTCCACCTAGCTCCACCTCCTAAAGGTTTCACAACTTTATAAGACAGCACTGCCAGTCATGGACCAAGTTTTCAAACACATGAATCTATGGGACATATTTGATATTAAAACCACCATATATAAAATACATCATGTCTATAAAATGTAGATTTAGGGTTCCACAACGGCTCTCATTAAATCATAGCTTGGCCATTGTATACCAGCACATTGTCTAGAATCCTTTTTCCCTAGCTTACTCATTTATTGAATGTGTGGATTCTAAGCTCAGTTATAATTTGTACAGCCTATGCCTGGTCTCATCAGTGCTATTATCTGCTTGAGATCATTCCCAGATAGGTCAGTGGTGAGGATTTCATTGACTTCACAGTTCATTGACAGTAGATTCCTAAAACTATGTACTCTATGAACCTCCTTGCCTTTTGCAGTTCATATCCTCAAACTGGCTTTGTTCCTCAGAAGTAAATCCTGATAGTACTTAGCTCAGTACTTCTAGTTTCCTATATCATCCCCAAATGAGTAATCATTAAATTATAATGGGTATAAAATATTGATAAATTGAATTATATTCCAGATGCCTAATATTTAGCTATGGTCACAAAGTCCTGCATTGTCCCCTTCCCTCCCTTACTTTCAGTCCTTTTCCTTTGTCCTCCCTTTCCTTGTCTAATGAGTTTTATTTGTGAGAGCTGGAGGCAATTGATGTGTAGGTGTATAGAGGGTATTCTGAGTTGCCAGCTTTCTCCCCAAATCCACCAGTCTCTAAACCACAAGTGCTAGGATCACAAGTATGTACTACCACCCCAGGCTTCTGAACGTGAGTTTTGAGAAAGGAACTAAAGTCTTCATGCTTTCAAGGCGAGCATTTCATCTATTTAGCCATCTTCTCAGTCATTAACATTCCTTATTAATTGATTAAAAAGTAAATAATTGATGTGACAGACTTTGATGGTCACCCATGGGAAGCCTCACCTTACCTGACGAGTGGATAAGGGTGGGATAGGGGAATGGGAGGACAGGAGGGAGAGGGAACAAGAGATTGGTATGTGAAATAAGATTGTTTTTAATTTAAATAAAAATTAATTCAAAAAACAATAAATAAAAAATAGCATCAAGTTTGTAGGCCTAATGGCCCAGTAAGGTCATGGTCCCAACCTCTTCCTACAAAATCTTACATGAATTTTTGAGTCAAACTTCCTCTAGATGAGACAGAGTACACTACCCTTACAATATCATTAAAAAAAAAAAAAAGAAGAAGAACTTAACCCCAAGGGTGTCACAGGCTTAAATGTGGGCATACAGGCCAGAATCATACTTTGCCTCTTATGACAGGAAGGGAGCCAAACAATGTAAACAGAAAGATACCATTGCAGAGACAAAGCCTTTAAACAATACCCTTTCTCTGAGAAGATAAACAATTTGAGAAAATAACATAAGGCCTCAACATATATATTTTCTGAAAGCCTGCTAATAGTCACTAAACTGAAATTAGCAATGCCAGATACCATAAAGCCTTCTGTTTGAAGTTTCTCTCTCTTTTTTAACTACTGTCATGTCTGACTCTCCACAGAACTATTTATGTAGAATTACCCATAATGCCTGACATCATGATAATTCCCTTCTGCTTTGATGCATCCTCTAGTGACAGAACTAGAACTGTGTAAGGGGGAAAAAATGAATCAGCAAACTGTTGATGCAAGACAGAGAAATAAACATTCAGAAATCCTGCTTCATGCCAAGATACCACTCCCCGCCTGGCCAGAAAAGAGAGCATAGCATCACACATCCAGAAGGGTTTTCGAGAATGTTCCCATCTCAAGCAGAAAACAACATCTGATTGACATGTGGTTGATAGTCAAATGTAAACCCAAAAAGCAAGCTGAGAATTTGTCATGTTTCTTTTTTTCTTTTTTCTAGATTTTAAAAATAACTGTGTTACCCTAATGTTCGAGATCCACAATTTTTCCTGCTCCTACATTTAGATCTTTGATGATGCAGTGAAAGCAATATTGATTTGAAACTCAGAAATATCAAGATTGCCATACAGGCTCTGACATTCTTAACTCACTGTGGGAACTTGACTGTGTGCTTGAACCCTCTTGACATTTTTAAGATGACAGTATCTGATTAGCCGATTATTCAATACCCTTCTACTATAAAATTCTGAGAGGTCTTGGAGCTTTTACCTTTCTCAACTGTCAGTCAACTGTGTCCTTGTGGCTTTCCTAGAAGCAGAACAAGAGGTGGTCATGAGACCTAAATCACAGAGCCTCAAGGTCACCACTGTAGGCAATTTACTAAAGTCCCCGGCCACAGTGCCCACACATGATGGTTAAATCACAGCAGAAAACCTGTTTCTCAGTGCTTACAAGTTTTTATTAAAAAATTTAACCCTACATAAAAGCTGAGAAATGGCTTGACAGAAACCAGTACATTCTTCACTGATTTGTGACAATGTGTAGCATTTTTCTGTTTTCTTTCTACACACATTCATACAAAATGAATACAATTTAAACTTAAAAGTATTAAAAGTTATACACACTTTTTGTTTACTGTTGTGTGAATGTGTGTGTGTGTGCGTGTGTGTGTGTGTGTGTGTGTGTGTGTGTGTGTGTGTGTGTGTGTTTGCTTTCATATGCTATGGCATGTATGAAAGTCAGAGGGTAACTTTATAACATTCATCCTTTCCTTCCACCATGTGGGCACTAGGGATAGGTATCAGATCTCCCAGTGTAGCTGCAATCACCTTCACCAGCTGAGCTTTCTCATAGGACCTCACTGAATTGTTTTCAACTATCCTGCAGATGCCATAACATTTGATTCTTAAATATGCCATCTTGTCATCTCCCAAGAACAAGGACAATATTCTTCAGAGCAACACCATAGTAATCATACTTCAAAATGTAACCCCCCCCCCAAAAAAAACACAAGCAAATAAATATTCATATAAATGAGTCCATCTGAAACTGCTGTTCTACGATTTCATGACTAAATGGTTTTATAGTCCGTTATGGTGTTAACATTTCAATAACTTAGGACAATTTCTTTTTACACAATGTCCTATACAAACCACATAAACAAATCTCACAAATAAAATGTTGGATGTATTCCTGGTGCACAAAAGGACTTTGGGAGCACATTTCCCATGGAGGGATATTCCCTTAACCTAGAGGCAGGAGAGAAGGCCTAGTCCCCACTCCAAAAGACTTGACAGATGTAGATGACCCCACCTGGAAGGCATCAATCACCCTACATTTGGAGAGGGGGACAGGGGAGGGGATGGTGGTTGGGGGGCATGGGAGGGTAGGAGAGAGGGGAAGAAGGAGGGAGGGAGAAGGAACTGGGATCGATATGTAAAATTTTAAAAAAAGATAAAAAAAAAATGTTGGATGAAAGATACCAGATATAACATATTACAAAAATGACCTATTCTGTTTGAATGACAGCTAGAAGGGCTGTAAAGATGGCTCAACAGGTAAAGTTCTTGCTGAAAAAAGCATGAGGCCATGCGTTTGTTTTCTTTGGAGTCTTGTAAAATAACTTGACACTACAACACATGCTGTAACTTGGGTTCTTGGGAGACAGAAAAGACAATCATTCGTGCTTTCTGGCCTGTTCAATCTAGTTAAATTATGAGCTTAAGATTCAGAAAAGCGGCCTATCTCAATTAATAAAGTAAAAAATGATTGAGGAAGACACCTGGTTTTATCCTGATACCCCTGTGTACACATGAGCTTGTATATATGTGCTCACATGCACATACACTAATATATGTACATTCACGCACACATATACATACAAAGATGGCAGTTAGTAGTGAATGCTGTAGGAGAATATGAATGTGAGATACAAATGTTTTAGCCTATATATTGATTACATGTAATCAATTCTATAAGTGTCAAAATAAAATAAATTAAGTAATTTAAATTGTAAATTATTTTTTATTACTGGATCATAAAACCATAGTATTTCTCCAAATTAGATACAGAACAGGCAACATTATTTGTATAAGTTTCAATATGAATGGAAGTCTCAGATACACCTTCAGATGCTTTACCAATAGATATGGTACTAATGTAAAAGTCCACAGAATTAGAAGTAAATAGATAATAAAATAGTCTACCCTGCAGGAGCTCTGTAGTGAGAATATTATATATCCATGTAATTAAGATAAACATATGTAGATGTAAATTACTAAATTCTCCATCAAGCAACCAAAAATATAAAATACTTTTTAATTTCAAATATTTAGAGAGAAAATTTTACCTCAAGAAAAATGGCAAAATGATAAAGTACAATAAAGTTTATTTAATTTTGAAGTGTAAAACTGTTAAAAAACACTGAGAACTATCATATAAGTGAGTTTAAGTACAATTCTTAAGAAAAAATATAAGACACAAATATTAGGTACAAAACTAACATTATAGGGATATTAAATATACTATAAGTAAGGAGGAAATTATGTAATTACAATTTAATTTAGAAATTAAAATATTAAAATTATAAAAGAGAGAACATAAATTATGTAAAATTTATTTCACAGTATCTAACATAAATGCCCAAATTAAGTTCCAGTATCATGACTATTATGAAAGAACATCTAGTATAGAGTTGTAGATACAGAAACATTTTGGTGATTATAAATTACATGACACTAGTTAAAGCCAGGATAAAATTAATACCACCATTTGGATAGATATAAATTCCAAAATGATCTCAGTAAACTCTATAAAACCTAAATAAAGCAGCAAAATTAGAAACAAACAGTGAAATATGTATACAAAAAACACTGAACTTGTATTTGGTTTTAAAGGTCGATAACTGTAACTATTTAGAGTTTGTGAGTTATTCTCCAAAAGATTTCTCAACCTCTTGTCTATCCCACCACACTATTAATAGCTCTAGGAAGTGGTCCTGCCAGTATTTCTAGGACAGGGCTCTGGTTGTACTATCTAATCAATATTAGATTTTCATTAATGTGATTAGAGCGGGTGGCCCGTCCTTAAGATTAGCAATTAATTATCTATACAGGAAGTGCTTATAGCTTAGTTTAAACCAATGAATCACAAGGAGATACTTTCAATAGATTTCTAAAAATAATATATCTAACTCTGTCACATGAGATTTTGTATAAAATTTTTCCTCACTGGACATGAGTAGGTAGTTAATGGTTATTGAAGAAATTGGCAAGTAATTTTCTTTAGTGGTATAAATAGTCACTAGTAGTTGACCATGCTCCAGTATACAACCCTAATAAAGCCACTGGTTCACCCAAGAAAATAAGTAATAAGAAGACATGAAAGTAGAATGGAACTAGTTGGAAAAGGGAAGCAGATCAGCAGGAATGAAAAGGAAGGGGATAGAGTAGCAGCATGAATATGATCAAAATATAATGCAAATAGGCATGATAAAATCCTTTATTGCATGTAATTAATATATATAATAGATAAAATACTTTTAAAAGTATCAAGCAGCTCTCTCTTTTATTCTGATCAATGCAATATAAAGTAAGGATACCAAGGACTCATACAAAGATGAATACAGTTATAAAAAGAAACCAGACCATGGGTGTTACATGGCCACTCAATAAAATTAACCTTAAACCCAAAATCTACTCATCCTCTTCTGATCCGGCCAAATACTTGTAGAAACAAATATACTTTAGAGACTATAGTTTAATTTTAATTTTTCTGTTGTGTGTAATAAATATAAATAAAATAATTGTCCTGGAACCTGGAAGAAGCTCCACACCACTCCTGAGAAAGGAAGTGCCGCCCTAAACATCATATTGCATGAAAAAGATGGAGCAGCCAATGGAGATAATTGGCTATCACTAAGTAAAATTTATTAAAGGATTGAAGGTAGCTTAATTTAGCAACATTAAATATCAATATATTTAATGGTAATAAGTAAAATTTAAAATCACTGTAATAAATTTGAACTATAAAAATGTGTTAATTAAACCTCTTCAGTAAACTAGAAAAATGAATAGTAATAACATGAGTATGAAGAATCGAGTTTTGAACTTTAAGAGACAACATCAATGTCACAGGTAAAATGTGGAGTGATAGAATACAACCTCTATTATCACAGTGCTTCAATTATTCAAAATTTAATTGTGAAGCCATGAACTATCAACTCTCAACCATGATGCCTAAAGTATAAAACAAGAGTGAGGTCTCAAACAATCCTGTCCCTGGTGCTTGTGCTGGATTTTGGGAACCTATTCCCCATGCTGGGATGTCTTGGCAGCCTTGATTCAGAGGGAGGAGTTTTGTCCTGCCTCAACTTGATAACTTGATGTGCCATGCTTTGTTAACACCCATGGGAGTCCTTCTCCTTTTTTTTAATGGAGGAAGAGTAGATGAGGAGTAGGGAGAAAATGGGGGGGGGGAGGCTGTGATGGGGAACAAGAAGAGAAGGGGTAGAAGAAATGTAAAATAAATGAAAATTTTAATTAATAAAAAGTAGACACTGAGGAATATGCTTAGGAAACCAACGCATCTTACAATTGCTCCAAGTTCTTCAACATCTTACTTCCAGATTTACATGGTTTTCAGGCACACATTTTCCATGGTTGTAATTTCCCAGTGTGTGTTTGAGTAATTCTCCATTTCTGTGATGCTGACCTGTGATATTTGCTTAGGCTGATAGAATGTTTCTAGGTTTGAAGTAAGCCAAGCCTTGAGATGTTTTTGGAAGGTATGGATAGTTGATTCCCATGTATTCTATGCCATGGACCATGTCCAGGGTAGAAGGCCCAGAAGGGAAAATGTATGAAAACAGTTTTGAGATAAACTTACAGTCTTAAGCAGAGCTTACCAAGCCTAGTCTAAAGTATATGTGACTAGCAGGTCATTGAGTTGAGAAATGCATGTTTGTTGTTTCAATTCATTAAGTGTTATGCAATATTTCAACACTGAAATAGTAATTTAATAACATGGCTTGGATAATTTACATAACACAGTCAGAGAGAAAACTGAAATAAGATGTGGATTTTTGACAAAAAGAGAAAGATGACATTATATAGGTAAATCCATAGATATGTATATTCTACCTGTTAAGGGCAATGATACAAAAATTCTACTCCTGAATGCTGAACCTGGCAGTTACTATTTCTTCATGCAGACTTAAAGGATAATGAGGCACTGAACAACATGTAAAGTTATTAAGATGAATAAATGATTGATATTTGTAAAAGGTTTGGAACAATGCCAAGCAGAAGCAGTATAAAACTGCTGAAAGCCAAAATAAGATAAGCAATCAATCAAAGAAAAAAAAAAGCTCCTTGGGCTACTAAAATAAATAATAAATTAGATAGATATGTAATTTCAATTTGAAGCTCATTTTTTTTCACTACTGGAAACTGAACCCAGAACATAAGGCACACTAAGTAAACTGCTAAGATTGAAATGCTCAATTATCCCAGGAACTAATGATCATGAGGAGCCTATCCCATTGGTGTATTCATAACTTAATTTCAATACCTGACTTTCAAAAAGCACTGTGACAGAGGGGCTGGAAAGCTGTGAAATGAGAGCAATTGGACCACAGCCTTCAGATACTATCTTCTAATCATGGCAGGGATGCTACAGGGCGTCATGAATTTAGGAGGGAAACATAGAAAGAGTGAAGGTGGTTGGGAACAGCAGTGTGATATATATGTAGTGCTCAAGTACAAAGTTCGCAAGTAAATAAAAATTAAAATTTCTAAATTAAAAAAGAAAATAAATCAACCTTTTAGGCTGTTCTAAATGCACATGAAATGCTTGTGGCATATTCCTGCAGAAAAGCAAATTGGGGCGGATCTCCTCTTAGTCGATGGTTATCACAAAGGCTGGAGGCAACTAGTCACTGACCATTTTATATGTGGTGATTTCCAAATTAAGATGTTCTATAAATAGAATATAAAGTAGTAAATAGTCTGTTATCATGCTGTAAAATATAAATATTCTAATTTCATATTAAATATTATTTCAATTATAATGAAACATATGAAATTTAATAAAAGTAACTACCTTTTACTATTTTGGTTTAACTGTACATTTTAGAATTGTTTAATTAACACATAGAAATTTTGTACATTTATGATGCACACTGTGATATTTCAATACAGGACATCATGTAAAACGGTCAGATTGAAATGATTTTTATAGCTGCTACATCCAACACTCATCTTTCTTTGGCATTTGGAAAAGGCAAAATCCTTTCTACTCTCTATGCTTCAATTTGTAATTGAATATTGTCAATTATAGTTACTGCCTTGTACAATAGAATATCAAAAGTGACTCTTCCTATCCAACTGCTTCTATGTGACTTACTTTATATGTGCGTCCCATATTTTCTGTATAGCTGTTTATAATATTGGGTAAAGTGAGGAATGAAAAGAACAAAAAAGAAAAGGGAAGTGAAGAGAAGCGCATATTACAAATGGATATAGGATGAGACAGCATCAAGACATTCAGGTCACTGAGGGAAAATAGTAGATTTGGGTATAACTGTTCATCTGCAAAGAAAAGGAATTAGACCCAGATCATTCTATGATACCCCAAAGAAAAATTATTGGCAAAATATTGGCAATATCAGAGTCCAAACCACAAACACTTAAGAAAAGGGGCTTGGGATTCCCTGCTTGGAGACTTCTGAGGACTGGCAACTGTGCATGGGGGAATCCGTCTCAGTGAACCTTCCCATCAAGAGTCTGCCAACATCATAGTACTACTTCCACATACATGAGGAGGTAAGCATGGGCCTCTTTTTGGCCTGCCTTCTGGGGTTCACCTCAAAGCCTCTTGAGGCCTGGGGATTGGGCATACATGGGAAAACCCATCCTGTCAGACCAGCCTATCCAGGGTCTGCCAGCATCCTAGGCCTGTTTCCACCCATGGGAAGAGCCCACCTTCAGGAGCCCTTCTTGGAACCTTCTGAGGACTAGGAACTGAGTACCTGCAACCAGCTCATCCAGAGTCTGCCAACATCCTAGCCCCACCTCCACCCACTGGAAGAGGAGAGCCATTGGAGGACTGAACATGCTTGCACCCACCAGAAGAGAACAGTGTTCCCATACCCACCAGGAGGGGAGAGGGAGAACCCACTGGTACAAACTGGAAGAAGTGATGGGTATAAGAACACAGTCAACATCAGGAAGGTCAATATGCCACCAGAGTCTAGGGACTCCACATCAGCAAGACTTGAACATCCTAACACACTGAAGCAGAAGAGAACAACCCTAAAAAAAACTTTATGACAATGATAGTGGCCCTCAAAGAGGTAATGAGATAATCCCTTAAAGAAATGGAATAACAGACAAAAAAAAAAAAAAAGTTCAAGCAATTGCGGAAAAGAAAAATCAAAAACTGCAAGGAACAATTCAAACAGTGCAAGACTTGAAAACTGAAATAAAGACAATTTTTAAAAATTCCACAGTCTATGGGAATGCTGGAAATAGAAAAGACTGGTAAATCATGAGGAACTATAGATGCAACCATAACCAACATAATACAAGAGATGGATGAGAAAATCTCATGCATTGAAGATACACTAGGAGAAATTGATTCATTGACCAAAGAAAATCTTAAGTCCAAAAATCCCTAACACAAAATATCCAGAAAATATGGAACACTGTAAAAAGACCAAACCTAAGAATAATAGGTATAGAAGAAGGTAAAGAAACTTACTTCAAAGGTACAAAAAACATATTCAACAAAATCATAGAAGAAAACTTCCCCAACCTAAAGAAAGACATGCCAATGAAAGTACAAGACGCTTATATAGCACCAAATAGAGTGGCCAAAAAAAGTCCCCTGGCCACATAATAATCACATAATAATGAAAATACCAAATATACAGAATAAACAAATAATAGTAAGAGCAGCAAAGGAAAAGGCCAAGTAACACATAAAGGCAAACCTATCAGAGTTGCACCCAACTTCTCCATGGAAACTTTGAAATCCAGAAGCAAGTGTCTCATGTCAATGAGTACAATGAGTACTAATATTAAACATTTAATTGTCATGTTCAAATGGCGACTAGTTGCATTGTGTCCCACTGATTTAGTCAAGGGACCCTGCCCCAGATCAGGTACGGGTCAGCGGTTTCGGTATCAGTGGCACAGAGTAAATGGCACAAACTGTGGTGCAGACTGTGGCCAAGGGAATCATGAAAGGCAGCCGCAGCCAGCACCTGTGAGCACTTCCTAGAGCAAGGAAACCACAGACCATTGGGGCAGTGGAGTTGCTATTGCGGAATAGCTGGGATGGAGGTAGGAATGGCACCAGGGGAGAGAGAACAACACAGCTCAGATGCCACTGCTTGGGTGAACCTAATTCCCAAAATCCCATGGAAATCTATATCCCACTCCTGGCACCAGATATCGTGGAAAAATAAGAATCTGGGAAAACTAGTAGGCCGATGGATATTTATTCTGGGAAAAATCACTTACACCAAAACCAAGGATCCCTCTGGATGCTCTCTGTCTCCAACCAGGAAACAAGAGAGAGTGCTGGGGTCCCTGACCTCAGACCTAGTTTCCCCAGGTCACATCCACACCTGTCCCCATTCCCAATGAGCATGGTCAGTGCAACAGGTGCAGTCAGGGTGGATATCTCACTACAAAGCTTTCAGTCACTATAGATGGAGAAAACAAGATATTCCATGACAAAAACAGATTTAAACAATAAATATCAACTGATCCAGCCCTACAGAAAGTTCTAGAAAGAAAATTCCAACCCAAGGAAATAAATTACACCCACAAAAAAACATAGACAATAGATTATCCCACTTTACCAACACCCAAAAGAAAAAAAGGGGGGATCCCCAAACGATATATCCACCACAACAAATCCATGACAAACAAGAAGTAACAATCAATGGTCATTAATATCCCTCAATATTAATGGTTTTAACTCACCTATAAAAAGAATGGATATGAAGACAGAATCCATCCTTCTGCTTCATACAAAAAACAATTCAACTTCAAAGACAGACATTATCTCAGTGTTAAGGGTTGGGGAAAGAATTGTTAATAAAATGGACCCAAGAAATAAGCTGGTGTAGCAATGCTAGTATCTAAGCATTAGACTTTAAACTAAAATCAATCAAAACAGAGGAAGAAGGTTATTTCATATTCATCACAGGAAAAGTCAATCAGAACAAAGTCTCAATTCTTAACATCCATGCCCCAAATACAAAGGTACCCACATACATAAAAGAAACAATACTAAAACTCAAACCACACATAAAACCTCACACACTTAGTGGGAGATTTCAACACCTAACTCTCAACACTAGACAGGACCACCAGACAAATTTAACAAAGAAACAAAGGACCTAACAGAAGTTATGACCAAATTGGGTTTAACAGACATTTATAAAACAGTCCATCCCAACACAAAAGAACGTACCTTCTTCTCGGTGACACGTGGAACATTTTCTAAAATCGACCATATACTCGGCAATATAGCAAACCTCATTAGGTACAAAAAAATTGGAATAACCTCCTGTATCTTATCAGACCACCATGCTTTAAAGTTAGAATTCAACCTCAACACAAATAGCAGAACCCCTACAAACTCATGGATATTGAACAATGTACAATTGTACCATTCCTGGGTTATGGAAAACATAAAGAAAGAAATTGAAAACTTCCTAGAATCCAGTGAGAATGAAGATACAACATACCCAAATTTATCGGACACTTTGAAAGCAGTGCTAAGAGGAAAGTTCATAGCATTAAGTGCCCATGTAAAGAAACTGGGGAAAGGTCACACTACAGAATTAGCATCACATCTGAAAACTCCAGAACAAAAAGAAGCAAACTCACCCAGGATGAGTAGACACAAGGAAATAATCAAATTGAGGGCAGAAGTCAATAAAATAGAAACTAGGAAAGCAATACAAAGAAACAATGTAACAAAGAGTTGGTTCTTCAAGAAAATCAACAAGATACACAAACCCACAAACCTTTATGCAAAAGGAAGAGAGAGAACATTAAAATTAACAAAATTATAAATGAAAAGGGGGACGTAACAGCAGACAATGAGGAAATCCAGAGAATCTTCAGGTCATATTTTAAAAACCTATACAATACAAATTTTGAAATTTTAAAGAAAATGAACAATTTTCTGGATAAATATCATTTACCAAAATTAAATCAAGAAGAGATAAGCAACCTAAATATACCGATAACCCTTAATGAAGTAGAATCGGTCATCAAAAGTCTCCCAACAAAAAAAAAGCCCAGAGACAGATGGTTTCAATGCAGAATTCTACAAGTAATTCAGAGGAGAGTTAATATCAATACTCCTCAAGTGTTCCACACAATAGAAGCAGAAGGTTCATTGCCAAAGTCTTTCTATCAGGCTAAAATTACTTTTATACCCAAACCACACAAAGAGACAACTAAAATAGAGAACTACAAACTAATCTCCCTCATGAACATTGATGTAAAAATACTCAATAAAATACTGGCAAATTGAATCTAAGAACACATCAGAGAAATTATCCACCATGATCAAGTAGATTTCATCTCAGGGATGAAGGAATAGTTCAACATACAAAAATCCATCAATGGAATCTACCATATAAACAACTGAAAACAAAAAACACATGATCATTTCGCTGGATGCTGAAAAAGCCTTTGACAAAATCCAACACCCCTTCATGATAAACTTCTTGGAGAGATCAGGGATAATAGGAACATACCTAAATATAACAAAAAAGCAATATACAGAAAACCAACAGCCAACATTCAACTAAATGGTGAGAAATTCAAAGTGATTCCTCTAAAATCAGGAACAAGACAAGTTTTAATATTGTACTTAATATTCTAGCTAGGGCAATAAGAAAACAAAAGGAGATTGAGGGGATACAAACTGGAAAGAAAGAAGTCAAACTTTCACTATTTGCAGATGATATGATAGTTTACATAAGTGACCTGAAAAACTCTACCAGGAAACTCCTATAGCTGATAAACACATTCACCAAATTAGCAGGATACAAGATAAAATAATAATAATAATCACTATCCCTACTATAAACAGATAATAAAGTGGCTGAGAAAGCTACAAACAACATAAAATAGCTTGGAGTAATGCTAAAAAAGCAAAAGACCTATATAATAAGAATTTTGAATCTTTAAACAAAGAAATTAGAAGATAACAGAAAATGGGAAGGTCTCCCATGCTCTTGGATAGGTACTATCAACACAGTGAATATGGCCATGTTGCCAAAAAAGCAATCTACAGATTCAATGCAATCACCATCAAAATACTGGCACAATTCTTCACAGAACTTTTAAGGACAATACTCAACTTTATATGGACAAACAAAAGGCCCAGGATAGCCAAAACAACCCTGATAAATAAAGGAAATTTTAGAGCATGACCAAGCTTTATTATAGAGCTATAGTCCTGAAAACAGTTGATATTGGCACAAAAATAGACAGGTAAACCAATGGAATCAAATTAAGAACCGTGATATTAACCCACATACCTATGAACACTTCATTTTTTACCAAAAAAAAAGCTAAAATTATACAATGGAAAAAAGAAACCATCTTCAACAAATGGTGCTGGCATAACTGGATACTGGTATGTAGGAGACTGCTGATAGATCCATATATATCACCATGTACAAATCCTAAGTCCATATGTATCAAACACATCAACATTAACCCAGCCACACTGAAACTCTTAAAAGAGAAAGTGTGAGGTACCCTTGAACAAATTGATATAGGAGACCACTTCCTGAAAATAACACCAGTACCACAGACACTGAGATCAACAAATAATAAATGGGACCTCCTGAAACTGAAAAGCTCCTGTAAGGCAAAGGACATAGTGAAAAAGACAAAACAGTAGCCCACAGAATGGGAAAAGATCTTTACCAACCCTAAATATGACAGAGGGCTGATTTATAAAATATGCAAAGAACTCAAGAAGCTAGTTACCAAAATACCAAATAATCCAAATAAAAAGTGGAGTAATAGAGAATTCTTAATAAAAGAATCTAAAATGGCTGAAAGACACTTGAGTGCTCAACATCCTTGGCCATCAGTAAAATGCAAATAAAAACAACTCTGTGATACCATCTTACTCCTGTCAGAATGGCTAAAATCAAAGACACTAAAGACAGTTTATGCTGGAGAGGATGTGGAGAATAGGGAACACTCCTCCACTGCTGGGAGGATTGCAAACTTGTACAGCTACTTTGAAAATCAGTATGGGAGTTCCTCAGGAAAATGGGAATCTGTCTACCACAAGATCCAACAGTTCCATTCTTAGCCATATATCCAAAAGATGCACATTTGTTCAACAAGACCTTCTTTTCAACTATGTTCATAGCAGCATTATTTGTAATAGCCAGAACCTGGAAACAACCTAAATGCCCCTCAAATGAAGAATGGATGGAGAACATGTGGTACATTTACACAAGGGAGTACTACTCAGTGGAAAAAAATAATAGAATATTGAAATTTGTAGGCAAATGGGTAGAACTAGAAGACACCATCCTAAGTGAATTAATCACTCACAAAAAGACAAATATGGTGTGTACTCACTTGTATATGGATTTTAGACACACAGCAAAGGATCAGCAGCCTACAATCCACACCGCCAGAGAAGCTAGGCAACAAGGAGGATACTAAGAGTGACATACATGGTATCCTGGAGAAGGGGAAAGGGACAATATCTCCTGAGCAAATTGGGAGTAATGGGGGAGAGGAAACTGAGTTAGGAGAAAGAGAAGAGGGGAAGAGTAGGGAAGAAGAGACCAGACATCTACAAGGATGACCCCACCTAACAATCTAAGCCATAGTGAAAAGGCTACCTTAAATGTCCTTCCTGATAATGAGATTGATGTCTATCTTACATGTCACCCTACAGCCTTTATCTAGTTGCCCATGGAAGAAGCAGCAGACACCCACAGTTTAACAATGGGCCGAACTCCTGGAATCAAGTTGCAAAGAGGGAGGAGTAATGAGCAAAAGAGTCAAGCCCAGGCTGTTGAAACACATAGAAACTGCTGACCTGAATAGGGAGGAGCTCATGGACCCTAGTCTGATAGCTGGGAAACCAGCATACGATTTACTCAGACCCCCTGATTATTGGTGTCATTTAGGAGTACTGGGAGTCTATGGAGCCTCTGGTAGTGCATCAGTATTTATCCCTAGTATATGAATGGACTTTGTGAGCCCATTCCTTATAAAGGGATACTCTCTCAGCCTAGATACATGGCAGAGGGCCTGGACCCTGCTCCAAATGATATGACAGACTTTGAAGATTCCCACCCTGGGGAGGAGAAAAGGAATGGGATGGAAATTGGGGGGACAGTCGAAGAGGGGAGGATGAGGGAACAGGATTTTAAATGTAAAATAAGCTTGTTTAAAATTTAAATTAAAAAAAAGAAAAGACAGAAAGAGTCTTAAGTACTTGGAGATAAGAGAAGATTTAAGATAGAAAATGAGCAGATCATTGAGGTAGGGTTGTACACATCTGCCTATAGAAAAGTTTAGAACTTGGGTTCATCAGCAAGCAAGATGACTGGAGGTCAATCCCAGTACCCACACAAAAGGAGGATGGGCATGGCAACTCTGCTCTATTGCCAATTCTTAGGAAGTCTAGACTGGAGGTATTCTGAGCAAGTCTGCTATGTAGTTCAGCTGAAGGGCTGAACTATGGATTCTGCAAGAGGCCTTTCAATGTAAATAACATGCATAGAAATCCAATGAAATATTCAATGTCAGTCTCTGACTTCCACAAGTATCACCACAAGGTATATGTGTACTGACACATACCACACACATACATTCTTATATAAAAGACAAGAAGGAAACAATCAATAAATTATAGCATATTCAGATTATGATAATGGAAAAGAAATAGAGTGCCATTTGTTCATCCACTGTGGTGTAGAACTGTGTATTATTGGCTTGGCTGCTAAAATGAGTATTAGAAAAATGTCCCATTGTGGTTACATTAAATAAAATCCAAAGACAAAAACGAAGTAATATATTGATTAGATATTGAATACATACATTTTGCAAGCACAGGATATTAATATCTTACAATCAGAGCCAATGTTCCCTGCAGGGCTGAGGGTTGGCTGTACACCTAGGGAGGATACCAGGGGACTGCCAAGTCCTAGACCTGGCTCTCTTCCTAAACTGATGCTAGGGACCAGAGTATTCATCTTATCCTCATTCTTTAAATAGCACACATGCTTTATAGATGGTATCTACTTATTTGATTTACATATTCTGAACATCCATGTGTGCTTAAAAATAGTTGATCATAATTTTTAAAGAGAGTTGAAGAGAGTGTTCTGCTTTGGAAAATGTTACACCAGAAGCTAATGTATTTAGATACCAATAACATCATAGACATAGTATTAAATCCAAAAATAAAATCTATGAAGTGATTTCAAGATACAGTCAAAAGATTAAAAATGTTTAATTGAAAAGTCTTCACAGATTAAGAGAGAAACTTCAAGAGCTAAGTTGGCAAATGTCATGAATTTATCATTCCTGAAGAAAATGCAAATAATTTTTAAACAAATGGGAAAAAATCAATTTTATTAGTTAAAAAGTATTTTCTACCAAATCATGAAGGAATGTAGTGTCACGGATGTTTTCTGGAAAAGTACTTTGCCAAAATTTGTAAGTGCACAACTCCTATACCTAAGGGATCAAAGCCAAAGGGAAGACAGAAAGATAGGAGAGTGAAAGGAACAGAAAGATTGTTGTGTGTTTGTGTCTCCTAGAAATGACAGCAGCTACCCCATGAAATCTCACCAACATGCTTTCCTACACATTACCTGGAAAAGGCAACACCAATAGAATGTTAGCAGGGACATGGAAAAGCTCATGAGGCCATAACTCGATGTAAACCACCACAGGTCACCAAAAAATCCTGAGAACAGGCATATTAGTCTTCCTCATGATCAGCCCTGAGAAGAAATGTACAAGTAACATTAAACTATACATGTTGAAATACAAGGAGACCCTAAGATAGACATACAAGGTCCCCCAGAGAAGGAAAAAGGGACAAGATCTCTTCAACATATTGGGAGCTGGGGGTGGGCAGTGAGTGGAGAGGGAGTTAGCAGAAAGAGAAAAAGTGGAGGGGAGAGAGGAACATGAGTGACCAGGAAGATTGAGTCTGGGGAGGAATAGAAGAGAGCAAGAAAAGAGATACCATAATAGAGGGAGCCATTATAGGTTTGAAGAGAAAACTGGCACTATTTGATATTAAAAGGTAAAATCCAATGTGCACTCCACCATTTCAGAATCACTCTTCTGAATCCATAGAGATATGTAGACTTGGTATCTGCTTAATTTTTTTATGTGGATGCTTGTTTTGTCTTATTTTATTTGGAAGTTCTTTATGATAAAGTTTTAATGCAAGTTAGTATTCTCAAGTGTTCTGAATAACAGAAAATTGCTCATAAAAGAGTACAAATGCAGCAGAAAAGATGGTCTGTGTGCACAGAACCACAGACATATGCAGAGTTTGCTGGAAAAAAATGATGGAATGGTAGAAGAGGTTTCTTTTCACTGTAAACTCATTTCTATTTCCCAATTTTATATAAACTTGACTGTGTTTATAAGTACCAAATAACAGCTAGAAACATGTACACCATCATAGGTGACGACAGTTCCACTCTCAGAATTCTGAATTGTAAAAGCAGAGGATGGATGCATAAATGCATTTTTGGAAAGGATTTGCTTATGTTGCTGAGCTCAAGTCATAATGGTCTAACCAGAGCATATGTCTAAGAAAACGTGTATTTTTCTTGATGGTGCATAAGAGATGTGCAAGAGGATGATGTTGATGGGGTGAGCATTGCAATAGTAACTGTGTCACATATAGAGTAGGCTACAAATCACAAAGTACTTCCAAGTGCATTATCTCTTTCAATCACACCAAGTCCACTGGATACAAATGTCACAGCCCAGCCCACATGCCATCCACTCTTCCACTCTCAGTCCAACATGTGCTGTTGGGTAATACAAGACAGCAGAAGATAAGAACATCGCTTTGAGGAGTTCACATTAATATGTTTGGGTTTCCACATTTTCTTATTCCCTGATAGCTGATGAGAGCTTGCTTTGCTTGCTCAGTAAGCCCTAAGCCTATTTCTGTTAAAATGAGATAAACAAAACAAGGGACATTTTAGTTCTATAGACAGACCTTTCCTCTTAACTTCTGTCCTCTAGAATAGGAAGAAAAGACAAGAGTTGTAGGTAGTTGCATGGGGCAGAGAAGAAAGAGAAATGTTAAAGCAGCTATGCTATGCTGACTAGATGATGGAAGACCAAGAGGGAATCTTGAAGCCAATTTAGTGTAGATGATGCCCATCTTTTCTGTTATTAAACATTGTAAAAACAATCTTTTCTTATTTTACATTCTAATCAAGTTCCCATTCCTTCCCCTTGTACTACTCTCCTCACCTTCCCCCCACCTACCACCATCTACTCATCAAAGAGGGTAAAGCTTCCCACAGGGAATCAATGAAGTCTGGCACATCTCTTTGAGGCAGGACAAAGCCCCACCCCTCCCCCATACCTAGATTGAGCCTAAGAGAGACATTCATGAATATCCCTGGGAAAGGGAAGTAGATAAGATCCCCTGAGAAAATTGGGAATGTGGTGGAGGGTATTAGGGCAGGTGGGGAGTACAACATGAGGGAATGGGATGGTAGAGTTAGAGGAAGGGCAGAGAGAGAGAGAGCAAGGAAAGAGACACCTTGAATGAGGGAGTCTTATGGGGTTAGCGAGAAACCTGGCACTAAGGAATTCCCAGGAATCCACAAGGATGATCTCAGCTAAGACCATAAGCATTAGTGGAGAGGGTACCTGAACTGGCCTTCCCCTATAATTAGATGGATTAGTACCTGAATTACCATCATAGAACCTACATCCAGCAACTTATGGAAGCAGATACAAAGATTCACAGCTAAGCACTGGGCCAAGCTCCCACAGTCCAGTTGAAGAGAGGGAACAGTGATAGTATGACCAAAAAGGTCAAGACCATTTGGGGGATAATCTCAGAAACAGCTCACCTGAGACAATGGGAGCTCTCTGACTCTAGACTGACAACGGGAGAACTTGAATGAGACCAAACTAGGCCCTCTGCATGTACATGACAGTTGTGTGGCTTGGGCAGTCTGTGGGACCAGGATTTATCCCTTGTCCTTGAAACAGCTTTTTGGAGCCCATTCTCTTTCTAACACCTGGGCAATCATGGTAAACAACTTATGTTACCATGGTATCACATTTGGCTATCAGACTGTTTCTTCAACCAACTCATGTGACTTGAGTTCGAGCATTAACCTAACACTTTAGAGTTGTTTGTACTCACAACAGAAGGTATTTGCTAAACAACACCACTGAAGGATTTTCTATTCTTCCTTCACTGAGCCTCAACTTTTACAAGGCATTTGCCACTAGGTCTAACATAAGATAGTGAAGATAAACATCTAAGAGACTTCTCACTGATCCCCATGTCATATATACTATGCCTTTGTGCTTTAGGTACTTCTTGAGAATAGATCAAAACTAGTGAGTGATGTGCTCCTCACCAATGGAGCATTCAGAGGCAATGGGACACCAATCCCCTTACTTGTACTGTCTCTATTACCCTTCCATTTGCCCAGACAGAAGAAACAAGGTTCAATGTCAGTGAGACAATGTACTCACAGGAAATAAAGGTGACCCTCCAGACAATTGCTGGGGGGGGGGTGTGGAGATTCCTGCCCACAATCAGACTGATTCTTGGATGTTGGTCTTTGCTACACTTTACTACACTACAGACTAGCCAATATGTGTAGTAGACTATAAGACACCAGGAATACCAGCCAAGCCCTGGGGAAACTGAGGCATAGAAAGCGTGATCCTGTGAACTGTTACTACACTACAGACTAGCCAATATCTGTAGTAGACTATAAGACACCAGGAATACCAGCCAAGCCCTGGGGAAACTGAGGCATAGAATGTGTGATCCTGTGAACTAGTCTCATCTCTAAATTCCAATGTGATTTGTCACTCAGCAATGGTGATTAACATGTCATAGCAGTACCTCTTCTTTCACTTTGTTCTTTTTTCTCAAGTGTTTCTCTTTTCCTAATCCTTATGATCCTATTCCCTAAGGCAAGTTTTTTCCAGTCAAGTTATTTAGACACTAAAGCTCCATGCAAATAGCAAAGTACAAGGGTGGAATAGATTTCTGAGGCAGAAGAGAATGCGCTTTTCCTGTGGCTGTCCAAGTCCATTATAAATTAGAGCAAGAGTGTGGCCCTCATGACTCTTTACTTATTCCTGAATTTCTACAAGACAGGCTTTAGAGTGGCCCTCACGTTCCTGAAATTATTCCTGTGGTACAGATGGAAATCCAGGAAGAATATTTCAAACTATGCTCACTAAAGGCATACATAAGGCATTTTCATCATATAAAACATTAAATACTAACAGCAGAAACATCCTACATCTTTATCTCTTTATCTCAGTGGGGAACACTCAGAGTACATTTGGAGGAGAGAGAATCCACTCTCCTTCCACATCTCATCATACTTATGTTGACCCCAGTCTTTTGGTTTTTGGGTTTTATTTTTCTGTGTACATGATATGTGTGCATGTGTGCATGCATGTTCACAAGTTTTGTAGTACAAGTGCACATGTGCAAATATGTGTGTATGTATGCATACATGTAAAGGCCAAAGGTTAGTGTTGGCTGTCTTCCTCAAGTACTTACAACTTTATTTATTGAGTCAAATTCTCTCATTGAACCTAAAGATCATCAATTCTCGCTAGTCTGGCTAGACATTATCCCCTGAAAACCCCTACCTCTGCCTCACAAGCACTGGAATTATGGACAGTTTGCAGCATCCATGCAGCTTTTATGTGGGTTTTTGGCATACAAAACTCTTGGTCATCACTCTTGTGTATCCACTCAATCATCTTTTCATCCCCATGACCTCCATTCTGAACCGGGACTCTCCTTGTTTCTAAACTCTACTTTGCTTTTCAAAACATATCACAATTGTCAATTGCATATGCACATTTGTGTTGTGTAGCTATTTACTCCAACTTTAAGCATTTCTTCCTGAGGGTAGGGAAGTTTGTGAAATTACAGGCACAGGAAGGTCAAAAATTCACCAGAGTCATAAAGCCACTCCCTCCCCAACATTAGGAAAGCAGTAAACAATTGCTGGAGAAAGATGACTCTTCCATGGAGCCACCTGCATGTCGTATTGAGACCTTTAAGATTATAGTTTTTAAAAGTCTGTCATCCATGCTAGGGTAGGATTTTTGATAATGCAGTTGCCTCTGAGTTACTTATAACCCTATAAGTAACCCCAATAAACTCATTGGTTCACCAAACTAAACTTGAAATTGTTTCTTTGATCTATATGTTCCCTAACTAGAATGAACATTTGTTCACATCTCCCATAAAACAAAAACAAATAAACAAACCAAAAACATAATGGTGTATCTCAAGTTATGGGTTGCTCCTTTTGAAAACTATCAACCCACTGAAGGCAGAGATCAGTATATTTTATCCACCTTCCTGTCTTCAAATTGAGGGTCGGGTGAAAGCTTCCTCACTATAGAGTCCCACATTGCTTTATGTCGCCTGCCAGCCAGTGTCTTCCATATGTATCTCATACTGTCTAAAACATCTTATTTCCTGGATGATAAGACTGGATCTTATCCTCTGAAACCTATTTTGAGGTCAGTGAGAACCTTGGATATCATTATCACTAACCAGTAGTATTGAATGGGTGAGAGAATTGAATGATGCCTGGAGAAGGTTCCAAGAGGATTCCACAGTGCTCCAGTTCACTGTTTTAAGAAAGGTGGCCCTTTCCTGCCTTCCAGATTTATACTCCTGATGAAACAAGTGTCCTCTAAGCCAGTGTGATAAGATTTAAGGCTTCTGACTCACAGGGATTCAGTAATCTAATTATACTCTCATGGTGAAAACATTACTATGAATTTGTTTTAAAGATGTATTTTATGAGGGGAAAAGAAGTTTTCAATTCTCTCCTTAGTAATGGGAATGTCTAAATAGTAGAGAATATTCTAGGAAAAGAAAGAAATCTTGATAAATTAAACAATTCTTTTCTCATATTGAATCACTGTCTGGATATTCTCCTTTTAAATTGGAATGTATGTGCTTGATAATACATAAAATTTCTTTTATCCTAGGGATAGGGCTGGTGTCCTTAGTAAATCTTCATATCTGCCTTTTGGCCAACAGCAACATTTCTATATAGATGTAGAGCAATGGCGAAATAGATTTGTGAGTATTGGAATCTGTCAAGAGGTGGGTCAGTACGGGGGTTTTTAACAGGAAGCTCAAGAAGCTGAAGATTTAAGGTCCCTTGGGAGCACACCCTCTCCATTATTGCAACATTTGCAAAAGTGAGATCTTTTTTCTTTAGCTTAAACTAAATTTATTTTAATGAGTTTTGAGAAGCACAGAGATTATTCACATTTATATGTTATACACTCAAAGGGGCTTATTCAACAGCAATGAGCTACCCTTGCCATCTTGCTTCTCTGATATTGCTGCTTTCCACTCTCCTCTGTTGAATCTCCTCTCAGGAAGATGTTGAGGTAGTGTCTGTGGGCATGCAGACACCAAATTCAGGAGGTGACTTACAGAAGTATGGAGTTACCCATATAAAGATTACAGAAACTCTGGTGTGTCATTAGCAAGCACTTCAGTGTTGGAAGGGTTTCTAAGGAGTCTGTTGATGATTCTGAACTCAATAACTCATCCAATATCATGGTACAAAACTCAGGTTGTGTAGTCTACCATACTACAAACACACTCCATAGCCCTTAGTCCTGGGATCTAGAAAGGATGGGACTCACTGTTTGAAATGATCATGCCTTTATATTTCACACTGTAATTCAGCAACATTTTTCCCTCTGTGACTTGTTATGATTTGTAATGTATTTTGGCATTCTTTTGGCATTCTAAGTAAACATTCATTAAAAAAAAAAGAAAAAGAAAAAGCTGTTATATTACCAGGGAAAACCTCATTTCTAACACCAACACACAGCTTTTTTTCTAGTATAAGGTCTATGGCAACTGTTAAACCCTTCAGGGTCCTTAAGTCATCCCTCCTGCACGAACATAGGCAAACACTGAGTTTGTTCCTTTAGCATCTAAGATTTAGCTGAAGCATTATCGTCTTCCTGGGGTTACCTTAGTGGCAACTGGAGTAATGGCTCAATCTGGCAGAAATGTGTCACTGATGATTAAGGCAGAAATAAAAGGATAAAACAAATCAACATTCCCTGAAACTCAGAGACTATGGCAACCAAAGGAATTATGGGAAATCTCTGGGTGCACTAGACTTAAGAGTAAGAAAATGTGACCCATTCTTCCCTTATTTCTACAAATTTCTTATTTGAACAAGAATGTATTACAAACACAATGGCATGGTTTTTCTTCTAATAGAACAATGTGCTGTTTGCCCTGAGAGTCATACTTTTTCACTCTACACTCAGCATATGCCTTTGAGACCAACAGGAGGACATGCAAAATGGAAGTGTCATCTTTTGTTACATCTGGTTCTGGGGAAAAAAAGTTAAAGAAAAGCATTCGGGGGGGGGCTATGTAACTCAAAAGAGAGACAAGAAATAGAACAACTGATTACATTTGTTGGTGTGGACTTGTCAGGTATATTGGGTTTAGCTAATATGTAGATTCTCCTACAACAATTGTTTTCAAACACAGTTTTCATTTAGAAAGTTTATTCTAAACTAGACTGTGCTCTCCTCTGTGTGCTGTGGGTGTAGCAGGGGCATGTGTGCCATGACACACCAGTGAAGGCCAGAAGACAGCCTGCAAAGTTTGGTTCTCTCCTCCCACCATGTAGATTCCAATGATTGAACCCAGGTCATCAGACTCAAAAGCAAGCACCTTACTCACTGAGCCAGCTTGCCAGCCCCATCGATTTTGGTAAGTAACAGTTATATTGGAAAAGAGTTTATCTACCATGCAATCCTTGTATGACAAACAAGCAATTTTAGTGTATTCTTGGGTTTTACAAATGCTAACCCTCTTTACTTTTAGAACATTTTCATCACCTTGTAAAGAAATTCCACATATTAGTCATCACTCCTCATTTTTGTTCCCCTCATCTCTGGAAACCACTAGAACATATTTTTCTGATACAGATTATTCTGTTCTAGATATTTTCAGAAAATTGAACAATTTTCTGACAAAGTATATCAGATAAAGTAGATAAAGTATATGACTCTTGGCATCTGGCTTTTTTCACTTAGCATGTTTTGAAGATCATTCTTATTGCAGCATGGATACTTCAATAGTTTTCACAACAGCTACTCTATGGATATAACAGATGTTGTTTATTGATGGCATCACCTATGCAAATACTTTATCAAACACTAAATGGCATCTCAGATGGGATTATATGCTCACATATGCACTATAATACTCCTGCATATGAGGTTAGAGGACACGCCTCTGTGTTTTTCCTCAGTTGCAATCTAGATTTCTTTTTTGAGAAAGGGTCTCTCTATGAAAAGGAAATCTCCAGGTAGGCTAAGCTGGTCAGTGATCTTCAGAAATATATTCCTCTCCAGCTCTGAGATTATAAGCATGCCTTGCTACATCCAGTTGTTGTCGTTGCTTGGTTGATTTGCTTTCATGTGCATTCTGAGGATTGAACTCAGGTCCTTATGCTTGAAAGCCAAACACTTTACTAACTGAGTTACCTCCTCAGCTCCTAAAATGGTTACTTATTTGCAATCTACAAACTTTTTATATTTGAGCATTGCCCCATTTTATATGTGGCTAGTTGTTTATAAAATCATAAGTAATACAGGACAAAGGGGATGTAACATAAAATATCCAGTAAAAATTGTTTCAAATACATGAAATTTCTAAGGTTGTTTTTGAAAATGTCAGAAATTGTCTGTTTTACACCTTGGAAGTGAATTTATCTCATTTATGAATGACCTCTCTGAAAAAAAAATATTCCACAAAATTTAAGATAATAATTCTACTGGAGACCTAGGATTCCAGTATTCTCTGGACAGTGCTTATTTATTCAGAGTTCATGATATATAACACTTTCTACTACTTTTCAACAGAAGAAGTATATAATAGAGCAGGATTTCCAGAACACTAATCACGCTATACATTATGTCATGCACAAGGTCATTTTGACACAGATGTTTCTGTACTTTTAACTTAGGAGCACCTAACCATATTGTATCAGAAAATAATTCATGGTGCAATCAAATGCAGAAAAACAAATAAGACTTCTCTTAATGATATAGATAACAATTAATGAGTGTGTAGACCATAAAGACTAATGATTCACCCAACTTCCATCGATTTATTTGCACATAAACTAGCTTTGCTTTTTCAAAGCTGTACTTTTGTGGCAGTACTAAATGATAGTTGGATAAACTATCTTTTTCTGTATGGTTTTTTAAGTGTTTTCTTGGTGGTTTTGGTTATTTGATTATAATACACTCCATATATTTATTTAATGATGAGAATTGAAAATGTATATGTCAAGCTAATGCTGCTATTCAAAATGTTTACCACTGTAATTTGTCTTTAATTGTTGCTTTCATCTTTCCTTAGGTAGCATTTTTGACATGATAAGTGAAATATGCAAGTGAACCAAGAATGGCTAATTTGAAAGAAAACTTCTCCATAAAGATAATTATAATAAGGAAGAAACACCATGAATGAGTTTGAGGTCAACCTTCACAATATGGCAATACCCTTTATCAGTGATATTCTCCAAAAAAAAAAAAAAAAAAAAAAAAAAAAAGGCATCTTCTCTTCTCTGGCACTCAATCAGGCACATTCTTCTCATGGGAAATGATGCAAGATAACTAAAATATTCCAGTAGGCCTCAAGGCAAACCACAGATAGGAATGCAAGCTATCTATCTTCCCAGTAAACTTGGCTCTGGGCAAACTACTAAGTATTTTTTATTTTATTTTCCCTTTTTCCTGACCCATGTGAATTGTTTTATAGTTAGTAAATAATATTACTGACCCTCTTGTGGTCTTTGCAAAGATTAAAACCTAAAATGTTGAGTAAATTTATCATGAAGAGTGCTCAATGAATGTGAGCATACTCTCCTTCCTCTGCCCAACCTGCTTCTCCCTTACTTTCTTCTAAGAATCAGCCATGAGAACGTCATCCCTGACATGTAACAACTATGGCTGGGATAAACAGTTGGGAGAACTCTATTAGCATCATAAGACATTCACTATGCCACTGGCTTACTGATCTCTATATGTGGCAGTGGGGAATCGAGCAGCAATTCCAAAATTACTGATCATAGTTTTGTTTTCATTTAGAATTTTGAAATAATAGTTACACCGTCCTTCTGGACTGTTAGAGTAAATAAGTCTAACACTGTTCTTGTTCCAGAAGATCAAGTGTCCAGTGGTGGGAGAAGATGAAGCACATTACTGGCCAGGGTAAGAGAAAGGATTCTACAGTAAATCAGATGAAGTTCCCTATAGATAGCACAAGATATCTATATTTGTGGGATCCTGTAGGATCAGTCTACTTGGTAACAAAATCCCCAAATGATTCCTGTTCACATTAACCCTTAAGAAACATAGCACAACCCTCTCTGCTTTAGCACTCTACATCTTGACCCCAAATTCCCTTGTCTAGACCAGAGGCACAATCCAGGGAGCCTTTTACCCCAACATCCCAGCTCATTCCATTGTCAATGGCAAAGTCTGGCTGGGTTTCCCAAAATTTAGCATGCAGCAGGGAAATTTGCCAGTGCTAAAATAAGTTTCATCAACGGCCAAGAGGAGAACAAAACTGGGATGCAAAGGAGCTGGATTGGCATTACTTGGGGGATGATAACAAGGCAGTTCTCAACCTACCTCCCTTCACCCTGTTGTTTGTATTCTGAGAACATAGGAGCACCATAATTAAGAAGAGGAGAAACTTACTGCCCTCTTCAAAGCATCAGATTGACTGCAGAATTCAAGATGATGCTGTGTTTAAGAAATAAATGACACCAACACATTTGCAAATGAGACAACTTCTCAGCTTATTGCATCTCCAATTTCTATATTTATTAATGTAATGCAAACTAGATCCCATAATGATAACAGAAGGGAAATGACCGGAAGCTCTATATAAACAGTTTTTCTTCATCTGTTTTTTTTTTCATTCTCTCTGTTCTTTTTTTTTTTCTTTTCCTCTCAGCAATGAATTGATTAGTGCTTGATCTGAAGGAGATGCAATATCTGTCAACTCACTATAAATATGGACAGGAAATTCTGAGGGAGGTTTTTTTTTCTGTTTCTTTGGCATTTGTTTCAATGCTGCATGGATTTATTCTGAAATGATCTGGGAAGTCAGTACTATAAAAATGACTAAATGCAAACATAAAAAAGTAAACCTTTGTATCTCTGACTGAGCTGATGGTTATCTAGCTGTAGCTTATCTCCATTTTTATTGGAATCAAATTATGCATCTGCATATGATTCAAATGATGCTTTATTTCACTCCTCCCCTTCCAAATGTGTGAGGTTGTGTGGCTATGGTTAACCTTGTATGAGCAAAAGGCTAAAGCTCACCTTTAGATTGGAATGTCCTATCTACTAAGATTGATTGTCAGAGGTGCATATATTCACTAAAGTCAAAACCTGGGAAATGATTATTAGTCCACAATAATCATTTTACTTTACAGGAGTCTTCTGCTCCTAAATATATACAAACTTTTCCATTTCACAAGTAAACAAAATAAAAATGGTTTCTTATTTTTGCTGAAACTCCAACTATTTCTGTCTTGTTTTTAAAATGGTTGGGACTATCAAAAACTGAGAACAGGCCATCTTTCATAGCCAGACAAGGATGCCAAAGTCTGAACTGCATTACATTTAGTCAGGTTGTTGGTCAAGGAGTTCCCACGGAAATTCCCCAAACAACCTAATCTGATGCTAGGACAGAGGGTTGCTCTCTGAAAACTGACAGCAGGGTCCCATTGCTGAGGACAATATAAACATAACCCACTGAATGTAGAGAGATCAAGATGGTGCCTGCAAGGAGCTTTCTCCCCTATGATCTAATCTCCTTGGTGCAAGAAGGTACTCTGCAGGCAACAGACTGCACCAGAATACCAACTCAGTCACAAAATCTTTGAACTACAATCTGTCCTGCCTGAAAGATGCACTTCAACAATGGCAGAACAGACTAGTGGGAGTGTTCAAGTGATGTCCAGTGATTTAACTTGAAGCCTATTCCATAAGAGGGAGCTGCCTTGCTGCCCAGGATCCAGAGAACAGATAGCCCTGAGACCTAGGGTAAGACCAAATAGAATTTGAAAAAAAATTAAAAATCAATTAAGTAATTCCTAATGATATTCTGCTATACTTATAAATCAGAGCCTTGTTCAGTTGGCTTCAAAATGGCTTTCTCTGGCAGCAGCTAGGAGCAGAGAGCCACAGTCAGACATTTTGCAGAGAGAGTCTAATCCAGAGGTTACCTTCAGGTCCCTCTCCTTAGATCTCCAGGAAACCCAAATAAGAAGAGGAGGGAAGATTGTAGGACTCAGAGGGGTTGAGGACTCCAGGAGAATATGGCTCACTGAATCAATAAGCATGGCTCATATTGGTTCGCAGAGACCAAAGCAGCAAGAACAGGGCCTAAAAGGGTCTGCCCCATGTCCTCTGCATATACACTATGACTGTTAGCTTGATATTTCTGTGAGACTTCTAGCAGTAGGAGTGAGTCTGTCTCTGACTCTTTTGCCTGCTCTTGGGATTTATTTCCTCTTTTTATTACTTTTTCTTATTTTACATATCAATCCCAATTCCCTCTCCCTCCCTCCCATGCTCACTGACCACCCTCCCATCCCACTCCCCACCACCACCCCCACTTCACAGAGAGGGTGATGCCTTCCAGGAGAGATAAACAAAATCTCTCAAGTCAAGGGAGGGCTAGGCCCTCCTTCCTGCCTCTAGGTTAAGGGAGTATCCCTCCATGGGGAATGTGCTCTCAAAGTCCTTTCATGCACTAGGGATACATCCCGGTTCCACTGTCAGAGGTCCCTTAGACTGCCCAGGTCTTCTAGCTGAGACCCATGTTCAGAGGGTCTGAGTTGGTCCAATGCTGGTTTCTCAGCTATCAGTCTGGGGGTCCATTAGCTTCCCCTTGTTCAGGTCAGCTGTCTTTGTGGGTTTCTAGGGCTACATTAAATGCCCTTCCCTGATAATAAGATTAACTTATCTGCCATTGTAGAGCCCTCATCTGGTAGCTGATGGAAGCAGAAGCAGACACCGAACTCCTGGAATTCAGATGCAGAGAGGGAGGAGTGATAAGTAAATGGGGGCAAGATTTATTTCCTCTTATATTGAGTTGTCTTGTCCAGACTTGATATGAGGACTTTTGCCTTGCTTATTGTATCTTGTTTTGTCATGTTTGGTTGTTGGCTTTTGGAGGCCTTCTCTTTTCTGAAGGGAAACAGGGATGGATCTTAGAGGAGTGGCTTTTGGGAGGAAGCTGAGAGGGATAGAAGGAGGGGAAAAATAAAACGTGAAGAAATGAAATAGAATGCTAGTAATCAAGAGTTAATGTGGGAAAATGTTGGTCAAATGAGAAAATTTGCATTTATTACAAAAATGAATCTGGCGATGATAAAAAAAATCACTGTAATGATGACAATTAAAATTATCTGTTGTGCTTGAAATTTACCGTGAAATTATAATAGGTAAGCTTTACTGTGTGAAGTATGGTTATGAATTTGTAGATTTGGGTCACTAGTTCACAAATGTATGTATGTATCAAAACATCACACTATCACCTTGTGTACATATTTGCCAATTATATTTCCATGAAGCTGTAAGATTGAAAATAAATATAAATAAACAAAATTTTCAGTGAGAAAATATTTAAACCAGCAGGCGTGTTTAAGGATTTGGGTTAACACATCTAAGAGTCCTGCATTGTTGGCAAGAAAACACAAATGCATATGGGAAAATCAGCACAGACCCATACCAGTGTTCAGACAGAAAAGAAAAACACCAGTTGGGATTCCACACCTGCTTTCAACAGTGACTCTTCAGAAGCTTCCTCACTAGCTTGACAGTTCTTCAAGTATGGTCCCTAACATCATCTAGGTAGTGGCTTACAGTGAAAGTCAGTTGGCAGAATCTCAACCTCTGAGCACTAAGAAACTCCAGGAAAGAGGCTGGTAATAACCCTGCAGATGATTCTCCAACTGCTATGGATGGAGAAGGACCTCACCACCCCAAAACTGCCTCTAGGTTTCTCTTATTCTTTGACTTCTTTAGTAACATTTTAAGAAAAACCTCAAACTTTTCCTAAAGGGTGTGTGTGTGTGTGTGTGTGTGTGTGTGTGTGTGTGTGTGTGTGTATTTCTATGCTCAGTGATACCTATTGAAAACCAATTGAATGCATATGATTGGTGCACAGACCCTGTCAAATACTGTGATTATAAGACTTCAAACAGAGCTTCTGATGTTCAGAGGAAGTGATGTGTTCTGCAAACAACAGTGTCTTCATAGACACTGCCAAAGACATTGTCTTGGTGCTCCTTAAGCCCTGGGGTGCCTGCAACTATAGATGATTCCTTTTAAGAGCTTTTCTCCTTTGTAATGTTACAGGTGTAATGCAGTCCAGCCTCTGCCTCAGAGAGGTGCATTTTTCTTTCCTTCCTCACTTTCACTGTCAGACCCATCGTTCCCACTGCCTCATTTGTTTTCACTGTTTCCTCTAAAGACACCTTCTCCCAGGCATTACTTTTTCTCAAAGCTTGCCACTGCTTCTCATCCCTTTTTCTAATATTGATGCTAGTGCCCCCCTTTTCTCACTAAGATTGAAAACCGCAGGCGTTTCTTTGCCTTTCCCAGCATAAACTGGTGTCTACAGCATCTCATTTTTACTTGCACTGTCATCGAATTGCTTCAAAGCTTATTTCCCTAACTATCTGGCTTGATTTTTTTCTCTTTTCTTATATCCATTCTCATATGAAAGACATACTTTGATTTCCTGTAATATTGCATATATCAGTCACCTTTTACCAAAGGAAAAAAATGGACAAAGATTTGATCCTAAAAATCTTAATCTTTGTACCATCAACTTATTTACTCCAGAATTGGTGTGAGTTCATCAGTGTCCCCCAGACAGGTTTCTCCTTTTGGAAGGATTTCTACAATATAATTCAAAGTAAACTATTGCAGAACACTTCCTGCTGTGCTCCGCGAATGTTAATAATGCACAGCTCCATTCCCTACAGTCTACTCTTTCTTAATAGTGATTCTCATGTGTGTATCTCCCAGGTCCCTCATTGTGTCACTAGCCAACTGAAAGCACCTGTTCTACAGTGCTATACTAACTCAGCCAAGGGATAAGACTCCCTTAAGTGAATTTCTACAAATCTTTGCATGTTCTGCCTGGCCCTTTGTTGCTCTTATGTCTGAATATTGGCTTGACTGGGTTACATCTTGCCTCAAGGGCTACATGTCTTTCCTGCCTTAATGAGTAAGTTTCTTAGGAGAGAAACTCAATAAACATTGGTTGGATATAATTGAAAGCTGTTTTCTGTCTTCTGTGAATTTTATCTACTGTTCTTGGTCCCTGGTTGTTATTAGCAATTGATTCATACATATCCTTTTTGGCTTCTACTCCAAAGACTTAGAGCCTACATTTCTGGGTCTCCTTCAGAGCTCTCTCTCTGTGCCTCTGTCTCACCTTGTTTGAAACTTGTTCTCAGGAGTCACAAGAAGTCTGTGTATGGTGCCTAAATTAATGTCCTGACTGTTATGGAGTAAATCAGAGCAGCTCTAGCTGAAAGTGTTACCCTGTACTGTTTTTCCTTTAGCTCTTGCTAGTCTCATAGGGCCTTAGTGTCTCTTAAAGGGGACTGAATCTTTCCCACTTTGGATGCTGACTTCAGGACCAAATATGACAAAGAGATTGGAAAGTTCAACAAAATAATACATGACATATCTTCTTTTTTATTTCAGAGTTGACTATAGACAGAAGTTTCTGTCCTGCCCCATTCTATAGCCATTTAGTCCCCAGTAAACACACAGGATTATTTTAATTATAAACTTTTTGGCCCACTGCTCAGGCTTCTTACTAACAAACTCTTAAAACTTAAGTTAACCCATAATTCTTATCTACGTTTAGCCATATGATTTGGTACCTTTTCTCAGTAAGGCATGCTCAACTTGCTTCCTCTGCATCTGGCTGGCAAATGTTCTCACTGCCTTCCTTTTCCCAGAATTCTCCTAGCCCCACCTATATTTCCTGCCTGGCTACTGGCCAACCAGCATTTTATTAAACCAATACAAGTGACAAATTTGTACATTGTACAAGAGCATCATCCCACATCAGTTGACAGGACCTGATTTTAAAAAATGCAGTGTGTGTGTGTGTGTGTGTGTGTGTGTGTGTGTGTGTGTGTGTGTTTGCATTCGGGCGTTCACACATGTGCACACATTTCAGGGCAGTCAGTGCAGGTTCCCATGGAGTCTAGAAGGAACAGGAGGCACATGTGCCACTGAAAGCAGTGAGGTACAAGCAGTGAGCCACTCCACTCATGGTTGAAAACAGCACCTGAATGCTCTGGAAGAACAAGTGCTTTTTACTGCTGAACCATTTCTCTATTTTCACCAATCTTTTATTTTATAGATGAAGAAAAGGAAGCCCAACTCTATGGACAGAGCAGCTGAATGGCATCAACCTCAAGGGGGAAAAAATGTCATTGTGTCTGGACTTTTCTTCCCGATGTTTTTCTATACATCTCTATACAAACTGTATGAATTTATTTACAGAAACACTGCTCCAGTCCTGAGAAGTGTTGAGATGTTCCCTAGTACTTCATCTTAATTGTAGGGGAGATAGAATTCAGCTTTTTTCCTGTTTTAGGGAGCAAGCTTGACCTGGGGACCAGTTTTGGAGGCCTTCTATAAGATCTCCAATAGTAATGGTATTCAGTTGATTCTGCAGTGGCAGGGTTGATTCTGAACTAATTAACTCAGCTATTGTGGGCAAGGAAGGTGCCTCTCACATAACTGCTGCTGCAGTCTAACCTGTGAGACCTTGACCTCCAAATGTACTAGGGCCCCTGGGGTCAGGTGATTTCTTCACAGCAGAGTATTACTTAATAAAACAAAGAGTACTTGGTATAGGTGCAGGCATGGTGTGTGTATGTGTGTGTGTGTGTGTGTGTGTGTGTGTGTGTGTAGCAGGGGTAGGGGGGAGTTCCAACTTTTGGCCTTCAAGTCTTGCTCACTGCTCTTCTATCACCAAATCCTACTTGCATCCTTAATTAGATAAACTGGTCTTGGTTCATTTAGAGCAAGCATAAGAAAGATGAAATGAAAGAAATAATTTAGAGTCAATACTAAACAATTCCAAAAGGTAGAGGCCATTTTCTTCTCTTGATGGATCACTACCAAATTCATGATGGGCAATGAATACTATATGAGCTCAATAAATGTTGCTGAATACTGAATGTGTCCTAGGCCCAGTGCCCTGAACAAAAACTAATACATGTCAACATTGGGATTTAAAAGTTTTGCCTTTCTACTTGGCTTATAGATATTTAGACAAGAGAACATTGTATAAGATTTTTTTATAGAATAGTTAGACAACATTATGCACCTGTGGCTATACGTTCTTAGACTTCCTATGCCTCTATTCATCTTGCCCTCACTCTATCTCTCTTCCTAATCTCTGTTGTTTTCTTATGGAAAGGGCACGAGTTCTTTAAACTTCCCCATGAGAAAGAAAAATTATTTAGCATAGCAGTTCCTGAAAGCAGAATTCAACATCCTGCTCCCATCAACTGTATTCTTTCCTAGGTGAATGTCCCACAAAACTTATCTGAGCTTAGTTACAGATGATGAGATGTTAAAATATATCAGGGATATAGCTCAGTATAACAACATTCATTTATTATATATTAGGCCCTGGGTTCCATCCCCAGGATTACCTCCACAAAAGATACAAAGAGCAAAAAATGAATAATTGTATCTCTCAGTGTAGGCAAATAAATTTAAGAGAATATGTTATTTTATAAAATTATCATGTCACTCAGCATGTATGTATGTAGGAGGAAGTGTGTGTGTGTGTGTGTGTGTGTGTGTGTGTGTGTGTGTGTGTATGTGTATGCGCTGAAAGAGCAAAAGCCCATAATTAAGTGAAATTTGCAAACAAGGTTGTTTCCTTTAGTTGAATTATCATCTGTATTCACCAACATGGTGCAAGGAAGATACAGGCACAAAGGAGACTCTCAGATGAGTCCAAATTGAAAGGGTTGCAAATGCCAGGGAGCAGGGTGGAAGGAGAAATGCAAAGCAGAGGAACAGAACATAGCAGCCATAGCAAGGAAAGCAGAAAATAATAAAGATATAACTGTAGGGAATGAGCAGCTGCTTGCTTTGATGGAAAATATTCAAAGCACAGAGCAAAATTGAAAAGGAGAGACAGTACAGGCAGTGAGTCCAACAAGAAAAGGAAGCTAATACCATTTTGAAGCTCACTTTCAGAGGTGGAAAGATCACATAGCTGGCAGGTTGTAACGAGGCTCTAATAAGAGGATAGATTATTTCTGAGTCACTTCAATCCAGGATGTGGAACTAGACTACAACAAGACATGGGGTTGATGAAAGGGTTAACTGAAATGTGTGCATGGAGAGGATGGATTGATTTCTGGGGACATATTAAATGCACTAAATACACAGACTTGACGAGGTGATAATTAAGGTCACTGGGGAAGCCATGGGAGCTGTCTGTGAAGGGAGGCCCTGAGCAGTGGGTTTGCAATAGCTTAGAACATCTCACAAAGTCAGGTGGGTAAGTGGGAGTGATGGGGTGTGGTCCACAAAGGAGTGTTCACAAAGTCTCAGTGCAAGCTTCCTGACAGGGTGACGTTTATTGCATCTCTGTGTAACTCAGATTTCAAGTGACCTTTCACCATTCCGTGAGTGAAGTCATTTCCTCTGAGGAAAGGTGCTATATAAATGTAAACATGGGAGTCTGAGCTGGACGGAGTGTTAGAAAATGGATACATCCTGGAATCCTCTTGCCCCGATCCTCCAGAGACAGGCTGGATGTGACCTCATAGATCTTTCTTTTCATCTTCTATTTATGGGAATTGTAGCTGACACCACCAATTTGGTTTTCCCTCTCCATGTGGGAAACTCACAAACAAGTGATATTACTGTAGACCATGCTGTTCTAATAAAGAACTCTCTGAGGTCAGTCTTGACCCAGCTTGTCTGGAAGAATCATTATGTGACTAATATCAGTCTGTCTGGAAAAACCTTGATCAGGAGAAAGACTGGGTTCTGATAGAGAAGACTGAACTACACAGAAATATCCAGAAGGAAAGCCTTGTATACATCAAGTTGATCAATTTGGTATTTTCAGTTCCTTTACATGTTTATATTCACGTCTGCAATAACCATCTTTTTTCCATGCCTCAAATCTGGGTCGCTTGTTCCTGAAAGCACATTATTGAAATCTATCTTCCCAAGAAGGCTTTCTGGATTCTTAGGATGCCACAGAGCCCTCCCAAGCCTGGGTAGTAAGCCTTTGTTAGTAGTTGTCATAGCCTAAGTTGTCATTCAATTATTGAACAGGTTTTTGCCTTCACTCAGGGTCTGGGACTCTGAGCTAAGAAAGTGAGAAGGCTCTCATGTTCCACCTCTCTTCACACACAACAACACAGCCCACCACACAGATCTATGCTGGCTGGTAAGCCGAATTATCCATAAATGGAAAAGACACTAAAAATGACTTTCTCTCAGCTGGCCGTGAATTAACTAAAAAGGTCACCCAAAAATGTGATTTTTCCCCCTCCGCAAGGAACAGTGATATCAAAAGCTAATGAAATTTGAACTTTATCATTTTCCACTGAACTTTTCATTGAGTTTTAGAATATTAAGGAAAAGGGAGAAGAATGAGAATAGAAGGAAAAACCAGAAGGTAGAAGGTGAATGTCAAGAGTCCCTTTGTTAGTAGATTGTTCTTGATATAAGGTCACACACAAATGGCAATTGTATTACTGGTAAATTTAAAGATGTTTTAGGCTTTTAGAAAACAGGTATTACATTAAAATTATTTATTGCATACCTATAACATTCTTGACATTATAAAGATGGTAAGGAGCCTAGTGGAGTGTCTTGGCCACAGTGGGCTTATAGCACATAGCAGCTTTGGGCATACAAAGGATGAATAAAGAGGCTCAAACTAGGTCAGTGCTTCTCTGGCCTCAGATCCCTGAGGGATCCAGTTACAGAAGTATCTATGACAATTTATAACACCAAGAGTCACAAATTTTAATTCTTATGGAGCTAAATGATTGGTAGTAACACTGCTGACATTTCCAAAAGCAGGGCTTTTAGCCCAAGGAGAGGGCTGAGCAGCAGAGCATCTGGCAAAGAAAAGGCTGGGTGTAGTAGCATCGTCCATGGATGATCTACTATGGAGCAGAATGGGTATCTTTGAATGAACTCCATTGTTCTGTGCATGAGAACACAGTGAACCCAGAGATATTCTACATCCTTAATTCTATTGGAAGAATGGGGATAATATTAAATAATAATCCTGTGTGTTGTCTGTTTACCATAGTTTCTGGTAGTTAGTGGCTCTCAAACTTGAGGGAACTGAGATTTACTGCTGTACTTGCATTGCAGTATTAACATTCATTTAGGTGACCTAGAAAATACCAGATTTCTGGTGATGCTGGTTATCTATCATTGATAGTCCCTAGCTCCATCCTAAAGATTTCTACTCAGTAGGTCTAAGGCTGGAGCCCACAAACACATATTTACTTAAATAAACAAGTGAGCCCAAAAGGGTGGTCCTAGGGCCAAATATTGAGAAAGATGCTTTAATTCCATTTTATTTACTATTTTAATAAACTTGCCTGCACTATAAATGTAGTAAGCTGTAGCTAGACAGGGGAGGAGCCCTTAAATTCCATTAACCAAACCTCACAGATTGCAAATGTGAAGAAAAAAAAAAAAACACTGGAAAAACAAAACAGCACAGATAAGTGTTTTAAAGGTGGAATTGGAAAAACATGTTTTCACTTTCTCTTTTGGAACTAAAGTTCTCTTCCATGATGTCAGACTTAGCAACCTGGATGGTGTGCAATTTAAAAGCAGTTTCATTTGTTGTTTATGATTAAATATTCTACCAGGACCACAGTTCCTAAGATGTGCAAAGGGAAGTGATAAGTTTTATGTGAAAGCAAAATGTAGTGATACAGCCCTGATCAATCAATTCCTACATCATAGAAATATGGGAATTAAATAAAAGTTAAAACATTTGACCCATAGAAGTCTATGGGAGTTCTGCTACCAAGTTCTTGCATTTTGAAACCCCCTCTTCCGTTTCTCTCCATGTACATATGTATATATAATTGACCATTTTCAATCCACAAAATAGCATTTCCACAGGTTTTTCTAATAAACAAACTGTGATTACAATATTGATAATACCATAGTCCAATCAATTCAGTTAAATATTAAAAATGATTCTTATAGCAGCTCTTTTCATTATTGGGTATTTGCATATACACAATTGATTACTACACAGGAATGATTTTATGCCCAATTCCACTAAAGAGTTTTTCATTTTTCACGTAAAAGTTTTTCTGTCTGAGTATAGTGAGTGATTTCATTTCTCCCACCATCAGAGCAAGTATAGACAGGATTTTTTTTTTTTTTTACCTCGTGTGTCTAGTTTTTAAAGCAAAATAAAACAGCAGTTTAAAGGTCATGGGAATCACCTTTGAAATTCACACAGTTGTCAGATTCCAGGAAAAATCAATTCTGGCCAGTGACATGAGCCCAAATTCCCATCAAAAGGTCAATAAAGTAGGTGAAAGCAAGACACCTTATATATAGAAAGCAATTAGAAACCATAGATCAAAGGTTAGGTCTGAACAAACCTAATTCACCAAGGCCAAAAGTACAAATGAGAGACAGATTTTGAGCAGAGTGAAGATTAAAGGAGAGACCCCTTTTCTTGCATAGAGGCTTCTACTGTTAACTACTGGGGAGTATTACAATACAAGTCATTTTCTGCAAGCAAGCAACTGTCCGTGATGACAGATGAGGTGGGAGAGAAAGTAGATAACATTATTTTTCTTTAAAAAAATCTTAGAACTAAACATATATTTTAGCTAAAGCATAATTTTTAAAAATAGACATTTTTGTTGGATAGAAAGATATACTACATTGCCTAAAAATGAGACAAATTTATGAGTAAAGAATAAAGTTATTCATCAACTGAATATTTGCCATTTGAAAATAAATATGACAATATTACAGATCTATAGCTTTGGATTTGACACTATATAGCCACAGTATATAGTTTTTCTAGGGCAAACTGCAAGCTAAAGCAAAGCAAAACTAGTTTGTGATTATGCAATGCTCAGGCATTTAAATATTTTAAAGACATATTATTATTATTATTATTATTATTATTATTAATTTGTGTGTATGAATGTTTTACATATGTACATGCCTGTTGGATACCCTGGAACTGAGGTTATAGATAGTTTTTTAGCCATCATATGGGTTCTGGGAATCTAATCCAGGTTTTTTGTGAGAGCAACAAGTCCTCTTAACCACTGAGCCATTTCTCCACCCTTTGGTCGGGACTTTTTACAACATTCTCTTAGCTTTCACCTCCTTTTTCATTTCCTTTCTCTCTGTACCCTTGCAATGTGGGCAGTAGCAAACTCAACATAAACACTTACCTCACTGTGATTATCACCCCTGAAATAGCCAGCATTCCACCTTCATTTTGCTTGATGGAAGTAACTGATACTATAATCAGCTTAATGCCCCTACCTCTACAACTGCAAACTTTCCTTTGGCCATTTCTCCTTTCACTGACACAGAATACTTTTGTTTCCTTCTTGCTGATGCCTTTGCCTTTGTCTAGTTCCTCTTCATATGTAAGTTCCTCAGATTACACCTTTATTGATTTTTCACACATCTCCTTTCTATAACTATTATCTGAGTTGTTGACATGTAAGTGTATTCCTTTGTTTTGGCCACTCAAACTCAAAGTTTTATCTCAGTGTCTTGAGTTGGATGCTAGGCAAGTACTCCACTAATGCACTATATTCCCAGCACTCTCCTTTGTTCCTTGAGAAAGGGTTTTAGTAAGGGTTTAGCAGGCTGTGAATTTGTGATCTTCTTAAACTCAGCTTGCTGAGTAGCTGGAATTATAGTCCTAAGCACAGTTTTTGTTTGTTTGTTTTTTCTCTTATTGTGCCAGTCAAGGATTTAGCACTAATTCTGTCTTTTTGAATATCAATCAGAGATTTCAGTCAGGTCTAGATAAGATTGCTTCAAGTCCATGGGATGTCAGTGTCTTTAGAACTGTGTTATCCACACTTAGATGGCAAAGTGGCCTCCTCAGGATGACTTACCATCAATCACACTTTTCATTTCCTTTACATTTCATCTTGCAGTGTATACCAAATATTTTTAGTTAATGCCATAGTAAATACTGAATCCCTCAAAATGTGTACAAAGATCATAATTTTCTTTCATTTGCTCTCTGTTCTCCCATTGAATTAGATACAGACTATCTGTTTCTAAATAGCCTTCCAATGTTCTTTTATTGCCCCTTCCTTGATATTCTAATCTTATCAAATTACTTAGCACATCTTTTCCTGTACTGATTTTTGGTTCATAGTCTTTCCTTTTGATTTTTATTTTCTTGGACCTCCATTGTATTTCCAATATTAGAAACAATTACCCACATTCCTGGCTAGTGTATTTTTTCAGAATGCAATGCTATTCTTGTTACTAGATTTACTCATTGTATCCCCACCTACTACAACATATTTAATGTGTCACATAAAACAAGTTAGTCTTGTTTTTCAAACAAGACCTCTCCTGAAATACTTAACTCTTGGTAATATTATTTTAACCAAATTGTCATGTAAAAATTCTCACAGCTCCAGTTTGTTTAGTTGTTCTAAAACAACTTCACAGGTTCCCTAGAAGCCACCCACCTTCAACATCTGGTCAACTCCATACTCAGCTGGTCTGCAACCTCCAGAGAATAATCGCCAGTGGCCCTTTGAAAGTATAGTAGCCTATACTGCCTGCCCACAAAGTATACTGAAAGAGTACTATTTCTTTATTATATCATTAATGAATAAGCAGACTATTTGAACATCTTTGTTTGGGGCATTGTTCTGGGTACTGAAGAGAAGTTGTGTGATGAAACTCATTCAAATCAATCAACAAAAGCCTACTCACACTGCTGTTTATTGCCAAATTTAATGACATCATAATAGCAGAGAGAGAGAGAGAGTGACCACAAAAGAAATATTCACACCATAGAAATCATTGATCACTAGACATTGAGAATCCTGCTCTAAGAACTGTTTATCATCAGTGTATCAAGAGACTTGCACAAAGTTCTTTGTATTAGTGAAATATATACTCCAGTGAAGTACAAATATAATATGTCAAATGATAATTTTCTTTTGATGTTCAAAAGTTCCATGCAGTTTGGATATAATAAATAGAACAAGGTAGAGTGGTTTGGGATACTATGAGCATCACCAATGATTAGGAAATCACTAGGACTAAGAAGGGGTGACAATGAGGAACTGCTACTGTGTCCAGAAAGGACAGAGATGTGCTCCAGTGTCAATGTGATATTGTCCATTAGGGGTAGAGTATGACAACTTTGCTTTATTTCTAGTGTCTGGAAAAATCTTATACCTAGAGTCAGATCATTAGATCTGAGTTTTATATTCTTCTGTCCTGAACTTGTTTATGATTAATATAAGCATTCAGAAGGGGCTAGCATTTTCTGTTTCCACACAGAACATAAGAGTGGCATTCTGCCTCTATCTTTTAGATGAAAAAAAAATCAGCTACCCATTAATTACCTTAGTTTCTTTTAATAATGGACTCAGAGTATTGTCACTCTGCTCCGGGTTTCTCAAACTTAAGTACACGTATAAGAAGTCAACTGCAAAACTTTATGCTATGTGTTTTAATTCAGTGGGTCTGGGTGGGCTCACCTGTTTTCAAGTAAGGGAGACACTACTATTGTGAAGACCCTACTTAGTAACTGCTATCTATGTTCTCTTGTGAAGTACTCCTGATCAGATGCTGTATGTTGGTAATTTACTGTTATGTATGTTCCAGTTTCATCCCTGATAAGATCAGAGAGCAAATCTACCTTCTCTCATACATGGAAGCTCTGAATTACATAACATCCAGTCTTCTTTGCCTGTGTTAAATGTTTCCATTGTCTCTCACTGTTCATTGGTCTAAGCGGCTTGGAGTCACCCATATATTATAGTCATTTTCTTTGCACCAGAATTTGATGTTTAGACATCAGCCTGCCTTGAAGGATGCAGCTCCAGGGTAATAGAATCCTGCAACATTCACCCAGGCACAATACTAGGATTTCAATCTCATAGTCTCCTCTCCTGATTCTTTCTTTACTTACTTCTTTTATGTGACTATTTATATTAGATTGGTTCCTGATGCCCATCCTGATAAGAGCCTGAGAATGGAGTGCAGAATACTTCCTTCATTTCCAGAGAGAGACAGGTTGACAGACAGAGATGGCAGAGACACAGCCTATTGTGTTCTTTACATATCACCAGCCATCCTATTTCCAGCCTCCTATCTCAAGAAGAGCAAACTTTCTTCCCATTTCCCTTTTCTTTCTTTTTGTTTTCCAATACTGAAAAAAAAACCATGCTATGTCAAATATTACCACAGGAGTAAACACATCAGTAAGTGCCGCAGGCAAGTCCCTGGCCACTTAAACAGACATTCAGAAAACAAATAGCACAATGCCAGCTACATATTACTAAGAAGAATAAAGGCCAGTAAAGTATAGAAAGAAAGAGGGAGAAATGCTCTGAAATCAGATGGGGTAAACCCACAATGTAGGCATATTCGGGCAGAGACTGTTTTAGGCAAAGGCTGTTTCAACCCCTTCTCTCAGGTTCTCACTATAGATGGGTGGATGGGGATACATTTTAACCTCTATATTTTAAGGGTGGCAGTGTCTGCAAACTCTTTTGACATAAGATAGATTAGTAGGATTAAAGCATATAGATTTGTTTAATACAAATTTTAAGTCACACAAGAGCCCTCATGAGGAAAAGAAATTCAAACATGGTAATGAACTCCAAATGCATTACAATCAGGTTGAAAAAAGAAAGGCAACTGTGGAAATGTAACCAAACTAAACTGGGAGGAGATGAACAGGAAAGAATGGTTTCAACAAGGTCTGCTTATATAGAATTCTCCCAGGATCAGCTTGTTACCTTTGATGACGGCAACCCTATTTTCTTCCTCATATAGGGAGGACATATCCATGTAGTTGTGATCCCCTCCTTCTGGGAAGAACACTGGGAAGGCTAGAGTGCTCTTGCAGCACCTGTTGGCTTTTAAAAGATGTTTTTAATGATGACTACCTTAAATGCCATCCTAGAGCCTTCATCCAGTAGCTGATGGAAACAGAAATCCACAGCTAAGTACTGAGCCGAACTCCTGGAATCCAGTTTCAGAGAGGGAGGAGTGACAAACAAAGGGGTCAAGACCATGCTGGGAAAACCTACAGAAACAACATAACTGAGCACGTGGGAACTCATGGACAGTCTGACAGCTGGGGAACTAAAATAGGACCAAACCAGACCCCCTGAATGTGGGTGTCAGCTAGGAGGACTGGACAGCCCATGAGGCCTCTGGCAGTGGAACCAGGATGTATCCCTAGTGCACAAACCAATTTCAGGAGCCCATTCTCCATAGAGGGATACTCCCTTAGCCTAGATACATGAGGGAGGGCCTAGCCCATACCCCAAATGACTTGACAGATTTTGATGATTCCCTCATGGACGGCCCCACCCTCCCTGGGGAGTGGATGGGGGATGTGATGGGGATGGGTGGGGGCATGGAAGGATGGGAGGAAGAGGGAACTGGGATTGATATACAAAATTAGATTGTTTCTAATTGAAATATATTAAAAAAGATTTTTAAAAAAGATGTCTTTAATTCAAAATAACCTTGTGTCAAAGTGGCAACACCATCTTTCAGTATCTTGTATTAGCATATTCAAAAGACTACAATGGGTGACTCATTCTGCTGTCAATCAAAGGTACAGCTTTCAGGAACTCCATCTTCCTCTCAGTCATACAATTTTTCAACAAGTAGTGAACAGCATGGAGATTTTATTCCCAGCCTATTTTTGATTGTCCTCTTTCTCTCTTCTTCTTCTTCTTCTTCTTCTTCTTCTTCTTCTTCTTCTTCTTCTTCTTCTTCTTCTTTTTTCTTCTCTCTCTCTCTCTCTCTCTCTCTCTCTCTCTCTCTCTCTCTCTCTCTCTCTCTCACACACACACACACACACACACCTGCCACACAAGGAAAGATAGACATTTGGAACATATTTATTGAAGTCCTTTATAGAATGGGCACAGACTAAAAGGCAGTTCTGTGGGTGTGTTCTGACTTTATGCTTAGTCCACTTCCCTAGCCTGTCCCTCAGTTTAAACACCTGTGGTTTATGTGTGCTGCACAAGATCAAATTAATTTTCTTGGAAGTCTTGCCCTTCTGCTGACTCACCTCAAGTTTACAGTAAATGGCTGCTGGCTGAGGCTTTCCCTGTAGCTGCTATTTTTTAAAATATCTTAAAAATGGGCTTGCTCTCCTAATAAGAACCAAGTCTTTGACCACTGTTGCTTACTGGATATAAAGCTTTAAAATAATAATGATAATAAAAGTCCCATGCAAATGTAAACTAGCTTCTGATTAGATTGCCAAGAAAAATTAGAACACAAAGGTAGAAAGAACAGCAAGAAATCAGCAAAGATTTCCACAGCCTGCTGAAACTACACTAGTATCCTGCAGTATCTGAAGTTAACATTTTGTCTTTATATTCATTTCTGACTCCTTTTTTACTCTGGCTTAGCTTCCATCTCCTAGAAAAAGTGAATGGTTTCCCAGTGAATAAATGTACCAAAGGAACATTTCATAACCCTCACATCCCCCACTGCCACCCCCCCATTATTAAAGACTTCTCAAAAGCAAATTAGGTACTGTCCTGGTTTAAGTTTTATATGACAAATATCTGAAGAGTTTGCTAACTTCAGAGGAGCATACCCTCAAATAAACAAATATATAAAGGAATCATTGTTCAATTGAAGATGAAGAATTTGTAGCATTGTGGAGGTTATGCAGTATTATTTTTTCCTCCTATGTGCTGTCACGTACACTATGCACACCTATACAATATAATTCATCATAAACTAATAATACAATACAATTTACAAACTTGAAATCTTTCAAATGTGGGCTTGTATCATGATTACTGAGAGGACTTATGAGACACAGCTTGATGAACACAACCCTGAGATTCTCACTCATGTCTAAGAATTTGTGTTTGTAACAAGCTTCCAGGCCGTGCTGCTGCTGTTTCAAGAACCACATTTTGAGAACTACTGGTCTAAAGCTTACAAGAACATCTATTTTATATCATGGTCTCTGTGACATTTAAGTTTCTTTTAAGATTTCATACCTATTTTTTTTAATAAAGATTTATTTATTTATGTAATATACACTGGTGTTTTGCGTGTATTTATTCTGTGTCAGGGTGTCAGATCCCCTAGAACTAGAGTCACAGAGAGTTGTGAGCTGCCATGGGGGTGCTGGTAATTGAACCCAGGTCCTCTGGAAGAGCAGCCAGTGCTCTTGACCATTGAGCCATCTCTCTAGTCCAGTCACACAATGCAAGAGAATTCAGGGAAGGGGAGGAGAAGGAAATGTGTTTAGGGGACCGGAATCAGAGCTCATTTTGGACTTCTAGGTCTCAAGGATATGAGGTGGCAGAGGCACTCTGCATTCAGACTCTCAGTGGGTGGATTTTGGTTGCTCTTTTTCTTTTTCTGTTTTTTTTTTTTTTTCATGTTAGTTTTGTTGTAATGGTTTAGATTCAGGTATTTTTCCACTTTAAACACTGGGAGACATTGGGGACAATAAATGTAGCATTCTCTGTGGATCGGTATTCTGAGAAATATCCAATGTTCACATGATTACAGTGGTATCAATTCCTCTTTGTGATCCCGTTTTAATATGCTGAGACATTTGTTAGAACAAGTGGATTTTCTTTATTCAAAGGAGAAGGTTTTGTTGTTGTTGTTTTGTTTTGTTTTTTATGGGGATGAGATATTTGGTGAGAAAATACAATATATTGTACAACATACTCTTACTTTAGTCCACTGAGATAGTAACCAGCCTAATTCCTTCCCAATCCCCAGCCAGTCCAATAAACTGTGAATAATTAATTAAACACCCATATAGTGCTTTCCCTACATTTAAATATCCTTAATAAAGTTTAATTCACATGTTAGGTACATTAAAATTAAAGACAATAACTAGCAATAAAATAAATAAAATAATTGTAACACTATATTGCAACATATATGAATGTGATCTCTCTTGAAATATTTAAAGCAAATATTAATACCTTAATACAGCAGTGGGCTGAAAGTTATGGAAACTGAAGAAAATAAAATCACTGGTAAAAGGATGGGGACTAACTAGTGTGAGCACAAGTCAACTTCTAGGGTTCTACAAAGCTCCCCTAAAGATTTCTGCTCTCCTTCTTGCAGCTGTCTACACATAAAGCAGGAATGAAGCATTCATGGGCCCAAGCAGCTGACACCACTGTTCACAGGAGTGTTTCTCAGGTGGGCAGACCTGAGAAATGTTCCACAGAGTTAGAACACATAAAATCTCTGCTCTGAGTTTCTTCTCTATTGTGATTTCCTTTTTTAAAATGATTTTTTAATTCCCCATTGATATTTATTCATTGTAAATGGTACAGGAATGCATAAAGAAGTTTTTATTCAACTGAATAAAATACATTAAGAACATCCCCCTGCTGTGCTCTGAGTGTTGCTTACTTGATACAGCTTCTGATCTATTACTTTGCTAGAGGAAGGCCAGGGTCATCAGTCTTTAATCATGTAAAGACAGAAACATCCTGGCCTTTTTATGAGCCAGCTATTCAGGAGGCTCAAAGAGTAGAATTAGAAGTCCAAGGTAAGGTCGTGGGCTACTGAGTGAGTACAAGTCCAACCTAGTAACTTAGCATGACTGTCTCAAAATGTAGAATTCACAACACAAAGGCTTAAGATTTGGTACAGTTCTTGGCTTTAATGGGGGAGGCCCTAACTTCATTCTCTGGTAATTGTGCACACACACACACACACACACACACACACACACACACACTCACACAAGAGGGATGGGAGAAGGAGAGATGGCAACATTTTCAATAATTCATTTTCCAAGAAGTCATAACTGTCACTGTAATATGGTCAAGAACCTCTGGCTAGATAGGTCATAGGCCATAGGGGAAAACCTAAATACCAACATTCTGTTAATTATGTAGTATTAAAATGACTCCTAATAACTTAGTGCTATGTTCACAGAACTGTAGATTTCTGAATTCTCTTCAGAGAAGTTTCTTCTTACAGAAGACAGCATTGACACAAAGATTCTCAACTGGTAGAAATTCAGAGAACAGGAGACTATGGAGTGCCGTTTCTAAATGATAGATATATATCACACCTGTTCCACAATGGCTCAGGGATCTTTTCAGAAAAGGAAGAGACAAAAGACTGTAAGAGCCAGAGGTGGTGGGTAACTTTAAAGAATCAGTGTTTTCCAGACACAACAGAGCAATTACACACATGAATGCACAACAATTGTGACAGCATGTACAAGCACAGGCTAGACAAAATTTCAGCATCCATGAAAGGGCTAGGTAGACACAAAATCCTACCCATCGTTGTGTGAGGGTCTGCAGATGTAAGGATCAGGCATTGTGCTGGCTTGCCCATGTACTCAGACAGTATTCTGGTCAGCCCAGGGTTCCACAACTACTAGTCTGCATGCAGGTGCAAAGGACCCCTTTAAAAGATGGAACCCCACCTCCACTATACCCTGATCCACTTAGGATCTCTTTTCTGCTCACTTCCCCTCTCCTTCCCAAACCCCAGCTGTTCCCCTGGGGCAGACAGGACTAATATCTCCCTCTTCTCTCTGCCCTCTCTCTGTCTCTGGGCCTCCTTTCCTACCCCCTCCCCTGTTTACACTTTCTAATAAAACTTCTCACTTAAGCTCTGTCTGCCTAGCTTGTTTGTCCCCCAACTCGATCACCCTTGCCACTCATGAAATCTGCCAAAGTTCTTCTCGTGCTTTATCATAACAGTGGGTATTTGATAGCTTCTAGGAAAGGGAGAATTGGAATTTTTGCTTTTTGTTTATTTTGCTTGCTTGTTTTGGGTTTTCTACTAAAAAAAAATAATAATGTGATACAACTACCAGGACAGGCCCTAGTCACAAAAGTATTTTAGCAACACATATTAAACTCAACAAGAGAAGAGGAGGAGGAAGACTTAAAGTGGGTGCATAAGGGTTGAAAGAGTAGCTCCTTGAGTGGTTGCAAAGGTGGAAATTTGTCAAAATACATTTCATGAAACTGCATCATGGACAAGATAGATGGGCACAAAATCCTACCCCTCACTAAGAAGCTATTGAGAATTGACAGGTATGGTAGAGGTAAAGTCAATTTTATTTAAAGGTACATCTGTGATTGTATGAGCAGGACCAACCATATTTGATGAATTAAAAAATAAAAGGAGACATCCCCTTTTTGGGAATGAATGCAAAGCAGGGCTGAATCTAGGAGAACGAATTCATAATTCCACATTTGTGTATGTGATGATCAGGCAAAATATAGAAAGAAAATATTGTATTTCATCCTTGTACAAATGAGTCAGGATGTGTTGGCTTAGCCATAATTGGAAATAAAATTCTATACCTACAAAAGGAAAATAAATGTGCTTCCTGTGTCATCATCTATGTGGCCATCTTGTGCTTGTCAAACTGCAATTTCTCATTAATAAAAGGTTAACAAAGTGAACCTACACAGAGTGAATAGCACCTGTGTAAATCCAGATCTCATCCAGAGGGAGATGCCATAAAGCTTACTGGGTTTCTTTAAAGATATGAATCTATTATGTCAATATGTAGAAACAAGGAGATTTCATTTTAAAATCAGATTTCCTTGTACAGCAGAATTTGACTTGGCTCATATTCCAGAATTTGATGGCTGACTGAAGTCAACAGTAACTGCCTTTTCCACTAGGCAATGCTTTTTAGATTGGCACCATTATCCAACATGAGTGCCTACCAGGTCTCTTCCTGCTTAACTATATAGCTCAGCATTGGGTCACATGGTGGTCCCTCTGATGAGGCAACTCAAGGCCTACATTATTCTTCTACTATGCCCACTATGCTTCTGGAGATATAAGCACTCTTACTTCTCAGTGAAGAATTGCAAACTATAATTTGTGCATAATTGGGGATATGGCATCTAATCAAGCAAAGTGGAAATCAAAGCTGTGTTTGAGCAAACAATTCTTTTCTAACTCCATAGTTTAAAAATCTAAGACTGGGAGTAAATTGGGAGAAAAAGACAAAGAATAGACTTTCTACTCTACTTTGGATCTGGTCCCAACCTGGCTCTGGCCAGATACTTTTCCTTTACATGTTAGAGATGATTATAGTTAGGGACCTAGGACTTGAAGTGACATTTGTGGTATTTCTCTCCAATGATTAAAGGGCTAAAACTCTCCTGGATCCTAAATAATAAGCCTATACACTATTTTAAACTAATTGCTTTAAAATGCATCATGTGATTGCTGTACCATCATGGATGCTACAGTAATTATGAACACTACTGGAAACACAGTTAGATGATGTAGATCTTAGTGCATAGTTTTAAGAGTGATTCACATGCTTGTTTAATGCAGGTCTGTTTTTTTTTCAAGTGAATAATATTAATTTATGTTTTTTGGGTTGTTTGTTTGTAAGCCAAGGGCAATATATACCTGCACTGTCTCAATTTTGCTTCCTTCTCTTTCAGAATCACAAAATTTACATAATAATTATTTCTCTTTAGATAAACATTTCAATTGAAGCACCAAAAATCTAAAAGCAAAGCACATTTTAAGACTCAACAGTAACAAATCCATTTTTTAAAAAAGGCAAAGGACATTAAATGACCCCTCCAAAGAAGATATAGACAAAAATAAATCTGCAAGAAGACAATCAGTATTATATGTCATTAGGGATTTTCAGTCAACTCAATAAAGCTTCTGTCTTACTTTGTTTTCTAATGCTGTGATAAACACAATAACCAAAAGTAAGTTAGAGAAGAATTTCATCTTAAGAGTTACAGTCCATCACAGAGGGAAGCCAGAGCAGGAACTCAAAGCAGGAGTTTGAAGCAAAAACAAAAGACAAAAGAGCAATGCTGCTTACTGGCTTGTTCTTAGGCTCTTGCCTAGATAGCCTTTATATTCAGCCTAGAATCACTATTGGACAATGAGTCATTCAACAGTTTTCAGGTATTCGGAATGTATGAGATCATTAATAAGCAACTTTTTCATGTACATTGCCCAAAGGCTTTTTAGATAAAATCTTTTCCCATTACTCTGTATTAATCTGAACTAATGCACAGACAAATTATAGTGGTTAAGATCCGTGGTCAAATTTACAATTATTGATGGGGGCCCTTCTGTATGCTGTGAATATATGTTTCTTTTATTGGTTGATGAATAAAGCTATTTTGGCCAATGGACAGGTGATGCAAGATTTTAGCCAGGTGGGAAATCCTAACACGGATAGAGAAAGGTAGTGGAACTGCAGACACACCGTGAAGCTGCAGAGGAAGCAAGAGATCTGGGAATCATTGGTATGCCAAAAAAGCATTTGGAGATACACAGATTAATAGAAATGGTTTAATAATTAAAAGACAGCTAGCCTATAAGATACCTCAGCCATCAGCCAAACAGGTTATGATTAATATAAGCTTCTGTGTGTTTACTTGGGACTAAATGGTATGGGACCAGGTGGTATAGAAACTTCCATCAACACAACATGGCTGTGGTTTTGCAGTGGTGCTGGAAGGAATGTTGCTACTTTTCCAAATACACCATTTCACATGAGCAGGACCATACCTTCTAAACATCATATCTTAGGCTTTAAGATATGACTGATCAATTTAGGAATTAGAAAACATTATCTTACATCCAAAATTCTCATGAAAACATTAAAACAGAAGCCATAATGTATACACAGAGGACCTGGTGCAGACTTGAAAAAGCCCGGTGGATGCTACTTCAACCTCAGAGTTTCTATAATCTTTGATCATCTTGATTTAAAGAGCCTTGTCTTCTTGGTGTCCTCCATACCCTCTGGCTCTTATATGCTGCTTCTTCTTTGGTGGGGTTCCCTTATCCCTAAGGAGAAGGAATTTAGAGATACCTCATTTAGGACTGAGTGTTTCTCATTGCATGAAGTCTATATGTGTGTCTGTATTTGTTCCCATATGTTGTAGATGAAAGTGTCTCTGATCATGGATGAGCAAGGCACTCATCATATTGAGTTCTTTTCCTTCTGTTTATTTTTCTTGTCCAACCCCAATGTGTTAGTTTTGTTTTATACTGTTTATTATTATTATATTTATTGTATTATAATCCCTTAGTAGCCTGTTTGTTTTCTAATGAGAAACAGAAACAGTGTGAGAGAGTACATGTGGATGGGACGGAGGGGAAGAGGACCTGGAAGGAACAGAGGGTGCAGAAATCATAATCAGGATATACTATGTGAGAAAAAGAAAAAAACGATTTTCAATAAAAGGAAACATAAAGAAAAAAGTGCAAATAAATAAACTATTATCACAAATATACATTCCTGCATTTTTCTACTTGTGCTTCAAGTTCTTTTAAAGCCTCCAAACATACACATATAACAGTCACAGATGCTGAAGAGATGGCTCAGATGTTAAGAGCACTGGCTGTTCTTCCAGGGGTCCTAAGTTCAATTCTCGGCAACCACATGGTGACTAACAACCATCTATAATGAAATCTGGTATCTCTTCTGGGCCTGCAAACAGAACACTATATCCATAATAAACAGTCACAGACACTCTGTCTGTCTCTCTGTCTCTGTCTCTCTCTCTCACTCTCTCTCTCTCTCTCTCTCTCTCTCACACACACACACACACACACACACCTCTATCTCACATGCAAATGTATGCCTGGTTGAGTACAACATAAACTTCGTGCAAAATTAAAGCCTAACTTCAGCTGGAGACCAATATTAGACTAGCAAAATAAATGTTTTAATCTGTAAGGGAAATTTCTATATTCCATGTGATGTTAAAAATGAGTTTTATATATCAAAGATTAGAGAAGTAATGGGGGCTTAAAAATAGACAGTCTAGCCAGCTTCTAATCCACAAGCTACTCCTGTCATCCCTTGTGCCAGTTTTCTGCAATGGGAAGTCCATCCTTAGAGCTTACTATATCAAAGGTCCAGCTGCTGCACAGATTTGTGAAACAGGACACACAAGAACTAAGAAAAGCAATCCATGTGACTTTACAGAGGACTTAAGGGGGATATGTGACTCCCATACTCTCTAAGGAGCTATCAATAGATAGAAAACCTACAATGTCCCCTTTTAATGCAAGGGATTTCCTTCTGGATTTAAGCAAGTTTGTGGTCAAAGCTGAAAACATATTCAGCTTATTTCCTTCTAAATGTTTAAGCCTTATATAAGCAATCTGCTCCTTGAAATTATTCTATGTCACCAGTTTTATGTCCTGATTGTGAAAAAGTGAGAAAATCGTAGTATTTTGAATTTATAATTATTTATACAAAGTTTTAATTGTTGAGCTCAACCATCTGTGAATCAACTAACAAGTAGAATAGTAAATAATCCTTCCCATCCTTTTGGAAATGAAAATGTCAACATAAATGCTCAAATACTGACAATAAGTAAACAGAAAAAGTGGGCCAATAAAGCCAAAAGCTGCTTCAGCCACTAAGTAATTGGCAAATGAATGTGAAAGAAATAGCATTGTCCGGTCTTAGGGAGACATGGAATGTAATTTGAGCTCTACACTTTGTTGGCTGGGTGATTTCAATGAAGTCCCAAAACTTTGATAAAAAAGTTTTCTCTGGAATCTGTTTAATGGAGATATTAGCATGTGTCCTCAGCATTATAATGAGAAATAATTTGATTAAGCCACAGAAAGATGTATAGTCCAACCAATGCATAGTATTATTGATAACTTGTTTAAAAGGATATTGTCCATAATTTCGTATTAATTTTTTTTTTCATTTTTTTTCTCTGCTACTTTCTTGAGTATTTGCTTCCTCTGTTATCTTCAAAGGGAAATACATGAACTATTTTAAAATATATTGTGGTGTCCCTTGCCATGACTTGGTTAGGGGTAGGTTAATTTTAATGTGATTTATATGTGCCAATGGCTGACCTGAAAACCTGGTCATGTCAGCAAATGCTTGCCCTGTGTTTCAGGTTATGTGCCTTTGTGTCTTCACAAAGAAAGTATTTAGGCAGTCCCACAGCCCTAGGTCCAGTAGAAGGCTCCGAAACACCCTTTTGATGTCTCCAAAGGACAATCTGTCCTCATTCTTCTTGGAAAGGAAAAGTGGAAATTTGCTACTCAGGGGCTAAAGAAGAAAAGAGAAAATACAAATGGCAAACAGACTGCTGTGAATGTCCGCAGGGCTCTCTGGGCTCCTTCCACCGAAGGATAAACTTTCCCATATTTTGGCACTTTCAGTAGAAGTAATTAAACTTTGGCAACTTCCAAATTTCTCTGTTTCTCTTCTCTTCCAGATGGAGAGAGTGGGAAGAGAAGGAAGGGGTCGGGCTCCCCTACTTCTGTCTGAAAACGATTCTTTTTCTGTTAGGTAATGTGCCAGCTTTATCCCATTCTTAGGCAGAATGCCCACCTTGGAAGTGAAGTAGATAGACAGAAAAGCAGGGGGCTAGGGAGGCAGGGATCTGGAATGACTGCAGTATTAGAGCAAACCTTTAGCCAACTACCCAGATACTGGAGATGTGAGTGGTACAGAGATCTTAAGAGAGATAATACATGGACTTTATATTCATGTCCTCAGGTCAATCTCCAACTACTTCCTAAGTAACAACATCATACAAAAAAATAGAGCTTTCGAATAGCCATCAGAGGATTGCCTATGCTGAGATGTAGGGAAATTGTATTGAGAGGAAACAGGCAACTAAGCCAAAAATGTAGAAAACAGAGATGATTGGCAGGGATGGGTGAAATTGAGGGATATGAGATCTTCTAGTTCTGAAAATTAGCAGAAACTATCTCCCCTGTTTGAGTGATATGAGAAAGTACCACACATTCCAAATGGATGCTGACCTATTCTAATTTCACTCTATCACTGTTTCTAGAACTAAACTGCAATTGCACCATTTGGTATAGAGCTTCATTCCCAATGCAGGTCTATACCCAAGATCATGTCAACAGTCAGGTTGAGGTCTGATTTAAGATGTGTCACTACTAGGAAAGTAGCCTCCCTGGTCCATTGCTGGAGGAACAGAAATTATAGAATTCCACTTAGCCTGCACACATTTTATGTTGACTGTAAGAGCAAAAACAATGACTAAAGTCTCCCTAACCTCAGGCCCTGACTTATTTTTTCTCCTGTTGCATATAACTTCAGAATTCTCCCTTTCCAATTCTGAAGACATTTCTCCTGTCTGGTTTTAAAGTAACTTCCCAAAATGTTGATAAAATAGAGGCCATCTACTCTAGTAAATGCTGATTATGATTCCACAAACATAGAAGCAGTTAGAGAACTCATCTTTCTTTAACTATGCATTCTTCTACCCACTGAAAACATTTTCTCATTGAAACCAACTTGTATTTGCACAGAACTCTTCTTAACCAGCTAATGATAGAAAAACTTAGATTATCTCAAATCTATTTCCTTCCATTTTGAAATGAGGATAGACTGTTGTCATTACTAAAGTTCTTATTTCATCATTACTTGTTGGGCAAATCAACAACACAGCAGAGGCCACTACTGTTTAGTGAATACTTATGTGTCACAATGTACTAGGGGTTGTATTGAGCACTTCACATAATGATGAAGTATAATCTCAGAAGCAATCCATAATGGAAGAAATTGGTTAAACCATTTACTCCCACCATACCACGTGTGAAAGTGATAGTTGAAGCTTGGGATTTCATGGTTACATTTAATAACTAAGGATTAGAATTCCCCTAACAAAGAAATCAACCAATCTATGAATGTCAGTGTAATGAAGAATGATAGCAAACAAAGGAAGGATCAAATGAGAGAAAAAGAAAAGGAGGAGGGGTAAAAAGAGGAAGGGAAAAAGGGACAGAGAACGAAATCAAGAGATAGTTAAATTTAGTGTTCTGGAGAGGTGGTTAAGTCACTAAAATGCCTATTCTACAAGAATGAGGACCTGAGTTCAAATCCCCAGCACCTACATAAAATATGTCTGGTTTGGTAGTGCATACCTACAATCTCAGCCCTGGGAAAATTGCTCTCTCAATCACTAGCCTTAGCCATTTGGTGAGCTCCAGGATTATTGAAGGACCTACTCTCAAAAATATTCAGGAGAAAGCATCAGAGAAAAACAACTTAAATTCTAACCTCTGGCCTCTGGCTTCCTCATGTACACACACACACACACACACACACACACACACACACAGAATGCATAGTTAACATCTGGTGGCATTAACCTAATAGTGATCCTTTGAGAACTTTTACTGGCAACATAGCCTTGTGGAAGGAGTATGTGGCTAAGCCAAGAGGCCTAGGTTCTGGTCTAGATTTGTTTATCAGCCATCTAAAATGACTTATGTGGCAATATTTATCCTACCACCTTCATCTATTTAATCTCCATGATGGAGACTGTCTGTAGCATAATCACCCCAAAATTCATTGATACACTGAATATAGAAGATACTTGGAAAATTAAAACTACCAGTGCTTGGATACAACTTTACTGAGGACTACTGGAAATAGCAGGTAAAATGCTTCTCTTTTCTTTTGTTCTCATAACACATCGCTGACACCTTTCTCTTAGGTCTTAATTAGTTGGGGAAACTTGCTTGTCTATCTTTCTGCAGACTAACAACACCTTGCTTGTCTTAAAAAACAAAAACAAAAGAAAGAAAAGAAAAAAACCAGCATGTGTTTGCTTATTCATTGAATTAATTAACCTACTTTTGCCCAACTGAAGCATTACTGATACTTAACTTTACAACTACATTTTCATACAAGCTAATGTTTTCAAGCCTTCAATTCTAAGTTAAGGCTTTTCCGAGAAATGCAAATTGTTGTATTATTAGCATAAGCAGTGCATAACAAGAAAGGGAAATACCTGAAAAACACGACAAAAACTGAATAATGTATTGAGCAGTTTGCTTTCGCAATTGCTGCCTCCAAGATTTAATAGCCAGCAGCTGAGTTGTCTGTTAAAAAACCTGCACATCTGCAACCAAATCTATACGAACACCCCTTGTAATAAACTGAATGGCAGCCAGCAGACTCCTTATCTTTTGTGTCTCCACCATCTTCCTTGACAAGGAGCCATGCTGTCAGGTTGCTTGTTCCACAGGGACTGGCTGGAGGTCAATATAAACAGCCAGATGGGATAGGCTTGCTTTTAGTTAGCACCAATCCTGGGGTATTTTCATATCCAGGAAAGCTTCACAAAAGGAGACTGCAAATGGTTTCAAGCAGGTCCTGGGCTCTTGGGGCTAGAATGAGAACTAGCAGGGAATGTGGTCACAACCTTCTCCTTTAGCTTGATTAAGTTAGCAATCAGCTCTCCTCACTCCATCTACAACAGCAGCGCCTGGTGTCCAACACATTTAAGATATAAAGCTCCTTGAGAATGGGCCACTGAGTACACAAGTCAGACTAACTTCTCTCTCCATCGTATTCTCTGATTATGAAATTGTTTAGCTTTGAGAGTTATTGCGGTAAATAAGGATCAGGATAAACAAATAGGCCGAATAGATGTTTATTCAGGGAGAAATAACTTACAACCTAGACAGATGAACACCAGGAAATTCAACCCGATCCTCTCCTGTCCGAGTCAGGCCAGAAAGAGAGCGCCTTCCTGGCCCCCCTCCGACCTCCTTCCACAGGTCCCTTCCGCCCATGGCTCCACCCCCCAATGGGCGTGGTCAGTGCCACAGAAGGACTATCTCACTACAATTCCCCTTTTAGTCTAAAGAAAAGATTTAGGCTTAATAAAAAACTATATACAAAACAGTGAATAACAAGTGTGCTCCAAGAAAAGGAAAATCGAGAACAAAATGACCTACATATCTAGTCCTAGGGTGAGGGCATAATGGAGTTTACAATAGAGTTGTCCTAAGCTGGAAAACGTTAAGTCTAGTACCTAATATATCTAACTAGGAAGAGAGAATAATAGTTGTGATAGTTTAATCTTCAACCTCATCAAGACCTGAGAAGGAAATTAACAATACTAGAGTAGACAGGATTGTAGTGAGATAGTCCTTCTGTGGCACTGACCACGCCCATTGGGGGGTGGAGCCATGGGCGTGGTCAGTGCCACAGAAGGACTATCTCACTACAGAGAGTAATCCTGGAGTTGTCAGGGTTCGAGGGTGGAAAGAATAAGTAAAACAGTGTTCCACTTTGAGTCACCTTCCTCCTCCAGGATGCTTTCTCAGGTTGCAGTTTTCTGTCGCATTCTGTCTAGCTTAAGCAGTAGAACAAGAATGTTGGAGTGATAGTCTAAATCCACCCTGATATTTCTATGGGATGACTTTGCTCTAAACACCGTCTATGAGATACATGCAGAAATACCTTCACTGATGGGTGGTTATATCCAGGTTGGGTGAAAGCCACAGCCCATACAGGCTTTGGGAATGTCTTCAGAATTTTTTAGTATGATAAAATGTATTTTGGTACAAGGAACCCATGGCCCCTGTCTCTGCATATTTCTATTACTAAAAGCCATATGTATATTTAAGGTACACAGTTGGCAAATTAAAGTCCAATAATGTAAAGAGCTCAGCACTTCAATTTAGGTTTAAACTTTTCCAGGCTGCTTTTTTAGTTCCAGCAGAGCCATGAGATATACTTAACAACTGTTTTTGAATTTGATACTTTCCTTTGAAACCATTTATTTGGATCCTTCCCCTGTGCTGCCCAGAACTCAACACATATTCTATGCATGCTCAAGTAAGAAATCAATAGACTGGTAATCACTTTCTTTCCGATGTAGAAGCAACTTAAAGTTAAAATTTTTAAAAAAATAGCAAACCAGTGTACCATAATTTTGGTGTCTAATATATTTCTAGCTAAGTAACCTCTATGTGATACATCAGGTGTTTTTATTCTAGTAGGTTTCATTTCCAACAGAATATGGTTATATACTGTAAAAGAAATATTCTCATCTTTTTCAAGTAAGTACTGAGTCTTACTGATTATTTTGAAAACAATGGTTCAGAAATGGGACTGATAATTATTAAAATGGAAACCCAGCTAGGTAAGACATACTTAGATGTTAGCTGAAGTTTCTGTCAACTGTGGATATTGAAGCTTAGGTGCTCATCATGGAACATGAGGATATCACCACTTACAAGCACTTACTGAGAAAATATTAACTTGTCATTATACGTGTTTTTATTAATCTCTTTATTAGTCTCATATCTCATTTACTTAAGTATCTCAGGTATTTAGAGAAATGTACAAAATAAGTAAAGTTAAATATAAAAATGGAGCCAGTTACTGTGTCATTTATGAGTTTAAAACTAAAATGGAAAACAAAAATAGAGGCAACATGAACTAACATAGCTAACATGTTCACTGCAAATTTACGCTTGGGCTTCACAGCAGCTGAGTCACAAATAGAAATATCTTCAGTACAGGATTCAGATAGCCTTTATAGAAAGAACATCAAATTCCTACAGAAAATTCTCAGTGACAGATGAAAGGGTCTATGTCTAGTAAGTGTTTCTTTGTAACTCTAGCTCAAAAACGAAGCAAGTACATCATGGTTCAAAGAAAATGATCTCACTATAAAACCAACCTCTCTTCCCTCTCTAGGATTACCCTAAGATGAAACATATTCTTTCTTAAGCAGCTAGTCATTAATCAACGTCTCTTAAAAACCATTCTGAGTTGCAGATTCTTGGCTTGAAAACAAAAACAAAACATTGCACTTAATCTAAGTCAACCTCTCACTCAAAGCTCAAACTTTATACAATATCCACAGTATCCTAAAGTAATTTAAATGACTGTTAAAACTGGAACCCATTCAATAATGAAAAGCCTGCTTCTTTCTCCAAGAAGTCTGCTTCATGTTAGAGTCCATCTTTAGATGGACAAAGCAACACTGGATCTAAACTCTGAGCTGAATTTCTATATTGTAAAACCAATTAATTTATCTGTAATAAGTCATTGCAAACTTCAACATAATATCCTTAATTTAAGTGTTAAATTGAACCATCATTTAAACTAGATCAATTTTTATAACCATCAGAAGATTTTTCCCCTGTATTAGGAAACTACATCCTCTCACTTGTTAGTGCCAGTAGTGATAAACAAATTTATCACTGCAGTTGTTTCTATCTAGTCTGTGTTGTTATTACAACTGTGTGGAACTGAACCAAACAGATGAGATATGCAAGGTATGTGCTGTATTGGAAAAACTAATTAGATAGCTAAAGTTGACCTCCATAGACTCTGGAATTTGCTCTCTTGGAAGCTGACTCATGTGTGTTCATGTATGTGTGCACATGTATATGTATGTGAATATATAGTGACCAGAGGACTATCTTACCATCTCAGGTGTTTCCCTCTATTTCTCTCCACCTTAAGCTTTTGAATTATTTGAAATTATTATAATTATGTGTGTGAATAATGTATATACATAGGTACATGCTCCACAATGGACATGTGGATATTAGAAGGAGAATTCACCAGGCTATTAATCTTTTTCTACCATCACAAGAGTTCCAGAATCAAACTCAGATCACTGGGACTGCACAAGAAGTGTATCGACCTGTGGTCCACCTCACTGGTCTTCCCACCTTATATTTTTTTTTTTTGAGGCAGTTTCTTTCACTAATAGAGAGCTTACCAATTCAACAATCCTCAGGGATACTCCTGTCTTTGTAACCAGGTTTTTTGATCTGGCTTTTAATATGGCTGCTGGGGATATGAACTCAGGTCCTCATACTTATGCAGCAGGTACCTAACTGACTAACTTCCCCAGCCATAGGTTCACAGAATCTAAAAGTATTATTTTAATAGTGGACATGAAGTTTTCAAAACTACGTGTACATGATTCTACATAGCCTTTCTATAAATATCATACATGATCATATACTTACACAATGACAGAAAGGTCAAGATCTTATCATATGATTACCTATGATGGCAATTCTTAGACAGGGAGGATCTTAAACTGCTATGAATTTGTTCATTCTCTTACAGGCAAGAAAATGGTATAAATGGGTTTAAGAGACTAGATTTATAGATAAGCAATGATCTAACAGCGTGGTGATAAAACTCTCATCCACACAAGAACTCAGAAAGCCATTCAATGACTTCTGAAGTGATCAACATACAATGAAAAGGATAATAATTATCAAATACTCCTATTTCAATAAAACAATTGCCTTTAAACATCTGTGCATACAGTGTGTACATGCAAGTATGTATGTTTCCGTAAATGATTTTGGAAGAAAGTGGATGAAAACTATAAAAAGCTTATATTGTTTATGACCTATTAAAGCCACTAGAGATCAAAATAGCAAAGTAGCCACATTAGTTAGGTATAGAAGCTAGACAGTGGTAGTGCATACCTTTAATACCACCACCTGGGAAGTAGGGATAGACATATCTGTTAGTTCAAGCCCACAATGAGCTACATAAAATATATCCAGTCCTAAAGAGAAATAGCTCACACAAAGGTGACCTCAGCACTTGGGATCACACTCTTTTAATTCCAGGACTCACAGAGGTATTTAAGATAGAAAGAGGGTCTCAGAGTTGGCATTTATCCTCCAGTCACATTAAGGATAGAAAGGCATATATTCTCCAGCCATGCCAAGGAGAGGCAGCAGTTTGAGGTATGGTGAGAGCTTGTAGAGACAGGATCAGCCCTTATAGCCTGAGGTAGAGGAAAGAACTAGTAGTTTCACTGCATTGCTTCTCTGATCTTTGGCTTGAAGCTTAAACCCTAGTATCAGTCTCTGGGTCTTTTATCTTTTGCACTACAGTATGATGATGGGAGATGCCATTCTGTAAATATGTTTCTTTTATTGGTTAATGAATAAAGCACTGTTGGCCAATAGGAAAGCAAGATAGGTGGGACTAGGAGATTAGGAGGAGAGAGGAAGTGGTATAGAGGAGATCCAAGATGGTGGACTGAGAGAGAATGCCAGCCCCTACCTCCGGTAAGATAAGACCACTTGGAAATACTTAGATTAATAGAAATAGGTTAATATTTAAGACAGAGCTAGCCAATAAGAAACATTAGAAACAGGCCTACAGCTTTATATCAAATACAGTGTCTCTGTGTGTTATTTGGGGCTGACGCAGCAGTGGGCCCAGACTGGAGGAAAAACAACTCATAACATAATGGCATCCTATCTCCCATCAGTATATGAATGGAAATGTTTGATGTTTTCTTTTTTAAGGCAGATATGTTTTGTTTTGCTTACAGTTGCAGAGATTTGAGTTCATCATGGTGGGAAAACATGGTATTTTTTTATACTGTGGGCTGGTCCATATTTTGCCTAAGGACCAGGAGCCATATTTAGTGTTTTCTTACATCATTTCCTAATCAGTAAATTCTCAGTCTTCTCAATACTAATAAATATATTACAAAGAATTAACATGGGTTTTTCTGAAAACAACAGATAGCTGCTTCAGTTTCATCTAAGGAAGAGTTGTTGTGAACAAATATGGGTCTTTGTTCATTTCTTATACCTCACACAGTCTGGTTTAGTTCTTGCCTGAAAAAGAGCTAAAGGCAGAGCTTCATTAGAGTGTGCCCAAACGTGTCTAAGAGTAAAGTTCAGCTTTGGGGGCCAGCCTTCTGGGCTCCATATCAGAGGGCCTGGCATATATAACAGAGGTAGGATATGATCCGGTTATATTTGCAGTGTCGTCTGACCTCAGGCAAATAGATTCTATGTACATGTGTGCTCCAATCTTATTAATGTTGAAAAGCAAATCTGACAGATGGAGGCACTCCATTCAGTAGTTTCTAGTGTGTGGGCACAGCACGCAGGCATGTCCTCAATGGCTTCAGCTAGCACTTTTCTTCTGATGGAGAGATAGGGTGAAGCAAGTCCCATTGTTTGAGCCTATAGGATACCTATTGGCAGAATCTTCTCAGTTAGTGATAACTAGAGGAGAGCAACTGTATCAAAGAGCCTTTGATATTACCTCTGAGCAATAGGAGCCCCAAAGCTCAGCTTCTTTATTCTTTAACACATAATAGATTATACTTCTTCTTAGCAATGTAGCCAACTCAGGCTGATTTATATTTCACCTTACCTTTTATTTATCTATTTATTCATTTTAGTGGTGTGTGTGTGTGTGTGTGTGTGTGTGTGTGTGTGTGTGTGTGTATCCATGAATGCATATGCACTTACACATACACATGTCACAATGCAGGTTTGAAAGTCAGAGGACAACTCACAGAAGTCAATTATCTCCCAGCAGGTGAGTAAAAGGACTTGAACTCTGGTCATTGAGTTATTGATAAGTGATATTGTTGGCTGAATCATCTCACCAGTCCTAAATTCTGCATTCAAACATCTTAATACTGCATTGGTGAATTTGTAATGTATAATTTTTAAACTTTGCTCATTAATGTTATTCTTATCTATTAATATAATTAATTGGGCAACTAATTAGAAGCTCTGTTTTTTCTTTGAAATAAATTCATAATTAAAATCACAGAAAATAGTACCCAGCATGTTGTATAAATTTGTGTATTACACACACACACACATATGTATATATATGCACACACATATATTATGCATACATACATATATACATACACGTTTGTGCCCATACATATGGGTATATAGGTACATGTGTGTGTGTGTGTGTGTGTATATATATATATGTATATATATGTATATATATATATATATATATATATATTTCAATATTGTAACACCTTACAATATATATGAGAAAACTATTTCAAAATAAAGGATGATGTAAATGGCTAGGCTTAAAACCCAAGAGAAAGCAAAGGGTTTGTGCCAGTAAGATAGTCTAGAGACTTCAGGCCTATAGAAAAAAATGGGCTCTCATTGTATGATTGTCTTCTCAGGTTTCCCAACTTTTCCAAGCCCAGCCACTGTTGCTTGATTATCAAGGAGGGCTCATAGAAACTTTTCCCCTTTTTTGCCCTACAGACTTTCTTTAGTCAGTATGTCTATAAAATTGTAAATCTTACTGACTTGGTTGGATTGGGTCTTGCCCAGGAGATTAATAAAGCACGTGTCAGGTGGGTCTGTGAGGGCATTTCTAGAAAGGAATAATTAAAGAGGAAGGCTAATCCTAATTGTGGGAGTAGGGGAGAGCTGCATCTCATAGACTGGGACCCTGGTGCAATTAAAGGGGAAAAAGTAAGCCAGCCAGCCCTGAAATTCTCTACTTCTTGGCCAGAGTGATGTGAACAGCTTTGCTCCACCCTGCTCTCCCTGTTATGGTAGACTGGCACCTCTAATAACATGAGCTAAAGGAAATCTTTCCTCTTTCCACCTTTATCTATCCGAGGTTATACAGTGACAAAAAGGCTGACAAACTTGGTTCCTACATCTCTTTTTAAACTTAACACACTTTTCTGGTTTCAGTGTTTTGCTGAATCACAATAGTTTCAAGAAAATCCTCAAGAAATATTTACCACAGGTGTTGTAGGAGAAGATTCTTCTATCCCAGTGCGTTAGGGTCAATGAAGAACTGAGCAATAACATGGCCAGTAATTTTACACCACATCTCTGGGCTGCAAGCCTTGGCTTTTGCTGACCCATATTCCAGAAAAACCAAATTCCCTATCTTTTTTACAAATAAATTTTTATTTAAATGAAAAATAATTTTAATTTGCATATCAATCCCAGTTCCCTCTCCCTCCTGTCCTCCCTTTCCCCTCAACAATCTCTATCCCACCCCCAATTTCCTATCTTAAAACTAGATCTGCATTTTATAACATCCCTTCTGTGATCTCATCAAAAGCAATGAAATATATGCTCCTCTTCCAAGCAAAGTTACCTGGTTTCCCATTCATTCCTGGGTTTTTTTTTTTTTTTTTTTTTTTTTTTTTTTGGTTTTGTTTTCTCCTCACTGTGTTACCTTTGTACACTTGGAAAAGAACAAAATACTAGACGAAGAAGAAAAATGGAAAGCAACCAACTACATTTAAATCCCTGATTCCGTACTTCATATTCATATGACTCAGATGATCATTTTCTCATCTACAGAATGAAAATTAACTAAGATCTGAACCAGTAGAGAAGATGTGAGGTCACAAACAAGCATGCCTAGAACCAGAATGTGCACAGGTGATGTGCATTATGAAGCAACAAGGAACAAAGCCTTATGCATCATGATTCTGGTTGGACTCAAATCGAAGATCCTTCAGTTTATTTAGTGTGTGATCTAGGGTGTACCACCCAATTATTATTTGTCTTAACTTCCTTGTTGTAAAAGATAGATGATAAAAATAGCACCCAGTGTATAAGTTTATAATGACAGCTAATTCATGCAAATGTAAAAGTACATATTAAGCTTTAATAAATATTATGATTTATTATAAAGTCAAGGACAGTTTGAGGAAGCTTATGACAAGCACTTAAATAAATAACTTGATACATTCACAGTCATGAATACCTGCTCACTACTCTTTGAAGTTCTGCTTGGATAACTTAGAATTATAGGTTAGGTGAGAAAAGACATGGTACAACAAAAAATAAACAAACAAGAGATTTCCTATCCTTTCTTATTGCTAATTCAATCTTACTGGGAAGATAAGTATGTTCTTAACTGAGGAGCTGGATTTAATCCATCAGCTCAGCTCACTACTTGGGGCACAATGATAGGAACTCATAATATAGACACACCAAGCACAAATCATCATCAGCATTTAGAGTGAGAAAGCCCAAGATGGAAAAGTTACCTTGCTCAGTAAATCCTTTCCATGCCTTATTTCATCATATATTCATTATAACTCAATAAGAACTTCATAATCTGAAACTTAAACTCATCTCCCGTGTCCCGGATAAAGAGAGGGAAAATGTTACCTTCTACCTTCATTAGAAGGCCTGCAGTATTTGAAGACTGAAATGTATACATGGTTCTAATTCTGTCTTTGCTGAAGTGTGGAAGTAGCAACATATTTACAGAGTAAAACTTGGTGGCTTTGTTTCATGGAGTGGTTGATCATGACAGCTGTAGTCAACCTGTTCATAAGTGACTGAAGATTGCCTAAGGACTGTTAGGACACACAAATTGATTTGTTATGGTAACTGGCAGTGGCTGCTAGTGGTAAATGAGATTTCAAACGACTGCTAAAATTATGATCCAATTTGGAAGTCAGTCTGTTGTAGTGGCATCTTCCTGGATACTTATTCAGAAGAGCTAGAACATAGACAAATCCACTCATGAATTCTTTTCTGTGAATAGCAAGATATATGAATAACAAAACTTAAAAGAGAAAGTACCACTATATCTTGCCTTTAGCTGATTTTGGTAAGGTTGGAGAAAAAGGAGCCATTCAGACCAAGAGATAAGAGAACTTGGAAAAAAATAAAGTAAAAGTAGCCATTCCATTTCTATATACCTACAATCCTCTACCTGATCATACAGATGAAGTTATTGCCATATGTGGGTAAACTACAATGCTCAATGTGGAAAGCCAACTTCTCACATTGACCATGAGCCAATAGGGAAGACCAAGACAGATCTTACTAGGTGAATGATATTATCCAAACCACAATTTTCTCCATTGTTTTAACCTAATAATTAGCATTTTGGAACTCTAACCAATTGGTGAAAACATTGGCAGTGAGCAGAGGAAAATATGAACTCAAAGATCTTCCTAAAGATAGATGATCTAGTGGAATTTTGTGTATAAAATAAATGACAAGTATTTAAATAAATTCCAGAACAATCAATTAAAAATTACAACACAACATAATAATTAGAAACATGAAATCTTTAAAGATACGTGGATTTTTGTTTGTTGTTTTTATTGTTGTTTATTTTGTTACTGTTGTTGTTGTTTTATACTGGAAATTGAATCTAGGCCCTTTCATACTTAGAAGGTGATCCCAGTGAGGGATCCTAGTAATGGAGGATACAAAACTGACCATCTCTTGGAGCCAGAACAAGCTTCCAGTAGCAGGATTGTGTTGCATTTGGTTGAGATGTTGGCTGAGTGGATCCCAAGGAGATACCCAAGTAACCCAAGCAGATGATATAAAAGATGGTTGTCCACTACAAACTGACAATGGGCCCCCATTGCCAAGGATAACAATATAGCTCATTGAATGTAGAGAGGTCATGCTGGTGCCTGCATGGAGCATTCACACATACATACTAGTCTCTTTGGTACAAGAAGGTACCTGGACACCAACACAGCTACAAAAAGTTTGACCTACAATCTGTACTGCCTGAAAGATATGCTGGGGCAATGGTGTCAGAACTTGTAGGAGTGGTCAACTGATGTCTCAATTTGACTTGAGGCCCATGCCACAAGAGGGAGCCCATGCTCTACACTTTCTGGATAGACGGGGACAGAGATTGGATAGCCCAGAGATCTAGGGTCCAATCAAATACAACTAGCAAAAAAAAAATGATTCCTAAAGACATTCTGCTATATTCATAGATTGGTGTCTTGTCCAGTCATCATCAGAGAGACTTTCTCTGGCAGCAGATGAGAGTAGATGAAAATAGCCACAGCCAGACATTATACAGAGAGAGATTCTACATTGAAAAATCTCCATTGGGTCCCTCCCATCAGAGCTGGGGAAATCCCATGGAAGAGGGGGGTGGAACAATTGTAGGAGTCAGAAGAGATGGAAGACACCAGGAGAACATAGCACACTGACTTACCTCAGCAGAGCTCATATAGTCTCACAGAGACTGAAGTGGCAAGCACTTGGCCAGCATGGATCACCTCTGTGTTTGAGTTATGGTTGTTTGGTGTTTTTGTGAAACTCCTAACACTGGGAGCATGTGTGTCTCTGACTGTTCCTACTCCTAGAACTCTTTTCCTCCTGTGATGTTGCCTTGTCCAGCTCTGATGTAAGGGCTTTAGTCTTGTCTTACTGTATTTTGTTTTATCATGTATTGTTGTCTCTTGGAGGAAATGAAAGGGGAGTGAATAGTGGCGATAGGGAGGAGTGGAAGGAATGCAGAGAGAGGAAACTCTGATCTTGATGTATTTATTATATAAGATATTTTCAACTAAAAATTAATGATTCAAAAATATATGTGCACACTGACCACCTGTCTGCTAGAGATATGCATGCAAATCATGTATTTAAAGAAACATCAAAAAGACAAAACTAGCAGAAATACACATATTATATTTATGAACCACACTGCTGTCTTATATTTCCTTAATATTTCTATAATATACCTATATAAGATATATGTTTACATAGAAATCCACATACAATTAGGTATGACCTACAATCTATTTCCTTAGTCAAAATAATAACAGAGTTATAGATTTACATTCATAGGAAGCTAGTGGTAACAAGAAAATATATAAGAATTTTGAATTGCATAGAAAAAAAGCATTTTAGGTTTTAATTAGGTTGAAACAACTTTTAATTCAGTTGATTCAAAACAGTAATGAGTGTATGTTAGAAAGCTCCTCTACATTAAGTAAGCAGTTTTCTGGTCTTTTCCATTAATGTCTTGATGGATGGCAGACTCCAGAATATCATAGAACAATGTGTCTATAAGTTTATAAGCCAAATTTTTGTTCTTTAGTTTCTTTCTAGACATAACAGATGATAGGTTCCCCACCAACACTTCACTTCATGATGCTTGTGATTGTACACACACACACACACACACACACACACACACACACACACACACACACATGTGCCTAAAGTGTGCCTTTTCAGATTTACAATATTCAATCTAGGCTAAGAATGTGAAAGCCATTGCAGAATTTCCATGAGATCATCCCTCACCACGTGAACATCTTGTGTTCATGTCTTATCAACCTTACCTCCTGACTATCTCTTTGCTGTGTGTCTAATATTATCTACCCTTTGACAAAACTGGGCAGTTGTGATCATTTTCTGGCAGGACTCATATCCTTCACTCATGATCCCATTATCCATCTCCTTAAATCATACAGACAATCTCATATTATCTTAGAATTAAACTCCACCCCTTTAAGATAACTTATAAAGTTCTTTCCCTGTCAGCACTGCTTACTTCTCCTACAAATCTTCCACATGTGTCTAAAACCTGAGTTATATTATTAAATGAAACACAGTCTTTTCAGTGCAATTAGGTAGGATTGTGGGAAAAAAAGGAGAAATACAATGCTTCTCAATTTAGGTATTATGATCATTTTAATGTAACCTAGTATCACATACTAGGTTATCAGTTATAGCTCACATTTAATTCATATTACACTGAAAATAAGAAGAAAACCCTTAAATGTGTTTATAAATTTTCTTTCACCAGAGTGATTTCTTTTTGTTTTAACCAAATACAAAGTTATTTATACATATTAAATTCCTCTTTTAAAATCCTGCCCAGTACTCTATTTCACTGCAATTTTCAAGATACAATCATGCCATGAGACAGAACTGCCTATGCTAGCTTCATAATATCTAAAAATGTCACCAGCCCAAGCTGAAGTGGAGGACCACAGGCCAGTTGTCAAGAGATTGACAGACCACTGAGATTTTCTTGGCCATCACTCAGTAAGTTGGATGTAAGGAGATGTAGGTGAGATGACAGACAGCATGTGATGAAGACACGTGGAGATGCTGATTAGCTATATTTCATATCAGACATAAACTGAGTGCTTCTAGTACATTTACACAGATGGGGATATAAAAATTAGCACTTTCTTCTGGTGACTGAAGATGAGAGAAGAAGAATAACCCATCTCACATACAGTCAACAAATAGTGGACCTAATGCACACAAGTACAAAAAGCCTAGTGAATATTAACTATTTTCTTCCTTCTTTTCTGTGTGCCACCTATTATTCAAACTGATACCTATTTATCTCATTGGTCTTCTACTAATGGGAACTAAGTTTACATTCAAGTTTCTGCCATTAATAAGCAGTGGCTAGGTACACACATACCTTTTTTTTTCTTTTATTCATTTATTTTTCTTATTTTACATATCAATCCCAGTACCCTCTCCATCCCCCCTTCCCTCTCTTCCACCCTCCCATGCCCCCCTACCACCACCCTCCCATCCCACCCCACCCCGACTCCACATGTAGAGTGATGCCTTCCTGGAGGGGTCATCTAAATCTATCAAGTATTTGGAGTAAGGGACTAGGCCCTCCCTCCTGCCTCTAGGTTAAGGAAGTATCCCTCCATGGGGAACATGCTCCCAAAATCCTTTTGTGCACCAGGGATACATCCTGGTTCCACTGTCAGAGGTCCCTTAGGCTTCCCAGGCCTTCTAACTGAGACCCATGTTCAGGGGGTCTGAGTCAGTCCCATGCTGGATTCCCAGCTATCAGTCTGGGGGCCTACTAGCTCCTCCTTGTTCAGGTCAGTTGCCTCTATGTGTTTCTGTAGCCTGGTCATGTCCTTCTGGATTCTAGTTCAGCTCAGTGTTTAGCTGTGGGTGTCTGCTTCTGTTTCCGTGTTTCCATTAGCTACTAGAAGAGGGCTCTATGAAGGTAGATAAGTTAGTCATCAATCTCATTATCAGGGAAGGGCATTTATGGTAGCCTTTCCACTGTTGCTCAAATTGTTAGTTGGGGTCAGTCTTGTAGGTCTCTTCAGTCAGTTTTCTCTTCAAACCTATAATGGCTCCCTCTTTTAAGGTCTCTCTCTCTCTCTCTCTCTCTCTCTCTCTCTCTCTCTCTCTCTCTCTCTTCTATTCCTTGCCTGATTTAATCTTCCTAGTCCCACCTGCTTTCCTCTCTTCCCCTTCTTAGTGCACTGCTAGAATTAACTTTTGGCAAGTGTAAGCACAGGGTCAAAAATCATGCATATGTTTTTCTGGGTCTTGCAAGTGTGTGCTATCATTAATTTATGAAATATCCATATTTTCTTGGGAACTGAAAAGAGAATATTTTAGAGACTTCTTCAGATTCTCTCAAGGTCATCCATCCATGAGTTCTTGGTGGTGAATTTTGCCTCCAGTGTCACCAGCTGTGGTTGGGAATTGGCAGTTCCTCACCTGGGCCTCCAGTTACATGCCTGGGAAATTCTTCATGTTTGCTGTCATGATTGAGCCAGGCCAACCAGCCTCATATCCTGATATTCTGGCCAGTCAAAGCATTCTGGCTTTGGATTTGGTCAAAGAGTCATAGGAGAAGCCAGATTCAGATACAACTGAAAATGCCATTTTAATTCTCTGGGGACTCCCTTGAACTAATGAGAAGGTAGATGGTAAGGGCAGGTAGGACTTACAAGAAAGAGCTCTGTTCTTCATACCCTGCAGTACACTTGTCATCCAGGAACATCCATGTAGATGAGCAAGGCCCCTTGGTGGCTTTAATGGGTACAACAATGCTTGTTTTGCATCACTTTTTGTCTCCCTGCCCTGACTCACCCCTGATCTCCCATTGTCACATCCCCTGTTTGGTCTCCAGTGCATTTCTGACTCACTGGAAACATTTACAAAAGTGTTTGTAAGTTAGAGCTATTAGAAAAGGGAAGGTAATTCCAGGAAAATAAAAATTGATGGTGCAGCCAAGATTTCCTTTGGAACAAAATAATTATGCAGGCTCTTGCTTAAATTATGACTTCCTCCTTATCAGTCTAAGTAAGACTCTCTAATCTTTTTTTATCTTTCTGAATTTCTTTGCCTCCAGGGAGGCAGAGTTAACAATGGACTACATAGCAATGCCCTGGAGGATTTGTGGAATGCTCCTCAGAAGAGTCCCCTGGTACCAGCCACAGGATGAAGACCCCAAGGACTCCAGTGTGCAGGATGCAAAGGCCCAGTACAGAATCCCATGGTGAGATTCAGACATGGGAAATGAGACAGAAGGATGAAAGGAAGTGAGGATGAAAGAGAAATCAAGAACTTCCTCACTCTGTCCTACTTGCAAATGATCATCTTCTGTTTTCCCAGATGTTGCCTTTTTCAGTTTTACACCTACCCCCAAACAAAACCTTGTGCATAATTCACATTCAATAAAACCAACATTTACCGAGGACCTAAATCATCATCTCCTTCTGCTCTCTCACAGCACCCAGATCCTTCCTACTACTCTCTGATGCTAGTGCTTATTTAATTATCTGATGCTCTGTCTGGTAGAAAAGCTCTCAGGGAGCAAGGAGCTGTCAGTTCTACTCTCAGTCATTTTCTTGGCTATTAATGTATTGTGGGTTAAAAAAAATGTCCCTGAATGATGCACGAAAGAACAGATGAAGAATAAAGATGCAATGACCACACACCTGACCTTGGTGAAGTGTTCTAAGTGTTCTATATATTTCTACAGCCATCATCCAGCTTAAAATAAAGTAGATAATAAGTGTATGTTGATTGATGAGACAATTATGAGTTTATATAAAAATATCTAATGCATGCCTTCTAGTATCAGAGCTCAAAGTATTCTAAAATATTCTCTAGTTGTTAGCAATCTTAGGATGATTATTATAAAGGGAATTACTGCTTACCTGAAAAACAAAACTCCTCTAAGTCACTTTTCTGGAATGAAGACACAGATGGAAAAAAGAAAAAAAAAAAAAAGAGAAAAAAAAAGACAACAAATTGGCTGGATATCTCGAAGCTTCCCCTTCTTCACATAGTAAAGTAGTTGCTGTGGGCAGGGTCTTCTCCTTGCTTTCTTTTAGTCTCTGGGCAGCACTGCCTAACCTGAACTGTGCCTTTCTAGACACAATAGTATGTATATGCTACTCCAAGGACTCAGTAATGCACCAGAGACCAAAGTCAATCATCCCAAGTGGGACAAATCCTGTGTCCCATTGCTACAATTGGACTAAAACCCTGGCTTAAGTTTGCTTTCTTTGGTTTTAGATGTCTGCTCTTTAAGGGGAGCTGACTTATGCATTTACATTGATCACATGGGGAGAATAAGATTTACAGAGATAAACCACCTTTTCTTCTTCTTACTTGTTTGAAGCCAAATTATTTTTAAAGAACCAGAGGTCATTTAAGGCTTATTGGATTATTTCAAGTGTCAGATTCCCTCCTTATTTTTGATACAAGGAATCATTTTCTACAATAGGCATTTAAAATTCAAGGCTGCCAGGGTGTGAATAATCCCAGGAAAGGCCCCTGCTGGCAACCTTATTAGCATCGCTGCCTCTTGATTTTTATTTAATTCCTTTTAATATTCTATCTCAGTGCTGACAGACATTATGAAACTGAGGGCTCCAGGAGGAGGGCAGTATTTCATTGTATCATCAAGCCTGCAGTGAGCTAATAAACTGCTCTCAAAGTGCTTTGAGATCATATACCAAGAGGTCAAAGGAGCTGGGGCTGTAGCTCAGTGGTACAGCATGTGCAAGGCCCTGGGTTAGATCACCAGGCCTATAAATAAACAATAAAATGATGTGCTAAACAAGGGAGCCACACACATGGAATCAGAGTTAATAGGAAAAGAAGGAGTACTGACATAAATGGTCCAAATACTCTTTTCTTAAAATGATGGATTAGCATCTGGACTTCATCATTGTATCTGCAAAGGACTAAAGTGACATGCCAATGGCAAAAACAAGCACTTGGAAAATTGTACTCTTTTCTAAGCTCCAGGGAGGGGAAGGCTGTTCAGAATATGGGTGAAAAAAAAAAAGAAAAGCTCATATAACATTAAAATGTTAGCTTAGGGCAACCAAATGTTTCATACTAGGGATTACATTCAGCTTGTAAATCATATTCATACATGACACTGCATGCTAGCTCAAAAAATAAATATAACAATGGCCTTGCCCTAACAAAAAGGATAGAGCTCCCAGCTCCTGTGAATTACTCCTGACCCTTGCCATCCCACTTTGTGTACCTCAAATGGAAAGAATCACCCAGAGGGCTCCTTCAAACAGAGCCTGTTTGAGGAGGTGGAACCTAGAGGCTTGCTTTTCTAACAAATGCCAGGGACTGCTGATGTCCCATGAGATAAAGTACTACCTGTGAATAAAAGTTCTGGGAGATTAGCATCTTGTATAATCATGGAAGATTTAGACTGAAGTTAATCCAAAACACACTTAATGAGATGCATCATTATTACTCTGCTAATGGGTACAGAGGCACAAATACCCAGTGATTTACAGACTGTGGTGGAATATTTCTGTTTTTTTTTTTAGAAAGTCAAGCAAAACATGTAGAGAGCTATCCGGAGTACAGAAGACCTAGAGGTCCCTCTAGAGACCTTGTATTCTTACAAACTATTGCAGATGATCACATGCCCTCTCAAGAATAACTTAAAACTGTTAAGTCTTCTCCCAGGAAATGCACATATAGTTCCTAGTCCCTTCCCTCACATAACTGCAGTTTTTTGTTTGTTTGTTTGTTTGTTTTTTTCTAGGCTCTTGTAAGCTCATATAGGAAAATGGTTTAAAGTCTCCTACTCTGAGCTTGGCCCAGAAGCTAGGAGAAGCAAATAAAATAATGTGAGCCCCAGAATGTTGAGGACTGTAACAGCAGTCTTTTTCTAAGCCAACAAAACAAAAGTTAAGCAAAGATAGCAAGAAGAAGGAGGAGGAAGAAGAGGAGAAGGAGAAGGAGGAGAGGAAGAGAGGAGAGAGAGAGAAAGCAAATTCTTGAGCCACATTCATTCAAAAAATTTCTGGACTCATACTCCCACAGTTCAGAAGTTTCATTGTTTAAACCTCCAGGTGTTTTTTGTTTTTAACATGATAAAGTTTTGAGGGGTCTTTAACTTTCTCCTGTTTACTATAGTGGAAGTATAATCCACTTCTACTGCCAATTAAAAGCCTAAAAGCTATATACTCCTGGTATAAAAACAGATATAGGAGAAGTGACTTGAGGAAGGAAACCTAACTGTATTTCCCAGTTATGGTTATGGCTAGAATAGGCTTGTTTGTTTGCTTGTTGTCTGTTTGTTTTAATTTAGCCATCTTTGTAGACATTTTAAGTTGTCCTCTACACTGCCATTTATTCCTCCCTAGATAAAGGTTCACAGATTCTCCACTTCCTCATCCTTGCCCAGAACTACTTTACTTATGCAATGTCTGAAACATGCATAGATTATGCTAAGTAGCAAGCTTGATAGTCTAAATATCAGATGATAAATATCTAAAGGTTTTAATATTTTTTTCTATAGATAAATCTATGAACATGTGAATGAATATATATACATATATATATGCATATATGTATATGCATATATATATGGAGAGAGAGAGAGAGATGGATAGTAGTCTACCCATAACACAAAAATCATTTTTTAACCAATAGTTACATATCAGAGATTTTAAAATTCAGAGTCATTATCTCTAACCAATTTTAAAGGTTTAATTAAGAAGGTCTAAATGTAATATTACGATTAGAAATTGCCACCATTGCCAAGATAAAAATGCAAATTAATAACATTTTTAATCAATGCAAACCAAGATCTTGCTTGGAGTTTAAACATGGAGTGAGCTCCTATTGTGAATGAAAGTGAGGTAAGTGTTCTCTAAGCAGTGGTGTCCTCAGTCTTGTCAGTGTTTAGACATTTCTGAGATAGGTTGGCCTTGAACTCAACAATCTCCTGCTTTAGTTTCTGCATTCTTGAATTACAGGCAGAGCTGTTCTTTGTATGTACTTGGTGGCTCATTCAATGTATACAGAGTACATCTCGCTATAGTCAGAACTCTGAGGAGCATACTATTTACCACTAAGATCCTATAGCTCAGAAGTGTGTCAAGGTCTTCATTGTAAGATCCATTGACTTCTCTGGAACTCAGACAAGGAACCCACAGAGAAAAACTAGGTAAGATTACTTTGTAAAGTTATAATTGGAATCCATTGGCATGCACAAATGGTTTCAGTCTCTTTCTGGGCTTGTATGCATGCCCTGCTAAAAGCCTCTCCTACAGCTTCAGATCTGAAAAGTATTCCTTCAAGCAGGTTGGCACAAACCCAAAGAGGTATCTGAGTGCAACAGGTCTCTGGTGAGACCGTAGAAAAGTGATTAAGAAGTGAAATGAACATAGAAAATCATTTAACAGGCCACATCACATGAAGTTAGACTGACTGCTTTATTTAAGACATTCCTCACTCATTTTGATATGGGTAGAAAGCTGCTATTTCATTTGTTGTCCATTCTTCTTTCCCAGACAGAAAAGATTAACGTGGGAGAGAAGGGGGTTGGAGGAGCTGCCTCAATAGGGTAAAAGAAGGAGAGGGAGAATAGTCCATAAAAAAAGTAATGTGATCACTATGAAATTCCTGATAAAAGAAGAAAACTTTCTGGAAAAAAATAAATGGCCAGACACAGAACAAGTCAGATTTTGGGGAGGTTTACTTCTATACCAGTACAGGGATTCTTTGGATCCTCAACAGAAGTTGCTTTTCCAAAACATGATTTATTAGAAATCCATCTCTCTCTCTCTCTCTCTCTCTCTCTCTCTCTCTCTCTCTCTCTCTCTCTCAGTGTTAATTATGATCCTCATATAAGTAAGAACTAGGTTGTATATGAATGGACTTTGGGAGCCCATTCCACATAGAGGGCTATTCCTTCAGTCTAGACACCTGGGAAATGGCCTAGGCCCTACTCCAAATGATATGACAGATTTTGAAGACTCCCCATGGAGTCTACTCCCTAGGGAGCAGAGAGGGGATAGGATGGGGAGATGAGGGAACAGAGGAGAACTGGAGGGTGTGGGAACTAAGACTGACATTAAAACAAGCTTGTTTTAAATTTAAATTTAAAAATTATCATAATTTTTAAAAAAATGACTTGTTACTGTAAATCTACTTAATGGCAGGCAAAGCCAAGGATCCCTTTAAGTCACTGCAATGCATCATTGGAGTATGACCTTTGGAGTATGAGCTTTGAATCATTCTCATTACTAAATCTCTCTTGTGTACTCATTTACAAAACATGGGTATTGAGTACAATAACAATGACTGAGATGCTTTCTTCTGCTGTGGTACCCATGGAGTGGTTCAGTACATGCTAAGGGTCTTGTATCCTCTCAACACTATAGGAAGTATGCTAATGTTACTACTGCTCAAATGTTATATACTGTAATATCCAAGGGGTATTAGTCAGCACTTATTTCAGGGTGAGACTCAAGATGATCATCCATGAAGCTCTAAGAAACTCTAAATTTCATTTCCCTAATCATAGAGTAGAGAGACCTATTGTGACATGTGCATGGTTTCACAACATTGCAATAAAAGACAGGAATAAAAGCATTTTCTTAGGATCAAGAGTTAAAGGCATTTCCATATACCCATCATCATATGAATTCAATTTCAGGAACCCACTTATAAAAGAGCAAGTAGAGAACAGACTCACACAGTTGTCCTATGACATCTACATGTGCATTATGCTGTGCATTAGATACCATATAAAAGTACACAACAATAATAAATCACATGAATACCAACTTCTTCATCTTGGGTATGCACCCAAGATGGGTATGTTGCACAAACCAGAGAATGAAGCTGAATAGCATCCTTCCATAATGTATTCTTTCCTAGAACTTCATAATTCCATCCTGTTTGGAAACAGGGTAGCTGCAGATGGGGTTAGCTAGGAAGAACTAATATTCTGTAGAGTAAGGAAGAACCTCAATTGTGTACTCTTGGAGTCTATATTAGACAAGAAGAGATAGAGAGAGAGGGGCATAAATGGAGACGGTCATGTGGTAAGAAAGCAATAGGCTAAAGTTATGGGTCTAGAAGCCAAAGAACATAACAGAGAAACATTTCTGACAACACCAGAAAGAAAGGCATGGGTTAGCATCTCCAATTGAGCTCCCAGAGAAAAAATAGTCTTGTTGAGACCTTGACTTCAAACTTCTGGCCTCCAAAACCATACAAGAGCATTATTCACTATCTATAGTTATTGGCTACAACAATCACACACAACTGCAGTAATATGCCCAAACTTCATTTCTTTTCAAGTGCTTGGAGATTGAGCACAAGGCCTTGAAGAAGTACTCTTCCACTTTTGGTTTGTTTGTTTGTTTTTTGATAAGACCTCTCTATGTAACCCACACAGGCTGTGTACTCACCATGTAGTCCAGAATGGCCACTGAACTGTCATCTTCCTTCTTCCATATCCCTGATACCAGGAAGATAAACATCATAGTGCCTGATTGCCTAGCCTTCTTACACATCAATGTAAAAATGCACTACTGGGTGTAGTGTGATAGTCCTTCTGTGACACTGACCATGCCCATTGGGGGGTGGAGCCATGGGTGGAAGTGACCTGTGGAAGGAGGTCAGAGGAAGAGCCGGGAAAAGCTCTCTTGCTGGTGGAACTCGGACAGGAGAGCATCAGGTGGAATTTCCTGGTGTTCATCTGTCTAGGTTGTAAGTTATTTCTCCCTGAATAAACATCTATTCAGCCTATTTGTTTATCCTGATCCTTATTTAACCGCGATAACTGGGTGGATGGAGTCTCTGGCCAAATAGAGGGTTTCATGTCCTAAACAACTAAAGCCAGTGGAGTATGAATGAGGGATCCTGGCAGCCTTGGATAGTATTTGTAGATAATCTAATTTCCTTCTGAAATTCAGCCCTGTCAAAACATCTTCAATATTTAAATGTTTAGTTCTATCATTTATGTTTCCTAATCTATGTCTTCTTAAAACACTGTCACAAGTTGTTTGCCCCAGAAAAGATCTTCTGAGACTCAGAGCCTCCCATAGAAGTATTTAAGGAGTGCACTCTTCAAACTTGGTGAACAACAAAAACACAGAGTTAGTCAGGAGAGGAGTCAGCTCGCAATGAAAATGCAACAGAGGCCCCAGATGATCCAATAGAGAACTAAATAGGTCTTTTATAGTTGTTCTAACAGAGGCAAGGAAACTAGGCCCTTGTTCCCAACCTATACTTGCCACTGAATATACCTACTATAGAAGAGCCAGGGTTTGGAGGAAAGCAGCTGGCAGCTTCCTTCAGACCCAAGTAATGCATAATGATAGACACAGCTATAAGGGAAAATGAGTGACTGAGACTAAAATGGGAGTCCTAGAGTATGGACTGTGGCATTTACCTTATACACAGAATAGTCCATCTGTCTAATCACCATCTGTTATGGGAATGTGGCCATGAGAGATTCCACACATGGACCAGATTGCCTTATTCTGGGAAAGAATCCATTAGGTGCTCTCAAATCATATACAACATGACAGATCCGAGAGATCTCAGCTCTGGTTTCTTGGCCTGTCCCTCTCCCACCCACACAATTTCCATTTGCAAATCAGGCAACAGTTCTCAAAATCTCCATTTATGGCTACGATCAAATTTGGACCACAGTGAATTCAGTTTTATTTGTTACTTGAACATACAAGATAATCATTTTACCACCATTTAGAAATTTTGACCCATTTTCTTCATTTATTTATTCATCCATCATATATTTTAATAGTGATTCAATACTAGAATACTAGAATAAGAATTGAGTATTTAAAAAGAAATCAAGAGATTGTAGAAGTTTACTTAGGACAAAAAAGGACACTTGAATAGTGTTGTGGATTGCTGTCCTCTGCCCTATGACCATCTTAGTTAGTCAGCTGTGATGGACCACACAAGACCCTTCCAAGATCTGGCCAATTGGCAGCCTCTGTAAAAGTAGAAGGAAGGTCTTCAGCCCCTTCCCTGTGATTATAGCCTACTATTTCCTTTTGGATATTTCTGCCTCAGTTGACTGTAGTCTTGGCAGGTGGTTGAGTGCATGATGGGTGAAAGGTCTACTAATAGGGGACTCCATCTGTGCAGGTGTTGTGAGGGTGTTAGCCATGCTAGGGTAGGACTTTTCAGTGGCACAAGTGTTTGGGACTACACAAGTTCCTTTAAGTAGTACCTCATGCATGCTACTGCAAATAAGCAATTAACACACTCTTGGTTTCACCACCATAAACAAGTGAAATTTTTTCCCCGGGTTTGTTGGGCTTTGTTCATACTCCACAAGCAAAGGACATCCAATACATAGATGAAGGGCCATTACTATGATTTGAACAATTCAGGATTGTAAGAGGTACCTCAGTGGATGCTAGAATGGATGAAACACACACATAGAGGATCCATAACATAAAGCAGCTATTTTGCAGGAAGGAGATTAAACACCAGTTACTCACTCTTTTACCTCAGTTGATTCTCCCATCTTCTATTCTTGCTCTAAGCCTACAATGTTGCCAAGAAGCAAGTTCACAGTTTGCTTGAGTGGGAGTACTCAAGACAACCTCCGTAGCCTTTAGTAACCCATGAAATCCAGATACATGACTTTGTATGTACAAACACATGATGTATAATCATCATGTGCTTGGGACCCCCAGTTCACAGACATTCAATAAAAAGCACACAGATGCCCATATCAACTAGAAACCTATAAAAACACGAGCTCCCCATGGTTGTAACATTACATTTTGCCTTTCTCCCCCAGAAGACTTGAAAGCTTTAGGTGAGTACCCAATTGGTAAAGTAATTCTTTCAGTGGGTGGAACTTCCAGGTTAAACACAAATTAATGATCTAATTATATAACTAAAGCAGAAGTTGTGTCTCAAAGAGATATAAGCAGGAGATTTCTTTAAAACTATCCAACTATGGACTGGAAAATGGAAGAGAAAAATATCATATTAATAATAATTATCTGAATGTAGTGGCTAATGTTCTTTAATGTAGCTCCAGCATAAATGTCACTGTAAGAAATGCTATTTCATTTCACTACTAACAAATCAGGTACTTTGTGCTGTGGAAGAAATGATTAGAACTGCTTTAAAGCCACGTTAACCAGAGAAACTGCAAAAATATTTATATTCTTATGAAGGAAGGAAGGAATGCCTCTCATGGGTGTATTTAAGTATCTTCAATCTTTTGAATAAATGGTAATGCTAAACAAAAAAAAAATGGAAAGATGACCTTACAATAATAACCTCAAGACCCAACTGGGACTCAGCTTCCCAATGTAAAAAACAAATCATTTGCAATATATTCTGCATAGAAATTTCTATACTGTTTTATAGCTCATAGACTACATGATATTTCTCAAACAAAAATCACTGAAACACCCAACTCTGGGCTGGCTTTCTTCCCATGATGTAGGCCCTCCAATATGTAAAATTACTCACCAATACCTGCTCACTGGCTGTAATTGTGCTCAGTGACTCCACGGTGTGTTTGTAAGGACAGGAAAGCAATGGGAAGGAGAAAACCAATCCATTCATAGAGGTGTTTCATATAGTGCATGAGACTGTGAAAGCAAAACCAGGTCTGGCCCAGTTAGGGCTTTCTGTAGCCAGTTCTCACTCCATTCTTCCTTTAAGAGACCTCGTACAAAGGCGATGTGGGAAATTTCACAGGATAGATGTTGGGTCAGGGCCTGGAAGCTATCCCATTGGCTGAGTATCTTTCATCCATTGTCATTTCTAACAGCCATTATATATGTTACATTGAAAACAGAGATCTAGAAAGGACCTGACCTGTGAGCCATTCTCTTTTCAAAATGCCAGAAACGTCTTTGAGTGTCCAGTTAATTCATTGTGAATGACATTGTTATCTATGTGACTCAATGACATTAGGCTGAATTAATTCTTGGAGAAACTAAGTCAATGAAAATCAACAATCAAATAAATCTGCAAAAGGTTGCATGGGATGTCTTTGAATGACTGCCCCTTTCAATAAAAAAAGCATACAGCACAAAGATAACTCCTGTATTCCAAAAGTCACAGAATCACAGGCTTATTTTTTTTCTGATACCATAGGTTTTTTTTAATACCAGCAGAGTGAAAACATTCCTGACAAAATCGTCTCCAAGCATCCATGCATGTGTAGAATTTGTATGTTGTAGGCGAAGAATCCTCATGAATATCTTCATGTGACTGAGCAAGTATGCATCTGAGGTAATGAGCCTCCAGCCCTTTTGACAAATGGAAGAGTGAGGTATATCCTGCCTATGCATGCAATGATCCAAAATCTTTCTATTTTGCATATATATTAACATGAGTAAATTGAATTAATTTAGTCTAATAACATTAATCCAGTAACAAAGTAATTCTTTGAAGTAACTGTTTAGGATAATTAACAGACATAATTAGTGAGACAAAATGAATGGTTCAATAGTCCTATGTCAAAAATCTCTTTGTCCAGGTAGGGAGACAGGCAGATCTCATAATCTGCCAGTCCCTAAACTCCCTGTGATAGCTAACAGATTTCTACAAACTCATGATAGATGCCAAGTATTTCCTGGCTGTTCTAAGAGTATTTTAAAGCCAACGCCCAAAGAGCTTTAGTGCTCCTGAGGTCCCGGCAGTCTTGGGGTTGAACAGAAGTCACCAAGGAGTAGTCTGTCAACTTGCCTAAGAAATTTAAAAGAGTCTATTACCCTGGCATTGTCACTGTGTCTCTTATTTATGTTTCTCTATGGGAGAGTGGGAAGAGCAGCCAGAGCAGTGTGCTGTAGCAGCTATCCAGCTGCTCATGCAGTTAATATAGCTGTAGAAAGGACATGATTTATACAGGAGTGCTTTCCCTCCACACTAGCACATGTGTCAAAAAAAATGCCACTCATGCCAGTGGACTCATAGTGTACACACACTTTGCTGTTCTCTGGTGACAGCAGGTAGCTGCTGGTTTATACTGGCACATAAACTGCACAGCACAGAAATGTTTTGGTCATACCTATAGACCTATACCCTCTATGATGTGCTGTTTGGTTATTGAAAAAGATAACAAATTTCCATGCATATAACAACCATGACTGGTTGTTCAGTTCAGAGAGAGGTTCCCTGCCGCTTCCTAGCAAAGATGGCTTATGGAAGCACTGCATTGGAAGGCATGCACAGATTATTTCCAGGATCAACAAAGATGCTGCTGCAGGTGAAGATAATCACTGAAACATTTCTTCCAGCAAAGGATGGAGGCCGGACACAGCTGGGAGCCACCTACCCCTTGCAAGAGAGAAAGACAGGTCTGCTATTGCTTCCCGTTTCTGTGTTCTTCTGCTGAGCAGATAGCAGGGTCTCTATAGCTTCACATACCTGATAGGGGCCCTGATTGCAGCCACAATAGCTGCTCTCCATGGTGTAGCTTCTGGAAATCCCCATCTCTCTCCACACCACTACCCGGGCCGTAGAGGCTCGCGATTTTTCCACTAGAAAGCTGCAGCTGTTCATGGTGAATGCTGGTGCTAGCTTGTCCAGGATTTTAGGAAGCATCTATAATTTAAAAAATAAATAAAAAAAGAAATCATAATAAAATATGGGTGATTAGGAATATTCATTATTTAAAATGGATTCTCAACATTTATTATTATTAACCATCACTATACATCAAACACATGGTTATGTTGCTCTGAATCAATAATCTTAATAAATGGATCTAAATATATTTTTACCATTTTGCCCATGCAAACTGTGAGGCTTAGAGAATAAAGAAATAAATAACTGTGAGATGATCAGAATGGAATCTGAAGGCCAACCTGGTCTACTGCAGCACCACAAATTTGGGCTCCCATTTTGTGTGTCACCGTGAGCCCAGTTTCATACATTGCTAAGTTGTGCCAGTTGAGAACTACACATGTCACCGAGACTTGCAAATTCTAGTGACTCCATCCAGTTCCACAGAGGACTGCGGCTTTAATCTCTGAGAGCCACTGATGGTCCTCACCCAAAGCACATCTGCAGTTCACTCATTTCCTGTCAGTGTGTAATTGCCCAGATGAACTCTGTCATCGTATCCTCTGTGCCATAAATCTGAAGCTGAAACTCCTAAAACTTCAACCTCACAGAGTTGACATATCCCACATTTTCTAGGACTAAAACTCTTATTCATGACCTTTTAATCTCCACTTAGAAGATATGTGTATTCTCTTTCCACTCCAATTGACCAATGGGGACTCATAGCCATCAGGTCTATCCCCAAGGACATGATGGCTCAGAGTTGATAGTACACACAGTCCTTGGGTCAGCAGAAATACTAAACATAAGCAGCCCCAAACTTGAGCAGCATTAAAGGTACCTTTCACTTCAGTATTGACAGACTGTGCACAGTTAATATATGATATAAAACATACAATATATAACAAATAGTGACAGTTCAGGCCTTTTGTCAAATTGTAAGGGAGAAAATACAAATTGTTCTAATAGAAATATAGTTTTGGTCATTTCTCGAACATTTAGCAAATCTTCATCCCTCCTGTTATTTTTGTCCTCATATTTAACATAGTTTAATTATGTAATTATCAATATAAAGCATGTGTTTCATAAGTATAATACCATAATTATTTATGTGACTTAATATAACCTCTGAGTTACCATACAGCCTCCAGGCCTACAAATCATTTTGAAAAGAAAAATTAAATGCTAATATCATTCATATTTGTGATTCTGCAATTGTTCCCTAATTGGTTCTTTAATACCCACACATCTATCTCTCCAGGTAAGGTGTAACTCCATTTGTTTCTTCAAAGTATTCATCACAACAATAAACAAAATTTTAAATTATCATGTGTATGGGTTGTTTAGTTTACATTTCCTCTTGATATTTTAAGTTCCATGATGGCAGGTATCTATCTTACAAGAAAATCCCTACTCAATGAGAAATGCTTCTAACAGACAACACTTCAAAATAATGGTTTCTGAAATATAGTCTTCTATAAGAGACACTGAGAAAACTGATTAAATATACATGGATATACTATTGCTACAAATAAAGTGATGGAGTATATTTTGAAATCATTTTACTTTGTTACATTTTACTTGTTACAGAAAGTTTACTCTTATTTAACATCTCATTGTATTGTAAAGCTATTTATTTATGTATACTTGTATCATTAAAATGACTTCATTTTTTTTTAAAGTACATGCTTAGTTTCATGGCAAATCCAAGAAGATGATGCAGAGACAATCTACAGACCTCCACACCTGCCCATGACATCTGCCAATGACATGGTCAGTTTGTTTTGATTGAAAACATACACTGAAAAGGCTTAGAAAATAAGTTCACTGACAGTTATCCAGTACTACTGTATCATTGTAGCATTTCTCTGTCATAAAAAATGTTTCTGCTCCACCCACCACTTTTTCCCTAAACACTTGGCAACTGATCTTTCACTTTCTTCAAAGTTCTGTCCTATCTAGAATAGCAATGCTTGGAACCATGCTACTTCCCAGATTGACTTCAGACCCTGAGTACTACTCATTTAAAGTTGATTCATGTCTTCCCATTCATGGCAGCTTATTTCACCTTATTACTCAATAACTATTCATTATTAATTGTCTGATTACCCAAATTTATCTATTAAAGTAAAGCTACCATAAATACCCATGTGCAGGGTTTTCTGTGAACATTCAAGTTTTAAGCTTCATTAGATGAATACCAAGAAGGAAGTGCTGAACTCAATAGCAAGAATATATCTAAGAAACCAACAGTTCTCTTCCAAAGTGGTTGGGATTTCCACCAACAATGTAGCATCTCTGAGCTCTAAGTTTTTCTCAAAATTTAGTATCAGCATTCCAGGTTTTGGTTCTTTGGACAAGTGGCAATTATATCACACTTTTAAATCTTCTGTCCCCTGAGATATATAACAGAGAACATTGTGCTTTTTTTTGCCACCTGTGCATCATCTTTGGTGTCTTCATTTCTCCGTATTTTAATCCGGACTTTACTTTTTGTTTTCTTAGCTTTCAAATGAGAAAGACTTTGCCTTTGAATAACTTCTGAGACCTTAAATAAGCTCTGCTTTGAATGACTGTCCACAATATTGCTTCATCATATGTAGTTTGTAATAATTTACTCTCATTCATCCATTTTCATCTTCTTAACAGTGCTTTTTTTTTCTCAGAGCCAAAGATAAACTTTTTATAAATTTTAGCTCACTGATTCTTTCTCTATAGGATCATGACAGTGATGTTATATACAAAAAGCCAATGTGGCAGGGAGGGGCACAATGCCAGGGTTGATTGCCAGGACCGTGTCATCATCATCTACATATTCCCCTGATGTTACCTTCTGGAAAAGTTTGTCCTTTTCATTTTACACTTTGGTCAGTATAATGAGAACAAGAACAGCCCCATAGGCTCATATATTTGCATGATTAGTCACCAATGAATGAAACTATTGGAAAAGGCTTGGAAGGATCAGGAGATATGGCTTTCATGGAGTACGTGTGGCCTGTTGGAGGATGTGGGGGGTGGGCTGTCAGGTTTTAAAAACCCATGACAGTCTCAGTCTCTCTCTCTTTCTCTCCCATTCTCTCTGACTTTGTGATAAGCCTTAAAGTGAGGCAGTGCCAGAATTCCAACTGTGTCTTATTCATTTGTATTTGTATTTTCTCAGCTACTCTGGGTTATCTGCTTTTCCTTTTTTGATGTCTACAAAATAATTTGCTGATATTTTGATTGGAAATGCTATTGCTTAAGATAAGAAGATCTGAAATCTAGGCAACACTGAATTTTCTACCCACGAATGTGAATACTTCCCTACTCTCTAGGTTTTCATTTATTTTATCAAGGTAATGTGTGTGTGTGTGTGTGTGTGTGTGTGTGTGTGTGTGTGTGTGTGTGTGTGTTTGTACACATGTGTATATGGGTATAGAATCTTACTTTGTACACCAGGCTGATCTGGAACTCCCTATGTAGACCACACTAGCCTCTAGCACATGGCATTTCTCCTATACCAGCCACATGAGAGTAGGAGTTACAGGTAAATCCTGCTTTCTCTATCTAGTATTGTAATATTATTATTATTATTTCTAGACAGGGTTTTTCTCTGTAGCCCTGGCTGTCTTGGAACTTACTCTGTATATCAGGCTGGTTTCAAACTCAGAGCTCCACATGATTCTGCCTTCAGAGTCCTGGAATTAAAAGTGCATAGCACCATTGCCTGACTTACTATTGGGTTTTTAAATCTCAAGCCCATTTGCTGAATGCTAACCTACAGGAAAACAACAGCAGTTTGTATATCGTCCTATCACCCTTTTACATTGCCATATTACTAATGACAATTATTTGATGAGCATGTTTTTATTTGTATGCTTTGTCTTTTTGTATTGCTAAAATTTTCAGCATGATTTTGAAATGAAAGCAGTGAGAAGGAATGTTCTTTTTCTGGGCTTCTTTTTATTAAATACAGAGGAAACTTTCTGTTTCTGAACATTATTTTTTTAATGCACACTAGCTGTACACAGTTTGTAAAATATTCCTTGCCAAGTTGAAAACAGGGACTCAACTGGTATGGAGGAAAGGATATTGGGTTTTTTCAAATGTTTTACCTGAATCCATTATATGTTCATGTGTTTTTTTTTCTTCTCAGTCTTTTGATACAATGATTTATACAAATTAATTTTCTAGTTATGAACTAGCTATGGACACATGAAAAATCTTACTTGGTGATGTTATATTTGATTTTCTAACTTTTTCTTCCAGATTTTGGAATTTTTCTTTATGAGAGATATTAACCTATATTTTTCTTTTCTTCTTACACCCTTTAGTACCTCACAGAATTAATTGGGAAGTATCTCCCCACCCCACACACTTTTGATTTTCAGAGAGCAACTATAGAAACTGTACAATTTCTCACAGAAATGTTTTGAAAAATCACTATTAAAATCTGGGTCATATTCTTATTGTTTATATAAATTGTGAAATTTTTATTATCACTTAAATATTTTTTATGTTTGGCCCATTCAGAAAATCTGTTTTGGCTGTTTTTCAAGGAAGTGGTTCTAAAAACTTTTTCACAGTTTTCCATTCTTCTCCATTTAATATGCACAGGACTTCTAACTATGTGTCATCTTCCATTTCTGATGTTAGCAATTTGTCATCAGGTTTGCTTTTTTCTACTTAGCCTCGACAACTTAACACTTTTGTTGACTTTTCTAAGATTGATCTTTTGGTTTCATTGACTTTAACTTTTGATTTCCTGTCTCAGTTTTTCTAATTTATATTCTAATATTTTATACAAATTAAAATTATAACTATTAAGTGTATAAATATGATTTGTCTTCCTTAATTTCCAAGAGTTACCTACTTAATGTTGTGTTTGCATTTAATTTTCCCTTTTACTAATTTTCTAAGATGTACAGTTAGATGGTTGATTTTAAGACTTTCCTCTTTTCATTATTTAAGTGTGTGTGTATGTGTTTAGTTTCATTTTCATATAGTTCAACTATTTTCTATTATCTCTGAAAATGTCTCCTCTGCTGCACTGTTATTTAGAAGTCTGTTATTATTCTCCTCTTGTTTGGAAGTTCAAAGTTATCTTCCTATTGATGAATAGACTAATTTTATTGTGTTTAAAAGAACATACCATGACTTCTGTCCTCTTTCCAAATAATGTTTATATTAATTTGTTGAGTCATATAATACTTGTTTTCAAACTTATTTTAATTGTGCATGTATGGGTGTTTTGTCCCATGTATTTCTATGTACTACATACATGTAGTGCACTTGTGGCCAGAAAGAGCTGTCCCTCATGACCTGAGCTACAGATACCTGTAAACCACAATGTGGGTGCTGGGGATCCAACACAGATCCTCTACAAGAGCAGCCAGTGTTCTTAATCACCAAGTCACCTCTAGAGCCTTTTATACAATGTATTTTGTCACATTCACCCTCTACCCCCAACTCCTCTCAGAGCCTCCTCCTCCCTACCAGCCCACTCCCTGTGTTGTGCTTGCTCTTGTCCTTCTTTCCTTTCTTCCTTTCTTCCTCCCCCATCTCTCCCTCTCCCTCTGTATTTTTAAAAATATTATCTCAGAGCTGATGTCTCGGTGCCCTGACTCTTACAACCTTTCCATCCCCTCTACCCTGATGTCCCATGAGCTTCACAGTGGTGATGTTTCTGTTGTAAAGTGTATTAACTGGCATCCAACAGCGAGTTTGTCTGCATTTTGAACAGCTGTTGTTTTCTACAATAAACTCTGATGCAAAAAGAAGCTTCTCTGATGAGAGATGGGAGGTATATTCTGTGAATATAAAGATAAGTATTTAGAGAGCATTTAGAGATTTATACTATTTTGGAAAGCAGCAGTAGTAGGTTCTCCTCTGGGTTCCATGTCCTCCCCAGATATGGGTAGTTAGCTAAGTTTATAGTGCCTGGAATCCATTTCCTCCTACTGATTTGACTAAAATATGTTTTATAGCATACAAAGTGATCTGTTTTGTTGTGTGTTTCATGTGGGTTTAAAAACTGTGTCTACTTTGTGGCTTTGAATAATCCCTCTATAAAAATCAATTGCATATGCTGATTGATGGTACTTATTTTTTCCTGCTTCATCTGTCTACTGATAGAGAGGTTGTACAACCTGCAGCTGTATCAGCAAATTCATCTTCTCTTTTGCATATCTTATGCACTTTTCCTCAGCTCCCTCTTATGTTTTATGTGATTAAGCATATATATGCTATTAAGTGTTAACTTGTTTTTAGAAATTTTGTTCATTTAACATTAATGCAACACCATTCTTGGTTTTTTTTACAAAAAATTTTAAAAATTTTTTATTTTACATATTGATCTCATTTCCTTCTCCCTCTTCCCTCCCTCTCTCTCACCATATCATATCCCCAACCACCATCCCATCCCATCCCCCCCCCACATCACAGGGAGGGTGATGCCTTCCAGGAAGGGTTAACAAAATCTGTCAAATCATTTGGAGTAGGGACTAGGCCCTCCCTCCTGTCTCTAGGTTAAGGGAGTATCTCACCATGGGGAACGTGCTCCCAAAGTCCTTTTGTACATCAGGGATACATCCTGACCTAAGGGTCAGAGGTCCCTCAGACTGCCCAGGCCTTCTAACTGAAACCCATGTTCAGGGGGTCTGAGTTGGTCCAAGGCTGGATTCCCAGCTATCAGTCTGGGGTCCAAGAACTCCCCCTTGGTCAGGTCAGCTGTCTCTATGGGTTTCTGTATCCTGGTCTTGTCCTCCCTCTTTGCATCTGGATTCCAGTTTGTCTCAGTATTTAGCTGAGGTTGTCTGCTTCTGTTTCCATTATCAGGAAAGGGCATTAATGGCAGCCTTTCCACTGTTGCTCAAATTGTTATTTGGAGTCAGTCTTTTAGGTCCCTGGACATTTCTCTAGAGTCAGTTTTCTTTTCAAACCTATAATGGTTCCCTTTTTATGGTATCTCTCTCTCTCTCTCTCTCTCTCTCTCTCTCTCTCTCTCTCTCTCTTTCTCTCTCTCTCTCTGTAGTCTGTTCCTCCTGAGTCATTTTCCTAATCCATGATAATTTTCCTTCTTTTGAAATTTCCTTTGTCTGAAATTATTATCAACTACTGCTTTATTTTGATTACTGTCAGCAAATTAAAGCAACTATTTTATATCATCCATTTCTTCCTCTTTTGTAGTACAGCAGATCTTTTACACTTGGTTTTGTCACTGTCTTTAACTGCAATATCAACTTACAGACACACTAGCAAATAGTAGACTCACATTTCAAAATTAGTAGCAGTGTTTTTAATTACCTCCCCTTTTTCTTGTGTCATCTTTGTCATTCATCTGATTTATATGTATGCCTGTTTGTGTATGCCCAGATTATCAAATACATCATTGCTATGATTTTTTGTAATAATTTCCATGTGTTAAACTAATAAAAATTAAATAAAATATTTCAATTTGTTATCACATATTCTCTCTTCAGTATTCTTTCTGTCTTTATATAGATCCAGTTTACAGCCTATATTATTTTCTCTTCTTTCAAAGTTCTTAGTGACACTCTTTGAAAAAGGACAGATCTTCAATGCCTGTTTATGGAAATGCCTTTATTTTGTCTTTACTTTTAAAGCATAGTTTTACAAGGCCAAAAATTCTAGTCCAGTGGATTTGGGGATGAGCACATTAAACATTTTATTCCTCTTTTTTTTTTTTTTTTTTTTGTTAGAAAGATTTCTGAGAGGCCAGGACTCTGTGTGTGTGTGTGTGTGTGTGTGTGTATGTTCTTAGACAAAAGTAAGGTAGAGTCCTCTCTCCTCATTCCTTTTAGTAACTTGATTTTTTATTCATGAATTTCAATAGTTTGAAAATGGTATTTCTAGGCACAGCATTTTTATATTCATTCTGTGTACCAGTCTCTAAGTTTCCTGGATCTGTGGTTCCAGGATCTGACACTACGTGAAGCCAGTTTTGTTAGCTAATACACATCTGTGGTGATAACGAAAAATTCAAATTAACTTCATGTTTCTTGTGGGACCTTAATGAACTGTGATCCCTCCACTGAAGCCTGGAGACAGAGGATTTATAAGGTGAAATGGAGAATCATCCCACTAACATTTCCACAGCTGTAGCTTATCTATTCATTTAAAAAAATGATGAAAAACTGTGACATTTATAGAAAATTTTCCTTCAGTCTCTTCATTTTTCTTTTTTTCTTGCATAAATACATCTGTGTCTGGGAGAAATGGCTATTCTAAACTGGAAGTTGTTTGTATTGCTAACAGAAACAGGAAACAGATGAGCTCAAAATCTAAAGTGGAGCATTACTATCCCACAGAGGTATATAGAGATTTGAATAAGATGTAATATGCCCCCATGTGTATAGGCAGCCCACATATTGAAATGTTATGTTTTGGCATTAGAAACCTGCCTTATGAAAAACTTCCTTTTGGGCTCTTCTTATTTTCTGATGGAAGGTCTAAGGACATAGACTGAGGAGTCTAACCTCAGAGCCTTCTTGAACATGAAATATGAAACACAAAAGCCCAGGGGTTCAAAGCAGGCAGCGGGGAGCCAGAGCCAGGCAAACAAGTGCAAAGAAAAGTCCAGTTTGGGTAGGTAGTTGACTTATGAGCTTCTTTGCCTCTCTGGGTCTTGGGCTCAGCCTCTACTAAGTGAAAGAGTTATCAGCCCCTTATTAGATCAACCTGGGTCTGAGAACATTATGGAAACTAACACTGAATCCTTTCATAGGCATGAAATTTCACCTGGCCAGAAAGAGTACAGCCAGGTGCAAGGTGCAACCTTAGCTAAGGGAGATATGTTGATTTGAACTCAATTATTTTGTTTCAAGGCACACTTCAGAAACCCAAGCTACAATTTACTTCAGTTGATTTCAGATTACTCTTTCCAAACAAACCTCATTTCAAAATTCAAAGAAGGGAACCCCTCCAAGGTGTGTTCAGACTTCTACAGGTGTGTCAGAGCTCATTTCTAGGGAGAAACTCTGTGATCAAGTTTTCAAAATCCAAACAAATTCTTCCCTTTGGGTTAATAATGTAGCAATTACATAGTAGTAGTACACTTAGATGTATGTGTATTTTTGTTTACCGTTGCCCTGCTCAGAACATAGTTTGCTGCTAATGAAATTTGAAAGAAGGAAATAACATTGCTGAACTCTAGGCTTTCAAGATTAATAAATATTTAAAGCCTCTCTTTACATGATATATGCTCCTTCTTTAACTAAGGCAATCCATTGCTTTTCATGTTCCAAGTAAAAATTTATTCTTGTTTTAAACATTTCTTGAATTCTAAACTTCAGAGTCATTTGACTCATTGTTCTTTTTCTCTCCAATGCAGCATACCCTTTAAATACAGGACCCCAGGGGTCAGAGATTTAAACTGGGCACTCCAAATCATAGTTCTTACTAACTACACAACCTGTGACAATGCAATTTATTTCTGTATTTATTTCCCTTGTATGAGAAGTTGATGTTAGTATAAATATGTATTCACTCAATAAATATTTTTAAAGCATTATCTAATAATGCACACTATTGTAGTATAAAGTATAGCTCAAAATATTAAGTGTATTCATATGTTAATATATAGAGAGTAATACACTGGTTCTTGGAAGCTTGGCACAGTAGGAGGAGTATGGGATAATCCTCAGAATTAGAAACTTTTGAAGAGGATAAATGACTGAAAATGTCACAAAAAGGAATTGCTTGCTTAGCAATGGAACACAAGACTTGATTTCAGTTCATGCCAACACAGTGCTCTATCATTCACACCTGAAAATGAAATGCAGGTTTTTTGAGATTTAACTATCATTAATTGCAGAATTGTGGCTTTTGCTTCTTCCAAGTTTTCTTGAAGTCACACTTGAACCAAAAGTTTCCTCATGAGATGTTTTACTTCATGTAATTTCCTAACACTGGTTATCAGATTTATAACAAAAAAAAAAAAAGTGTCCTGAACACAAGGATAATCAGTCAATTCTTTTTTCTTTGTTGATTCACAATTAATATTTCCATTCTTACACTTAGTTTTTATTTTAAATTTTGACCCTCTGCCCATCTGTCTATAATTTGTTAAAAGAAGAAATCCATGCCTCACACATCTGTGTCACACAAATAAATAGCATTCTGCTTAGCAGCTGGTGCATAATTAATAAATGTTTGGTTTTGAAAATATATGTCAGTTTCATGAAGACATGTATATTAGCCTAAAACATCTTCTAGAAATTGCACATTTTTTGTAAAAAACTGCCATAATTCAGTTTTAGAACTCATAATTTCAATAATTTTTTGTCCTTCTCATTTGTGTTCAAGCACTGTTTTGGGCCATTTCTGAGGTATCTTTCAACACTGTTTTATTTCTTTCCGAAAGTTTACAGAAATTAATCATAGATTTTTTTCTTTCTGACTTTCATTTAGCTCCATATTTTCAAAGTTTACTTCTGTTGCCTTTGTTAATAGTTGGGTATTTTCAATGCTGTATTGGTTTTCATTGTAGGAATATACCATAACTGATGGGAGATGTCATTCTGTAAATGTTTCTCATACTGGTTAATGAATAAAGCACTGTTGGCCAATAGGAAAGCAAGATAGACGGGACTAGGAAACAAAGAGGATTTGAGGAAGTAGTAAGGAGGAGTCAACATGGAGAGTCTGGAGAAAGCAGAATGCTGGCCGACTCCCCGGTAAGAGAAGACCATGCGAAAATACATAGATCAGCAGAAATGGGTTAATACTTAAGACAGAGCTAGCTGATAAGAAACTAGTACCGGGCCAATAGCATTATATCAAATACAGAGTGTCTGTGTATTAATTTGGGCTGGCGAGGTGGCGGGACAAGACCAGCAATGGGAGGAAAAACCTTACTCCTTACATATGGTGCCCACGTGGCTAATAAGAACTTCCACTTAAATTTCCCAAATCAGCATAAGTGGCAAAAAGCTGCACGGCTTAAAAAAAAAAAAAAAAAAAAAAGCACTGCTAACAATTTATTGGCTTTAAAAGAAAAAGCATTGCTAACAATTTATTGGTGTGTACGAGAGCTGGCAATGGCAATGACCAAATCTCCAAGCCGACAACAGGCAGATGCATGGCAGCATAGATCAAGACAATGACCACAGCTCTCACTGCTGGTGGTAAAATAGCCTCCGCCATCTTTGATAAACCATGGCAGAAACAACTATGACTTTCATTTTACCAATGTTGCTGTTTAACAGATAAGGACTCATGGCCACAAAAAGATAAAGATGTATTTAAAGACAAATTCACATTAATAAAAAGTGCTAAAGATTTACAATGTGTTCTAAAGTATATGTAGCCTTGGGAGAGAAAAGGAATAAAATGGTTTTAGAAAGACAAAGAGGAACTGGGTATGGTGGCACACGCCTTTAATCCCAGTACGCGAGAGACAGAGGCAAGCAGATCTCTTGTGATTTCAACGTAAACCTGGTATGCAGAGTGATTTCCAGGATGGATAAACATTACACAGAGAAACCCTGTCTCAAAAAATGAAACAATAAAAAGTAAAAGAAAGAAAGTAATAATAAAGCCACAGATGGAGAGAATCTGGATTCTGTACTGTATTATATTGTCTTTGTATTGTTTGACTGCTGAGGAAACAACTGTTAAAACAAATGCTGCTGAATTAATTCAATTTATATATTTTAAAAATGCTTTTACTCCAAAATTTAAGTCTAAGAAAAAGTTACTGGGGAAAAGGATTCCTATTTTTGTTTCCACAGAAAATGAAAAGCTGTGGATTCCTTCCAGACTAATGTGGTTTGAGCAAGCCAGACCCCCTGAAACAGTGTTCCTGGTGATCCAACATTCAAAACAGCTTGGACAAAGCAGCCTTGCAGAACACAGCCAGGATTTTTTTATTTTCTTAGGATCCCCATGACAGCGCCCCCTATCAGCAGAAAGTAGTTTGGAAAGAACGAAACCCAAATTCCCAAATATTGTTTATAAATGTTTGTTTTCATTTAAATGGGGTTGGTTATAAATGGTTAATGACCATAAACAATCTCTTTTTAAAGGTAAAAAGAAAATTATGGTATAGAGATGAATACTTTGTTTTGGAATGGATTTTCATTTATTTATACAATTTAAGGTCAATGTTGTGATATGTATATTTCTCCTTTTGTTTAGATATTGTGTTTGCATAGCTCATTTAGAAATGTAATGTATAATTTAATACAGAGTATAGATAATTACCTATGATAATCAAAGCTTAGAGTTAAGTTAGTTAGTTCTTCAAGATATACAGAAATGTATTTGAGATAAATAGGCATTCTTCAAACCTTTCAAAGACCTACAGAATATGGCATTTAAAATGGTTTAGGGTTTTTCTTGACAGTGAGGCATAACTGCTCCTGGCATCACCACCTGTGTCAGAAAGGAAGATGTACCTTGAAGAAAGGAGTTATGAAGTTTGCTCCCAATATGGCAAGATTAGCCATTTGGACAAGATACTGTTCTTGTCTGGAATGTTTGACTTTATGCTGTATAAACTGGACATGCAGGACCCACAGAAAGTGACTGCTGATTCAAGATAGACATTGCTACAGAATTCCTGCTTCATGGAAGAGTCTGCCAGACAGTCTGCAGGACACAGAGAAAAGTGACTGACAAACTGCCAATACAGGTGGACAGTTTAATTTCCTGCTTTGCTAAAGAGTCTGCCAGACATACTATGGCTTATGGGCTGAAGATGGAAGATTACAGAAGAACTTCAGGTGACTGACAAGGCAAGATGTCTCTGTCATTTCTAGAGTTTATATATTATCCTTCTGTAGTCTTTGGTGGAGTTGAAGACAGACAGTTATGGTTATAGTTTTCCTTAGTTAAGCTTAAAGATAAGTTACATATAGGACTTTAGACTCACAAATATGGGATGGATGATAGAGTAGTTTCTTTTAATCTTGCTAAATGTTAATGGACTAAATATTGTTAACTGTGATTCTTATTTGATAACTGTTATGTTATATATTTTGCTATGTTAAAGTTAAAACCCTTCTTTTTTATTTAGACAGAAATGAGGAGATGATGGGAGATGTCATTCTGTAAATGTTTTTCATATTGGTTAAAGAATAAAGCACTATTGGCCAATAAGAAAGCAAGATAGACAGGACTAGGAAACAAAGAGGATTTGAGGAAGTAGTAAGGAGGAGTCAACATGGAGAGTCTGGAAAAAGTAGAATGCTGGCCGGCTCCCTGGTAAGAGAAGACCACGTGAAAATACATAGATCAGCAGAAATGGGTTAATACTTAAGACAGAGTTAGCCAATAAGAAACTAGTACCAGGCCAATAGCATTGTATCAAATACAGAGTCTCTGTGTGTTAATTGGGGCTGGCGCAGCGGCGGGACAAGACCAGAGGCAGAAGGAAAAACCTTACTCCTTACACATAACTTATCCATTCAGATAAATGAAAATGTACACACAATACAACAAAACCTCCAGAACACATTATATGCAGTTCTATGAGGGAGATTTGTATTTCTAAGCACCTTCATTCAAAAAAATCAGAATAAGCACAAATAATTGACTTACTGATGCAACTCTAGAACAAACCAAACCCAAATCAGTTAGAAGCAAGTAATAATAAATATCAGAGCAGAAATCAACAAAATAGAAACAAAGAAAATAAAAGAATCAAACCCAAGAGGTACTTCTTTGAGAAGGTAAATGAGACTGACAGACCCTTGCTCCAACTAACCACAAGAAAAAAAGGACACAAATGATCAGAATCATAAGTTAACAGGAAGACAGTACAACAAAGAACAAGATAATTCAGAATATTATAAGGGGATGATTGAAAAACCAGTTAAGCTAGAAAGCCTAAAAGAAATAGATGGAGAAGAATAGAGAGGGAGAGCAAGGAAAGAGATACCTTAACAGAGGGAACCATTATGGGGTTAATGAGAAACCTGGCACTAGGTAAATTCCAAGGAATTCACAAGGATAATGCCAGTGAAGACTCCAAGCAATAGTGGAGAGGGTACCTTAACTGCCCTTCCTCTGTAATCAGATTGATGACTAGCTTAATTGTCATAATAGAACATCTATCCTGTAATTGATGGGAATAGACACAGAGATCCACAGCTAAGCTCTGAGCTGAACTCCTGGAGTCCAGTCTTAGAAAGCAAGGAGCGATAATATGAGCAAAGGGGTCAAGGCTATTCTGGGGAAACTCATAGAACCAGATGACCCAAACAAGTGAGATTTCAAAGATTCCTGACTGACAGCTGGGAAACATGCATAGGACCAAACTAGGCTCTCTAAATGTGGATGACAGTTGGGTATCTTGGGCAGTTGGTGGGGACACTAGCAGTGGAAGCAGTATTTATCCTTAGTGTACCAACTGGTATCCCTAGTGCACCAACTGTTATCCCTAGTGCACAAACTGACTTTTTGGAGCCCATTTCTTATAGAGGAATACCTTGCTAAGCGTAGATATGGGTGGGGGGGGGTTCAGCATCAAGTAATATGACAGACTTTGATGATTCCCTATGGGTGGTTTCACCCTCTCTGAGGAGTGGATGTGGGGTGGGATTAGAAGAAAGTGGGGGGAATTGGGAGGATGGGAGTTAGAGAGCTGGGATTGGTAGGTAAACTAAGATTGTTTTAAAAATAAAAAAGAAATAGATTAAATTTCTAGATTCAATGGATTCACCAAAATGTAAACCAAAATGTCAAGAACCTAAACCCATAACAAATTAATAGACTCATATAGTAATAAAAATCCCTCCATCATAAAAACAAAATCCAGCACCACATGGATTCACAGCAGAATTCTACCATACTTCTAAGAAGATCTATAGTCAATCCTTAAACTATTAAAAGAGAGAGAGAAAGAAGGATTATTCCCAAATTCTTCTAATACAAAAAGCATGTAAAGACACAGCAAAATAGAGAGAGGAAAGAAGGAAGGAAGGAGGGAGGGAGGGAAGAAGGGGAAAGAAAATAAAATTACAGGCCAATAATCTGACAAAAATAAATCTAAAAATGCTCAATCAAATACTTGTAAATATTACACAAAAACATCAAAGAAGATTATAAAGCATGACCAAGTTTGTATTATCCTTGAAATGCAGGCAGTTTAAGATATGCAAGTCAATAAATGTAATAAACCACATAAAAAATGAAAGATAAAAATCACATAATCACCCCAATAGACACAGAAAAAGCCTTTGACAAATTCAAAAATACGTTCATGATAAAAGTCCTAAAGAACTGATATCTCACCATAATAAAAGCTATGTATATATACATATGAGAAAATTATATCTAACATTATCCTAAATGAAAAAAATAAAAGCTTGAAGAAATCCCACAGAAGTAAAAAATAAAAGAGGGATGGACCATTTGGGGTAGGACCTATATGGCCCATTCCTCTCTTATTCTTGACTTGACAGACTTTGATGATCCCTCCTGGAAGGCCTCATCATTCCTGGGGAGTGGTTGGAGGATAGGTTGGGGGGGGTCAATGTGAAACATGGGAGAATGGGAGGGAGAGGGAACTGGGATTGATATGTACAATAAGAAAAAAATTTAAAAATTCTCTACAAGATGCTTGCAAATCAAATTCAAGAACTCACTAAGAAAATCATTGAGAGAGAGAGGGAGAGAGAGAGAGAGAGAGAGAGAGAGAGAGAGAGAGAGAGAGATGGATGGGCATTATCCCATTCGTTTTCAATAGTATGCTCAAGGTACTAGCTAGATCAATATTATAAGAGAATGAAATTACTAGGTACAAATATAGAAAGAAAGAAAACAATCTCTATTTGTGGGTGACATGATATTATATGTTAGAGACCTCTCAAATTATACAAGTTCTAGAAATGACAAATTCAGCCATGTGGCAAGTTATAGAATCTATTTGCACAAATCAATAGCTTTTCTACACACCAACAAACATACAAAGCAAGTGATCACAGGAACACATTGCCATTCAAAATAGCCTTTAATAATAATAATAATAATAATAATAGTAATCTTAACCAAGCAAAAGATCTCTTCAGTGAAAACATCAACCAGGAAGAAAAGAAAGAGAGATAAATGAACTAGAAAATGGAAAGACATCCCATGCTATGGATTGGTAGAATTAATATTGTGAAAATGACCATTTTACTAAAAGTATTTAAAGATCCAATGAAATCCCAATCAAAATTTCCATTATTCTTCATAAACATAAAATACTGTCCTAATATTTATAGGAAACCACAAAAGATCCAGGTTAAGCAAAAAAAAAAAAAAATCTGAACAAAAAGAACAATGCTGGAAAGATTTTCATTCCAGATCTTAAGATATATGACAGGGCCATAATAATAAAAAATAATATAGTAGTGGCACAAAAGCAGACATGCAGACAAATGGAAGAACACTAAAGACCCAAACATAAATTCATATAACTTCAGCCACTTATATTTGACAAAGAATTCAAAATCATAAGCTAGAACAAAGAAAACATCTTCAACAAATGATTCTGGGAAGTTCATGCGTCTATATGCAGAGGGCTAGAGTAAGACAATTAACTCCCCGTGGATCAAAGACTGAAATGTGAAGCCTGAAGCAATGACAATTCTAAATGAAGTAACAGGCATTTCCCTACATGATGTAACCACAACACTTTCTGAATAGGACCTCTTTCACCCTAAAATTAAGACCAACCATTGAGAAGTGAGATTTCATAAAAACTAAAAAAGTTTCCACACATCTAGAGAAACAATCCAATGGGTGGAGAGGAAGTCCACAGAATTGGAGATAATATTTGCCAAATATTTATCTAATAGAGGATTAATATCCAGAATACATAAATAACTCAAAGCACAAAATTAAACAAACAAAAAAAGTGACAAGTTGAAAGACATGGACCTGGGATCTGAACAGAGAGTCCTAAAAAAAAAAAAAAAAAAAAAAAAAAAAAAAAATGGCTAAGAAATATTTCAAAACAATTTCCATACTCATAGCAATTAGGAAAATTCAAATCAAGACAACTTTGAGATGTCATGTTATCCCAGTCAGAATGGGAAAATTCAGCAAAACAATCTACAGTGAATACTAGAATGTTTTTCAGGGGAAAGACGCCCTTATTTACTATTGTTGGAATGTGGACAGGTGCAACCTCTATGGAAATCAGTGTGAAGAATTCTCAAAGAGCTAAAATAAATCTACCATATGTCCCAGCTATGTCACTCCTTGGTATATGCCTGGCTAAAGGACTAAACTTTCTACTCCATAGACCCTTGCTTAGCCATGTTCATTGCTTTCTACTCAGAATAGCTAGGAAATGGAAAGAACCTAAATATCCTATAACAGATGAATGAAAAAATAGCAATGCAATACATAATACAGTGTGGAATACTATTCAGCTATAAAGAAAAGTGAAATCGTGAGCTTTGTAGGTTAAAGGGTGGGACTAGAAGATATCATATTGAGTGAAGTATCCCAGACCCCAAAAGACAAATGTCACATATTGTCTCTCATCAGAGCCCCCTAGCTCCAAATCTTCATATGTGAGTAATAACCTAGAGTAACTGAGAAGCCAGAAAAGTAAAAAGGAACCACTGCCAGGGTACTGAGACTGAGCAAGAAGGGTAAAAGCAATGTGAAAACAGCACAAAAGTAAGGTGATTGTGAATATGGTAAAGGGTCTCTGCTTAGGGAGAAGTGGGGAAAGAAATACAGAACAAGGAGACAGGGGGGTCTAAAAAAAGAGTCAAGATATCTGAAAAGTCTTAAGGAATCATACTATTAACTATCTACCTAAAAACAAAAAAAGCTGTGATTCATGAGACCCTTTGTTCAGGTCAGCTGTTTCTGTGGGTTTCTGTAGCCTGGTCTTGACCCCTTTGCTCATCTCTCCTCCCTCTCTGCAACTAGATTCCAAGAGTTTGGCTCAGTGTTTTGCTGTGGGTGTCTGCTTTTGCTTCCATCCACTACTGGATGAAATCTCAGACTTATAGCTGGGAAACCAGCATAGGACTGACCCAGACTCCCTGAATGTGGGTGTCAGTTAGGACTGGGCAGTCTATGGGGCCTCTGGTAGTGGCTCAGTATTTAACCCTGGTATATGAATGGATTTTGGGAGCCCATTCCACATAGAGGGATACTCTCTCAGCCTAGACACATGCGGGAGGGCCTAGGCTCTGATCCAAATTGTGAAATGATGTGACAGAGTTTGAAGATATCACCATGTAAGGACTCACCCTCCCTCAGAGCAGAAAGAGGATGAGATGGGGGCGTTGGGGGGGGCAGGGGAGGAGGGGAGGGAGAAAGAACTGGGATTGACATGTAAAACAAAATTATAATTTAAATTTAAAAATTGTATAAAAAGTATAAAAAGTATAAAAAGCCAACAAAAGCTATACTATGAATACTCATATGTACAGTTTAAATGAAAATTTCTCATTTGGGTTGACAATACTCAACTCCCCCAAATACCATCTAACAAAAACCCTAACACCAGGCATGAGTAGCCCTCTTTTGAGTTGTTAGTCATGGTTGCCAAGTGACTCCTAAACATTATAAGCCATTAGTCTTGCCTTGTGTTGTTACCTGAGGTAAAAGGTAAGTCCCTAATGAGGAAATTAACATATACTTTAGATTCAGGGTTCAGAGATCCCTGAGTCATAACTTACCTGAATGTCTCTCTCTGTGGCCTAGCTTTTATGAAACCAGATGGAGCTATGTAGGCTTCCAAAGGTAGGAAGTAAATAATAGTCCTACCTTGCTCATATGCCTATGAACCATAATAATGACTCTGCTAAAGTTATGATTGTCCTAATTGTGCAATAATGTAATGAGTGGTTCTTTGTTCCAGCTGGTCCCTTCAACCTTCAGTCCCAAATGAACATATGGATGCTATATTAGTTATAAAACTGTTGGCCGGTGGCTTGAGCTTCTTATTGGCTTGTTCTGTCTTAATTATTAACCCATTTCTATTAATTGGTGTATTTCCATGTGGTCTTGGCTTACTGAAGAACACCTTGTGTATCCTCTCTTTCCAGGTTCACATGTCAACTGCATCTACCTATGTTTCCCAGATTTTTCTTCATCTCCTAGCCCTGCCCATACTTCCTGCCTGGCCAGTCAGTCAATCAGTGTGTTATTTATCAACCAATAAGAGAAATATATACAGAAGAACATCTCCCATCACAATAGTGGCACATATACATTGGCAATACCTAACAGCTTTCCTAATTGAACTTAAGACTTCCTCAATAGGATGTAATTGATGACTGATACCAGAAACTTACACTACTACCAAAAGCTAGTGAAATTATAGATCATGATTGAGAAACTTTAACCATCTCTTTAGTAAACAAGCATAGTCCCAACAACAATCTGATCTTTTCATTCTTATACCCATATGTAAGTATAGTCCATAGCCTTATCAATGAATCTTCTCTTTGCAACAGGAGACTGTTATAGAAAATTATAGCCAACCATAATGCAGAGCTTTGTCCTAGTAGGAACATCTACAAAACAACTCATGAACCTAAGTTCAAGAAAGATTGCGGGAGATATGGTAGAAAGATCATAAGAGACAGGTCAGGAAATTAGTTGTTAGTGTATGTCTTTTAGTATTTTCAGAAGCTGCACCCATAAAGACTCACAATATGATTGCCTATACATGAACTGAACAAGGATGACATCAAAATAATGCCAGAGTGGATGGGGATAGGGGAAACTCAAGGCTTCAACCCTATACAAAGAACCACAGACAAATAAGGAATTCTAAGAATGAGACTAATAATCCTCCTCAGGTAAGAGTTTACCAATTCGTTATCTACTAAAAAAAAGCCTTTCCCTGAACACGTTATATTTAGAAAGAAAAATGCACATACATATATGCATGTAACAATAGTTAACAAGAAAAGAGGCCATTAATTTGAAAGAAGGCAAGGAAGGTATATGGGAGAGCCTGGAAGGAGTAAAAGGAGGAAATGATGTAATCATATGATAATCATAATATAAGCACATCTATCTCATTAGTGTGAATTTTTATAATCATACCTAATTAATCCAAAATTATGTATAAACCAATTAAATGTTTCAAAATAAATTGTCTTTAAAAATTAATTCCAGTAAGTGTTTGCTATGCATACCAATTTTGTATACCACATAAAATTTCTCAGGCAAAATGCAATCATAAGTGGGAAGCTTTGATCAGCATGTCAAGATGACATTTTCTTGAACTCTGCAGATATCTCTTAAGTTTTAAAATCATATAAACAATTCACTAAGATTATTCTCTTTCAAAATTGCTTTAGCTATTCGATCTCTCTTATGTTTAGGATTGGCTTGTCAATATCAATACAAAAACCTGCTGAGATTTCAAGAGAAATTGTGTTGAATCCATAGAAAATATGAAGAAGATTCCATCTCCAAAATATTGGTTCTTTCAATACATTAATTTGGAGTAATTCCCATTTACTTTGGTCTCCTATAATTCCTAACACTGTTTTTGCAGTTTTAACATACTGTCTCTCCTCCACTAAATCTGCTACTAATTATTTTGACTTTGATACTACTGCAAATGGATTTTATTTCTGGATTGTTTCTTGTCTATATAGAGATATCACACCAAATTTTACATTGATTGCACACCTTATTCTATTGCTAAACTCACGTACTGGTTTCAATAGTTTATGTTTGAGGATTCCTTAGAAATTTATACATAAAAATTCATATCATAAATTCATAAAAGTTCTGCTTATTTCCTAAATGATTTTTTAAATATATTTTTCTTGTGTTGTGCTTGCTAGAATATCTAACTTTGTCTTAAACAGAAGTGGTGAGAGCAAACATTCCTGCTTTGTTCCTAATTCTACCATTAATTATAACAATATTCATTACACTTAAAATTTCCTTTATATTTTTGTGAAGAAAATGAGTGCTTCAGTGCCCAGGGAAGTCAGAGGAAAACTTGATACAGTTGGTACTTTCTACTGTGTAGACCCCAAGTCTTAACTTCCCTTTTTCATTTCCAGTTATATGATGAGGGATGTCCTTCTCTATGGTGTGAATAAACTTTCATCCACATCCACAGTTACAAGATTTAATTTTAAATGAGTGGTTTTTGTCAAATGCTTTTTTAGCATATTTGAGATGATACAGTCTTTGTTATTTGTTTGCCTAAAAATTATAGTATGTTACCTCTAAATACTTAATTTTACCTACTTTGTCACAGTGAACAATATTTTACATGCTGCAGGACTGACTTGTTAATACTTTGGAAAATTTTTGCACAGGTGTTTCTGAGAATCATTGAATTATCACTATCTCTCCTTGTAACATCTTTCTCATGGCTTTAGCATCAGGGTAATTCAGGCTATGTAAAGTGTTAGCAAGCATTCATCCTCTATTTTTTCTGTATCATGTTTGTGTATGTATGTGCATATGGTTATCAAAGGAAAACCTTGAGTGTTAGTCCTCACCGTCCACATTGCTTGAGACATGGTCTCTTTGTTGTTTACCACAGCATACATTTATCAGGTCAGTTGTCCATCAATCATCTGGGGCACTAGTCTGTAGGGGTGAAAGCTTAGTTAGGCATCAGGTTGACTTCTCCATATTCAACGCATTGTGTAAGTGGTATCTTCAGCAATCAAGCCTTAGCATCAGTTCATGGAGAACAACCAATAGCTTTGGCATTAGTCTGGGTTGTTTGGGGAATTCTATGAAAACACTTTTACCAAATCCTCAATTAGATGTGACCCATTGCCAGAACTGATGGTTTCATTTGGAGGCAAGAGATAGATGTCTAGTTGGGACATTGTCTCTCCCGTTACTTACTGACATTTTGTAAACTTTTCTTTTGTTTCATTTTGCTCTGCTTTGTTTTGACATGGGGACTTACTATTTAGCTCATATAGTCTTAACTTTCCATACTCCTGACTCAACTGTACAAAGACTGAACATGTTTTCTACCATGCCAAGCTCTGTGTTGTATAGATACATTGACATATAGATTTAAAAATAAAAGGAAGTCAGATTTTGGGATGTTTCTACACAAAAATCTAGCCGTTTTCAAGACTGAAATTTTTCCATCTGTATTTGGTCAGGTTCCCAAGGTTTAAAATTACAGCTTTTGTTATTTTATTCTTTTTCATAATTGTGTTTTGCAGAATGTATTCACTGACCTGTTTTTAGTAATACAACTAGAAGTACCAATATGGTTGATTAATAAATTTGAATAAATATTTTGAGTGAACACAAAAATGTGTTTGTCATTTTGACACTGATATTAAAGGACAAAATCCAGTGACTGAGTTGCTCTATTTGATATGTAAATACACTCTTAGGCTGTGACTCCTGGCAAATGAGAGGACTATAAACATGTCTTACATAGAAGGTCTTTCCAAGGTCTCCATCTCCTCATGACAAAGTGAATGAGCCCTCTCAAATCTGAAAAGATCCATTTGCACACATACAAAACATTTTAGGATAAACACCAAAATCAAATTCATTATTTATAGATTAGTGTGCCTTAGATTTAAAATAGCAGTGGTGGAAGGAGATACATACTAAGCAGGAACTGCAAAGCAAGTCTTTTAAGAGTTAAAAAAAAAAAAAAAGGAAGGAAGAAGCCAAACATTACCCACTTTCCCCCTTACATACATTGCTTAATAGACCATAAATGAACTTTGAAGAATTTCAGAGTACCAACAAAATCAGTTTTATAAATTTCTTATAAACTGACTTTATCCTTTTACAATGGAGAAAACTGAGACTTAAGCAACTGACCAGTGTAAAATAATGACTCCCAGAGATGACTACCAGTGCACAGGACTAATATTTTAATAACATTGTCAGAAAACACTACTGAACTTGCTCTTAGAGGCAGAAACTGTGGTTCACCTGATCATTTACCCAATCATGCCATTTTTTTTTGCTTGACATAAAACTGAGCTAAAATTATTTGTTGCACTGATTAAATAATATTGCATAACATAAATAACTTAATCATTCATTAAAACTCAAATACAAAGGATAAGAATCCACCCTGTTATTGGTCATTTAGACGTTTAATCTCAATTGTCAACTTGATTACATACAAAATCAGCTGGAATATGGGCTTTTAAGCATTCCTCAACTCTTGTAGAGAATTCTCCTGATTGGAGTAATTGAGGTAGGGAGATTAACCCACTATGAGTGGCACCATCTCCTAGGCTGGGATCCTGGACTGTATAAAAATGAAATGAGCCAAGCACAGTATTTTTCTTTCTCTCCCTGCTTCTTGACTATGGGTCTAATGTGACTTTCTTATCATGAAACACTGTACCTCATACTGTAAACTAAGAAAGTCCTGTGTCCCCATACTTGCATTTATTGGGTATTTTAACACAGCAAGAGAGAAAGTAAGACAGCTGTGAAGCCAAGTCTCTGGTCAATTTGATGTTCTCTTTGTACAGAAGAGCTCTTGTGTCCTGTTTCTTCTCACTTTCCATGTAGAGAATTGTACATGAATATTGTTACCTTTACTAGGTTAAAAAGACATGAAGAAAGCCATACTGACTCACCATAAAATTGAATAATATATTTTATATCTACCTGCACTATGTATAAGAGATCATTCTTCAGAGTTTGGCATGAGCTTCCCAGGTGAATGTCCCCATGTTCTGGTTTCCTTGTCCCTGTTAACAGGTGTAAGACTTAGCACTAATAGATTTCTGAGGACATGCTCAGTGTCCTTCTGTGAGTGAGATAGTCCTTCTGTGGCACTGACCACGCCCATTGGGGAGTGGAGCGATGGGCAGAAGTGACCTGTGGAAGGAGGTCAGAGAGAGACTGGGAAAAGCTCTCTTGCTGGCATGACTCGGACAGGAGAGAATTGGGTGGAATTCCCTGGTGTTCATCTGTCTAGGTTGTAAGTTATTTCTCCCTGAATAAACATCTATTCGGCCTATTTGTTTATCCTGATCCTTATTTAACCTCAATATCTGGTGTCAGAAGCGGGATTAGGATTTTCACGGGACCTGGGTTTCACCCAGGCAGCAGACGCCGCTCCCCTCCCCCACCTTCCCCAACGGGCAGGGTCCCTTGCCTAACCAGGGGGACTCACCATAGCTTTGGGACATTTGCCTCTTCCTTACAGCAAAGGAGATCTTTGCCGCCAAAGCAGACCTGAGAAGGCACTCACCGCTTCTCATTTTTTGCCCATTTCCACACTGCACTTTGCATTCACGCAGAGCCCCTCAGCACCCGCCATGCTTGCGCGTTTTCCCGCTCTTAGTCTTGTGTTCCCAGCAATTCCACAAGTCTCCTTTTAACAAAATTTCGCTTGCCATAGTTTGTTAAGAGCTATTCTACAGGGACTGGAATTAGAAGGATCATTTGCTGCCGGACGATATTTGGTGGTACACTTCCGGGCAGAACCGGGATCAGACGGGCCTTGGCGGCTAGGCGCTATTTTGTGGTATACCTCCTAAGGTAATTGTAACATCCTTTGCAATTTAAGCTGATATAATATCTGAGATCAATTGTTCCATAACTACGGCAGATAATTTTACAATGCAGGACTTTAGGAATTATTTTACTTAATATATAGAAGGGATTTTAGCAGAAGAAACTTATGACTGGACCAATATGTACTTTTATTTTGTAATAGCAATGGGTTTCATCATTAACATGATATTCTTAAAGAAATGGTTTGAGACTATAGCAAACAATAAGGAACTTGTACAAACCATAGGAGACTTAGTAACAAGGATTCGAAACATTGAAAATGATAGAATTCAAAGCATAGAAAGTATAGAAAGAAAGGTTCAGAATATTGAAGATGGCATTGGAGAGCTGATAGGTAGAATTTGTTTCATGTCAAATACCTCAATAACCAGAACAGAAACAATGCAATGCATTAACACACTTGCAGAAACAGCTCATTCCTGGTCAGAGGAAAATACTAGTAAGTTTAAAAAACTGGAACATCAGATAGAAAGAGTAGATGATAGAATCTCTTCCATGTCTGAGGATAATGACAAGCTAGCAGATAGAACATTGTTTCTGGAAGACAGTTTACATGACATTCAGATAATATCTAAGGATAAGAAGATTAAAAACATGGAATCATTCGTAGTTGGAGAATGTAAGAAACTGACTGATGCAATGAAGTCTCTAGAAAGTTATTTGATTGAAGAAGTTCAGACACTCAAAGAAACAATGGTGAATAGATTTCAGGCTTTAGAAGACCTTCAGTCTGATACATCAGAAGAAGAACTACAGGTAACAGGACATGAAAAAGACTTAAAATTTTCCACACCATTTAGGGTCAGGGGAGCTTTCCCTGTATCTATTAATGAAAAACAAGCAACAAAAAAACACCCAAAAGATGTTGTTGCATATTAGTGGGAACCAGTACATATGAAAGATTTAAAAGGTATAAAGGAAGCAGTAGTCTCTTATGGCATGCACTCACCTTATGTGAAGCAATTAGTAGAATCATGGGCATGGAATAACAAGGTAACCCCTAAGGATTGGGATCAATTAATATCAGCTGTCCTTGAAAACTCCTCTCCATTAGAATGGAGGGCTTTATGGAGAGAGGAAGCAAAAGCTCTTGAACTTCAGGGCTTAAAGAAAGGTTATAAAGCTCCCCAAGATAAAATTCTTGGTGAGGGTCTCTATGCTGACCCAGAAACCCAAGCTGCCTATGATGAACATATCTTGTCTCTATGCAGTACAGCAGCTTTGAATGCTTGGAATAAGGTTCATGAATTAGGAGAGAGGATAGAACCCTATACCAAGATAAGGCAAGGACCTAGAGAATGCTTTAGTGTCTTTCTAGAAAGATTATCTAGGGCAGTACAATTAGAGGTAGCAGACATAGATGCTAGGCAAATACTCATAGAATCTTTAGCTTATGAGAATGCGAATCCTCAATGCAAACAGGTGCTTTGGCCTTTAAAAATGCGATCAGCACCCTTGGATGAATGGGTCCTATATACAGGCAACATTGAGTATAATGACAATAAAACTGAAGCATGGGTAGGAGAAGCCATATTTAAAGGTCAGAGAAGACATCAAATAACAGAGTTCCTTACTATGGTGACTTAGAAGCCATCTCCAAAGGTTTGAAGAGATATCAACATGTCAGATGTTATGACTGTGGTAAGATAGGACATTTAAAAAGAAATTGTAGGCAAAGCTTCCCTAGAAATAACATCAGGAATGAATCAAACAGAAGGCCTCAGCCTCCTGGGTTATGTAGAAGGTGTGGCAAAGGCAGACACTGGACAAATGAGTGTAGATCGACCAGAGACAAGCAATGAAACCCTTTAGCATCGGGAAACTCCTTGGGGGGGGCCTCTCGAAGGCCCCCACATCACAGGTGGTCCGAACATTCCCAGTCACAGTGAAAGACAATCTCCCACAAGACAGTTAGAAAATTCTGTGCCTATTATAAAAACTCATACCGCTCTGGATGACAAACTAGCGACGGAAGTTGAATCAAACATGACAGATGGAAATAAAAAACGTATATTTGGCAAACCTCTATAAATAGTCATAGGCCTAGACTGATAGTTAAGATGAATACTAGAATGTTTGACGGTCTCCTGGACACAGGGGCAGATGTAACTATCATATCTAATAAATCTTGGCCTCAAAGATGGCCCCTGCATGGCCCCAATTCTTAGGGATTGGAACCCTGTCTCAGGTAAAACAAAGCACGAGATGGATTGAATGTATAGGACCAGAAGGACAGAGAGGAAGGTTGAGACCATATGTGGCTGATGTAGTGATAAATTTATGGGGTCGTGATCTATTACAGCAATGCAATACACAGATTAACATTTCTCCAGTATTAGATAGGAACCATAAACGACCTCATGATTGTGGGAAAAATATTATAAAGTACTATACAAGACAGATACCAAATATCCAGGCTGTACAAAAACAGAATACAAGTGCTGAACAAACAGAGGAACCAAAAGCCTTACCTTTAAAATGGCTAACAGAGGAACCTGTCTGGGTAGGACAATGGCCTATGACCTCTGAGAAGTTAGAAGCTTTAGAAAGCCTGGTTCAGGAACAGCTAAATGCTGGACATATTGAGGAATCAACCAGCCCTTGGAATTCTCCTGTATTTGTGATCAAAAAGAAATCTGGTAAATGGAGAATGCTTACAGACCTGAGAGCCATCAGTAAAGTTATCCAGCCAATGGGCTCTCTATAGCCTGGAATGCCCTTGCCTTCTTTGATACCCAAAAATGGCCTATTATAGTTATTGATTTAAAGGATTGCTTCTTCACTATACTTTTACAAGAACAAGATAAAGAGAAATTTGCCTTCACGGTACCTAATTACAATAATTCTCAACCGGTTAAGAGATATCAATGGAAGGTTTTGCCACAAAGAATGCTAAATAGCCCCACCCTGTGCCAATATTTTGTACAAAAACCGTTAGAAATAATTCGTAAACAGTTTCCACAATCCATAATCTATCATTACATGGATGATATATTGTTAGCTGACTCTAAAGGAGAAATACTAGAAAAAATGTTTGAGAAAGTAAAGGAAGTTTTACCTCGCTGGGGATTACAAATTGTACCTGAAAAAATACAAAAAGGAGAGTCTATCAACTACTTAGGATATAAAATAAGTCTACAGAAAATTAGACCACAAAAAGTACAGATCAGAAGCGATCGCAACCAGACTCCTAATGATCTTCAAAAATTACTAGGAGAGATTTCTCAACTGCAAACCATTATTGGAGTAGAAGGGCATGATTTGAAAAACCTGAAAATGGCCCTAAAAGGAGATAAGGACTTGAATAGTCCTCCACGAATACTATCAGCTGAAGCTGAGAAGGAATTAAAATGGGTAGAATAGAGGATACTAGAAGCTCATGTGGACTGTGTGGATCCAAACCTAGACTGTATTCTGGTTATATTAATATCTAGAGAATATCCTTCAGGGATTTTGATGCAGAGAGAAGATACCATATTAGAATAGATATTCCTACCACATAAACAGAATAAAAAACTAAAAACATATATAGAAAAGATCTCTGACTTGATTATAAAAGGTAAATTAAGACTTCGTCTGCTAATAGGAAGGATCCAGCAGAAATTATAGTACCTTTAACTAATGAGGAAGATAAAGAATATTGGCAGAGAGCTTGCAGTAACTTTTTGGGAATGATTAGCAACAACTATCCCAAAACTGAGAGAATCAAGTTCATAAAGAAAACGATTTGGATTCTTCCACGCATTGTAAGAAAAACACCTATTTCTGGAGTTCATACATTCTACACTGATGCAAACAAATCAGGTAAGGCAGGATATAAATCAGGAAAAATTAGCAAAGTGGTTCAAAGCCCTTACAATTCTGTACAAAAGGCAGAATTGTATGCCATTCTCATGGTACTTACGGATTTTAAAGAACCTCTCAGTATAGTTACTGACTCTCAATACGCAGAGTCGTTTTACACATTGAAACTGCAGAATTTCTTCCTGACAATACAGAATTAACTTCATTGTTATACAGTTACAAGATACTATCAGAAAGAGGACTCATCATATATATATATATATATATATATATATATATATATATATATATATATCACATCAGATCCCATACGGGTCTGCCAGGCACAAGGCAATGATGAAATTGATCGTTTATTGATAGGAAGTGTGCTAGAAGCCTCAGAGTTTCATAAGAAACACCACGTGAACAGCAAAGGTTTAAAAAAGGATTTTTCTATCACTTGGGAACAAGCCAAGGAAATAGTAAGGAAATGTCCTACTTGCTCATTCTATAACCAAACTCCTTTACCACCAGGCAGTAACCCTAAAGGTATAAATAGGAATGAAATATGGCAAATGGATGTGTTTCATTTTGCATAATTTGGAAAACTAAAATATGTACATCACACTATAGATACATTTTCAGGGTTTCAATGGGCTACTGCTCTGAGCTCTGAAAAGGCTGATTCTGTTATCACACACCTATTAGAGGTAAGGGCCATTATGGGCATACCTGCACAAATAAAAACTGACAATGCTCCAGCATATGTCTCCAGCAAATTGAAACAGTTTTTTGAGTATTATAACATAAAGCACATAACTGGTATACCACACAATCCTACAGGACAAGCAGTGGTTGAGAGATCCAATCGTACTTTAAAAGAAATGCTCCATAAACAGGCAGGAGGAACCAAGACACCCAAACACAGATTACATAATGCTTTATTAACATTAAACTTTCTTAATGCTGATCAAAAAGGAAAAACAGCTACAGAAAGACACTGGACAATAGAAAAAACTTCTGAACTAAATCAACCAGTGTACTTCAAGGATGCACTGACCTCAGAATGGAAAGCAGGATATGTGTTACGTTGGGGTAGGGGTTTTGCATTTGTATCTACAGGAGAAGAAAAACTATGGATACCATCTAAGTTAATCAAGATCCGAGTTGAACAAGAGAAACATCTTAATGAAGAGAAATGACAAGTCATCCAACAAATTAGGTCCCATGAGGTATGCGGAGACCTCTCAAAGGTAGGGGAAGTGTTCTGTTCTTGTTCTTACTGGAAAACAGAGAAAACCTATCATCAAACGGCCAAAAGACACTGAACATGTAGGTACCTACAGAAGAGAAGACAGCTCTTCAGAAAACAATCACTTAATGAGGCAGAATCTGATATATGTTAAAAAAATATTTAATTGTAGTAAACTATTTCTATACAGAAATCTATTTCTCTCTACTATCTAGTATTCCTGAAGTCCCAATTTATGTAAACCAATGCTGGCTTTGGAGTTGGATTTGGCTTTCCTTCTCTAAATTCAAGCATGCTGTCAAGATTAAATTCATGGTTTCTGCCTTAAATCAAGAAGCCAATTGCTATAAGGCAGAAGAAAACAAAATCTGGGCACTCATTTCTTATATGCAATTTTCTCTCTGAAATCCTACTTTTCTCACATACATTTTAATACTTATTGTTGTCTTTCCCTAATGCATACCTTAAAACTTGAAAATTTTACTTTAATATTGATGTGTAAATTTTCCACAAGGAATAATAATGATTCCTAACAGCAGTCTTTGAACTCTCCAGAAAGAAGATGGGGCCCCACATCATCGTTTCTACTTGACTCAACCTGATGCATCTGAACTACAAACATCACCTTAAAACCGGTTTGAGACTGTTTTGCTCGAGACTAGCTGTAATGGTGCACCTTTTTATTACACCCTGGCCAGAGTTTCAAATAGAACTACAGTCAACAGTTTTCTGCCACACAGTGACTAGCTACATATGTCACAGCCAGTTCTGTTGAGAAATTTTGTTGCTAAAAATTTTCTTCCTACAGGATCCATTAGAGCAATCATCGTCCCATTTCAGTAGGAAGTAACCTTAAGATAACGAGGCCCCCTTTCCCTACCCTTGGAATTTTGGGATAATAGTCATCGTCTTTGGGTTGGTTTTAGTTATTTAGGGTTGGGTATGGAAGGTGATGCTTACATTCGGGTTTATCTTTTAGACAGGAATAGGGAATGGTTGGGAAAGGTATGGTTTAGATGGGATATAGGTAGATTAGCCTATTTTCTTGTGCATTTGAGTAAGAATGAGATAGTATTTTACAGCTTACATTGTTATGTATTCTTATATATGGTAAGCTATGTAAAATTAAGTTTATATTTTGTTAAATTGTGTGAAATCTTTCCACTTACGATGTTTTATGCACATTATTTTTTTACCATATTCTATGTATGTATACTTTTCTTGTATTCAATACATTTGTATATTGATACAATTTGGGATATTTATCTTGCTGCCCTTTATAGTTCTACCTCTTGTCTTGACATTTCTACTCTACCTCTTTTTTAGGGATTTATATGTATGTATATGTATATAGTTATATTGTTTAAGTATTTGTTCCTGCTTTACTCAGGGAAGTTTTAATCAGTTTTTTTAACTAAGTTCCTGAGTATTACAGATTATCTTCACTCATGTTTCCTGTACCTATGAGATTAGTCAGATATAGATGCTTAATCTTCAATCACTTCATAGACATGCAGAACATGGCATTTAAATGTTTTAATATTAGTACTCCATTGACATGAGACACTGTTGCTCCTGATAGCACTGTGCACTTTCCCGAAAATATGTTGGACACTGTTGTTGCTCCTGCTGGAGTTCATTCTCACCTCAGCTAATGGCCTGTTGGGCAAAGAATTGCCCCCACTTTGACCACTGATTTGGACATGCAGTCCTATGTGCTTGCAGGAGACAAATATAGAAGACTGCTTGACCTTGCCAAGTCAGGGTAAGACAGCCATTCTATTTCCCTGCTGTTGTTGTGGTCTGTCAAGTTCTCTTGGCCTTAGCCAAATCTGGGTGTACCAACGTCGCTGTGAGACCTAGGGTGACTGTTCAGGTGGCTTGCTGTTTCTGTCCTTGCTGCACCTTTTGGAAGTTGTCCATCCGTTCTTCCTGTCTACTCTAGTATCGTTATTTTCCTTCTCAGGTCTTGATGAAGCTCAAGATTAAGATATCACAACTATTATTCTCTCTTCCTAGTTAGATATATTAGGTACAAGACTTACGTTTTCCAGCTTAGGACAACTATATTGTAAACTCCATTATGCCTTCACCCTAGGACTAGATATGTAGGTCATTTTGTTCTCGATTTTCCTTATCTTAGAGCACACTTGTTATTCACTGTTTTGTATATAGTTTTGTATTAAGCCTAAATCTTTTCTTTATACTAAAAGGGGAATTGTAGTGAGATAGTCCTTCTGTGGCACTGACCACGCCCATAGGGGGGTGGAGCGATGGGTGGAAGTGACCGGTGGAAGGAGGTCGGAGAGAGAGAGCTGGGAAAACCTCTCTTGCTGGCATGACTTGGACAGGAGAGGATTGGGTGGAATTTCCTGGTGTTCTTCTGTCTAGGTTGTAAGTTATTTCTCCCTGAATAAACATCTATTCAGCCTATTTGTTTATCCTGATCATTATTTAACTGCAATAATATGCCTTGATAATGCTGTAAGTACCTGATTAAAAATGATCAGCAGAAGTATATACATCAATGATTCTGGTTAATGAAAAGCATAAGGAAAATATTTCCAGGTAGGATTAATTTGGAGACTATTTGTTTGCTTCTCTTATGGTCATATTTTATTTTATTCAGAAGGTTCATTTTGTTTCATTTTGGTTTTTCATTTATTTGGTTGCTTGTTTTTATTTTGTTTTGTTTGAGAATGGGTCTCACTATGCAGCTCAAGCTGGTCTTCAACTTAGTATCCTTCAACTTGAGCTTTCCAGTACTAAGATTAAGTTCATATCATCATTAACCTTAGAGATGGGTCTGCTTTTTGTATGGTAAATTATAACACTCAGAATAATAAATGATTTACTAAAACTTGGTACCATCATAATCTTCTCTCTTCTCTTCATAAACTAGAAATAAGGGCTAGTCTTTATTTTGCATTTGTACTGGTTTACAAACCCTATCACATCTCTGCTTGATGCCCTATAAGCAGTTGCATTATCCTGGCTTGGAATGGTACGTCTTTTTTTTCCCCTCCTTAACTTTTTCTTTATTGTAGTGTGAATGTACAGCAGTCTATACCACTGGAGCCCACATAACATAAAATTAGGTTCAGTGGAAAACTATTCTGTTTGTCAAAGAATATTCTGTCAAGAGATGTTAGCCAACTAAGGCCTTGGCTGTGCTCAGCCCTTTGTATTTTCTTAAGGTTTTTGTGTTCAGGGTAATTATGTTCTTCCCATAATCTTTGTAAAAGACACAGTGTTTTTATTATCCTTATTTTCTATGTGAAAGAATGATAATTCAGAGTTAATAATTATAAAGATAGACATTAAAATAAAATTTCTTGTCACCAGTACCCTGTTCCATAGAGATGACAAGAAATAAGTTACCAGGTAGTATAACATTATTCAATACAAATGTAGAGAGGATACAAAAACCTCTATTATGGTGGCATTATAACTATATGGGTATAATAATCAAGAAATCTTAAGAGCAAAATGCTGAATAAGAACTAAAGTTCTAAGCCAGTGGTAAAGCATCTGTCTAGAAACAAAGAGGAGTGGTAATGGGTACTCAGAGTAAAGATGTGGTCACAGTACACCATACTCTCTAAAAGAGTGACTTACCCTGTAGCTGACATCCTCCACGAGGGCAGATCCATCCACAGTGCAGCCTGCTTGCCACAAAGTTTCCTTCATGCTACAACCATAAAGGAATACATTCTTCTTTTGGGAGTGACCATGGAAATCACAGAAGACCTACAAAAAGCAACAGAAAAGAGAAAATAAAGCAAACTGGCTTCTTACATGTTTGAAATGTCTAAGTTGTCAGTAAGATGCTGTTTACTCAGAGTAACCAACCATGGGAGAAAGTGGTGCTGGCTCTGGCACAGCTGCATTGAAAAACCTCTCCAGGAAGAAGGCAGATTACAAAACGTAAAGAAATGCATGGCATGATGAGCGCTTTTGAAAAATTCCCTTATGATAGGGTCATAGGCAAAAAAGAAAGAGAAACACCAGTTATAAAACCATATATGAAAATTTTAAAAACTGAAAAGTAAACAGAAAAGTCTCATTTTAAGGGAATATATCCAATACATAAAAAAGAATCATTAGGTTCTTCTTGTGGTTCTGATGTGAAAAATAATGACCCATTAAACACAATTGTTTTCCAAACTCATTTTTTTTTAATTCATGCTACAGATGAACTATGAAGGTATACTATATAACTTTACTCTGGGGTTTAAGCTGAGAGAGAAATCCTAATTTGGTATATACTATTTTGTGACAAAGAGAGAAGTGATAGGAAAGACAAATTCCTGTTTTACCTGTTGAAGCTTTTCCTAAAACAAAGCAAATATCTATCTGCTCACATTAATCAAAAGAAGGTAGATGGCTAGCCTCACCACTCCAGAGGAAATGTGTTCTTTTCCCATGTTTTCTTGGCAAGTAACAGTAAAGTGGTCAGTGATGGAAAATCATGAAAAATATGTTAATAATTAAGAAAAATTATGAAATCTAAAGATGACCCCAAATTCTCCCAATCCCCACATGTAAGGATTTTCACAATTCACACTCTCACCATGTTATGTTTCACTCAAAGGATTGAATGTTTTTCTTTACTTTCTCAATCTCAACTTAGCCATGTGATACTTCTTGTTAAGGATGGACAAGCTGAAAAACACCTTCAGCAAATTGGCAGGATACAAGATTAACTCAAAAAATCAGTAGCCTTAGTGATGATAAAGGGGCTAAGAAAGAAACAAGAGAAACATCACTCTTTACAATAGCCACAAACAACATAAGGTATCTTGGGGTAACACTTACCAAACAAGTGAACAACCTATATAGCAAGAACTTTGTGTCTTTAAGAAAGAAATTAAAGAAGATTCCAGAAAAATGGAAAGATTTCCCATGCTCTTGGATAGGTAGGATAAACATAGTAAAAATGGCAATCTTGCCAAAAGCAATCTACAGATTCAATGGAATCCTCATCAAAATCCCAGCACAATTCTTCACTGAAAGGATAATAATCAACTTTATATGGAAAAACAAAAGACCCAGGATAGCCAAAACAACCATGTACAATAAAGGAACTTCAGGAGGCATCACCATCCCTGACTTCAAGTTCTACTATAGAGCTATAGTCCTGAAAAAAGCTTGGTATTGGCTCCAAAATAGACAGGTAGACCAATTCAATCAAATATTAATATCTAATATTAACCCACATACCCATGAATACCTGAATTTTGACAAAAAAAGCTAAAATTTTACAATGGAGGGAGGAAAGCATCTAGAACAAATGGTGCTGGCACAACTGGATGCTCATGTATAGAAGACTACAGATAGACCCATGTCTATCACCATGCACAAAACTTAAGTCCAAATGGATCAAAGACCTCAACATAAATCTAGCCACACTGAATCTCTTAGAAGAGAAAGTGGGAGGTATCCTTGAACAAATTGGTACAGGAGACTGCTTCCTGAACATAACTCCAGTAGAACAGACACTGAGCACTACAATTAATAAATGGGACCTCCTGAAACTGAGAAGCTTCTGTAAGGCAAAGGACACAGTCGACAAGATCAAACGGCAGCCCAGAGAGTAGGAAAAGATTTCCATGAACCCCACATCTGAGAGAGGGCTGATCTCCAAAATATACAAAGAACTCAAGAAACTTATCACCAAAACACCAAATAATCCAGTTAAAATGTGTGGTACAGAACTGAACAGAGAATTCTCAATAGAAAAAATCCAAAATGGCTGAAAGACACTAAAGAAAGTGCTCAATATCCTTAGCTATCAGAGGACATGCAAATCAAAACAACATCTTACTCCTGTCAGAATGGCTAAAATTAGGAACACCAAAAATAGCTTCTACTGGAGAGGATGTGGAGAAAGGGAAACACTCTTCCACTACTGGTGGGAGTGCAAACTTTATGACTGTTCCTCAGCAAAATGGGTATTAGTCTACAACAGGACCCAGCAATTCCACTCTCAGGCATATACCTAAATGATCCACATCCATTCAACAAAGACATCTGTTCAACTATGTTTGTAGCAGCATTATTTGTAATAGCAAGAACCTGGAAGCAACCTAGATGCTACTCAACTGAAGAATGGATGAAGAAGATGTGGTACATTTACACAATGGAATATTATTCAGTGCAGGGGGAGGGGGAGTGGAATCTTGAAATTTGCAGGCAAATGGATGGAACTTTAAGAAACCATCCTGAGTGAGGTAACCTATTCCCCCCCAAAAAAGGGAGGGGACATGGTATGTACTCACTCATATATGGATTTTAGACATAGAGCAAAGGATCAACAGCCTACAATTCACATCGCCAGAGAAACTAGGATACAAGGAGGAACCTAAGAGATTCATACAAGGACCCTCACAGAAGGGGAAAGGAATAAAATCTCCTGAGAATTTTGGGAGTGGGGAGGTGTGAGTGGAAAGGAGTTAGGAGAATGACAAAGGGAGCCAAGGAGAACTTGTGGGACCAGGAAGATTGAATCAGGGGATGAATAGATGAGGCCAAGAAAAGAAATACCATAATAGAGGGAGCCATTATAGGTTTGAAGAGAAAACTGACTCTAGAGAAATATCCAGAGACCTACAAGGATGACCCCAACTAACAATCTGAGTAACAGTGGAGAAGCTACCATAAATGTCCTTCCCTGATAATGAGATTGATAGCTAACTTATATGCCATCCTAGAACCTTTGTCTATTATCTGTTGGACCAAAAGCAAACACCCACAGCTAAACACTGAGCCTAATTCCTGGAATCCAGTTGCAGAGAGGGTGGAGTGATAAGCAAAGGGGTCAAGACCAGGCTACAGAAACCCACAGAGACAGCTGACCTGAACAAAAGGAGCTCATGGACCCCCAGACTGATAGTTGGGAATTCAGCATTGGACCAATCGAGACCCCCTGAACATGGATCTCAATTAGAAGGCCTGTGCAATCTAAGGGACCTCTGATAGTGGAACCAGGATGTATTCCTGGTACATGAAAGGACTTTGGGAGCACATTCCCCATAGAGAGATACTTCCTTAACCTAGAGACAGGAGGGAGGGCCTAGCCCCTACTCCAGATGACTTGACAGATTTTGGTGATCCCTCCTGAAAGGCCTCACCCTCCCTGTGGAGTGAGTCTGGAATAGGATGGGAGAGGGATTCAGGGGGCATGGGAGGATGAGAGGGAGAAGGAACTGGGATTCATATTTAAAATAAGAAAAAAATTGACAAGCTGAGGTTTACAATGCACTTGAACTTAGAACTGCTGTACTGGTGTCAGCCCTAGCCACACTCATCAGACCAGAAGAATCACCCAGCTGGCATATATGATTCCCACTCACGATCAGTGACTTTATCTCATAGCTTTTGTTTAAGCCACTAACATTGGGGGTTCTTTCTTACCCAACAGGAGCTAAGTACTACAATAATCTGTTTAGTAAAGATAAACATGCCCTACCATTTTCCGTGCAAAATATATCACTATCCTCCCTTGAAGAAGCTCCACTAAGAATTTTAGTATCTCAGAATTCCCCTCTAGATCTATACATTTTCTAGATTCAATATTCACCTTCACTTTTTCCCTAATGAGTATGAGAAAACAAAGGAAAGATGGAGGAAGGTCTCTTCCCTTGCTTGGAAGCAGAACTAAGATCCCAATAAAGCATTTAAATGGAAATGGATGAAAAGGGTGCACACAGCAGGTACTTTCCCATAACAAACTAGAAGTGCTACTGGGAAGATTACCATCTTGCAGGTCTGGTCAAGTGGCTGATTAAATTCCAGAACAACTCTCTGCAATAGAGTCCCAATGTTTTGCATTTGTTAGTATTGTGGTCTAATTATTCCTCTCTATATTTCTTTACTCTTCCTTAAGAGGATTTATTTTCCCATTAGCCTTGTTGTCCACACAGGAAAAGGTCATTGGAGAATATAAAAATATGCCTTCTGGAAGCCAAGCATATATCCTTTCACTTCCCAACAGAGATTTTTAGACCCCCAAATAATTATGGTCTCCCAAAGTGCAGTCTCTATTAGTCAGTGTACTAAAAAAAAACACTAGATGGGGGGAGAGGGGAGACATGTAAGGGTAAAGAAAATATTTTCTTGATTTTAATTTCAGTAACAAGTAAATGATATTCTAATACACAAGAGTAGTAATGTGGAGAATATTAGAGTGAAAAATAGCTGCAGCTATGTGAAAGTAAATGTATCAGCACAATATGATAAAATATAAGAAAAATGAATTGTCCATAAATTTTTACATAGTTTGTAGAGTGTATGTACATGAGGCAACATATTAACTGAAGGAAGACTCTGATTCATTAAAATTGATACTATGAACAATGGGGTGAACATGAAATTATTTTAAGGTACATAAATAAAAATCAAAGATATAAACTGTATTCTCAAAATTACTTGCTAGATTAAGCATAACTGAAATCCCTATGAACAAATAAAACACATATAAAATACTGAGTATAGTAGTAAATTTCATTCCAATCACATAATGTGAATCAATAAATGTTTACTAAAAATATTATCAGATTTAAAATACAAGTAAGTTTATATAACTGTATTGTCTACAAAAATATCCATTTTAAACATGAATTCATAAATTAAAAGCCAAAGTGTGGCCAGGTATGGTGACACACACCTATATCCTTAGCATTTGATGGATGAGGCCAAGAGACTAGTGAGTTCAGCCATTTCTCAGTCATATAAAAAAGTTGAGGTCAGACTGGGCTCCTATGAGACCCTGTTTCAAAAAAGAAAAGTAAATCTATCAAATGTGTTTATGATACAAACCCTAGACAAAGGGATTATGGAGCATCTACAATAATTTAGATGTGAGAAATACCGAGGGAAGAAATGTGATGGCTGATGCATCTGGATTGCCTTTGATGGTTAAGACTTCTTTACTCTCCTACTTTGGGATTCTACATTCCATACAAATCAAAGACTTGTATCAATAGCATCTGCTACAGACCTGAACTTCACTGTAGAAAGGCTTTGGAGTTTTTTTCAAGGATGAAGATGGTACCTTCACTGGTGCATTGTTAGTGCCGTTGTGAAAGTCTCCTCTTATAGACAGGAGGTAGGAATAGGGATCAGAAGATAAATGCAACACAGGACCCTTCTCCTAAGCCCTCACTTCTCCTACTCCAAAGAAGATCAAGCATCTCAGTCTGACTAAATTTTGGTGACTGTTGAGCAAAGGTTTCAGGCACATAACTAATTAAGACAGTGGTTCTCAACCTATGGGTTGCAACCTCCACAGGGTCACATATCAGATATCCTGCATAACAGATATTTACATTATGATTCCTAATCACAGTTATAAATTAGCAATTAAATAATTTTATGGTTGGGAGTCACACAACGTGAAGAACTGTATTAATGAGTCATAGCATTAGGAAGTTTGAGAACTAGTGAATTAATCTATGCAGTTATAAGCAGTTGCACAAGCTGACATAGCTCTAGACTATGTACTTTTACCCATGATGTCTGCCCAAATCTAACCGTATGGTGTGTGTCCCTATTAGTAAGGCAACCCAAGACTCCATTCCAGCATGGATTTCCTAGGTTGCACAATTTGTTAGCAAACTCTTATTGGTTTATAAATTATTTCTATCTTGGGTATCATGTCCAAAATTTTCTAATATTATGTTCATATTTGATCTGAGTTATCAGATTGAAAAGGTTCATGGATGAGTTGTGAAATGCCTTTAAAGAAAATGAGTATCCTGTTTTGAACCATCTTCCCTGGTTGAGATAATGTCACAGTTTTCCAGCAGAAGAAGAATATTTTCATTCTTACATGCCATTGATAGGTGAGGTATAGATGATTCTCTAACCTATGTTACATGGCACTGGGGCTCATATATCAACATCATCAGGGCAACTAGGCAAAGTAGGAATCAGAACCACGCTTCAGCAATTCTGTGGTTCAAGTCTGAGTCTGCCTGAAGAATTTGTCTATCTAACAAGTTCCCATGTGAAGCTGATGGTTCTGGCCCCAAGATCATGCTTTAAAAACCCTCTTTTCTAAAGGAGCCAATAAACTAATTGTTTACTGTCTAATGGTCTACCATCATGAACTTTCTGCCAACCTTTATCTCTTCTATCTCAGTTTTTCTGTGTGAATAAACATGCACCATTCTCATGAAAAGTGTGCAAACAAATTAAGCCCGTGTCTTAGCAACAGATTTTGCAATAAAGCCAGAAGGCAGCCTGGTGACAGGAGTTTCTTAAATGCTGGATTCAGTTAGAGATAAAAGCTGTTATTTTTCCCTTCCTGATCCTTACAGACTTTCAAAGCTGAGGTAAATGACAAATTATAGACCTATTCACCTGTGGGAAGGAGCACTGCTAAGCTCTGGGATTCCAGTGGCCTCTGAGGATTCAGAATGAAAGAAATAGAGACATTGTTCTGCATCTTGCTCGTGACATTCCTACAAACAAATGCCTGTTAATTATAAGAAACATGTGCACCTGCAAATTGTAGGGGGCAATTACAAGTCAAATTATCAACTTATTTCAGTTGAGGAAGCTTTTTCTTTTCTACTTGAAGATAGTTATATCCTTCCAGTAAAATTCTTTGCCAGAATAGTAACCAGTGTTCCCAATTTGGACACCCAACATTCATAGATTAATCAACAGCTCTAGCTCACTCACTGATTTATTTAACAAAAAAATCTGCATGCCTGTTCTGTGGCAGGAAAAATTAAAATTTTAACCTAACTCAACATTGCCCTCCACAGCAACAATAACAATAAATAATTAATTTATCAAATGAACACTTAAGTTTCAGCTGGCAGGTTGAAAAATTAAAAAAAAATGGATGTTATAGAATATTTAATTGCATAGTTATATGCTAAAGACTTATGTTATTATAAAACAATAACAGTGAGTATCTCATGATGAAGTAGGCATTGTTTTCCCTGTTTTAAATAACAACACTGAATTTCAAATTAATAATTTGTTCATTTGAATTACTGAGTTTATGAGTAAATATACTCAATTAATTAATTCAAATTTCCATGAATATCCAAACACTTTTTTCCATCCTATTTTGTTTCATCTAGAAGCTACTTTGTGGAGATGATCCCAAAAGATAACAAATGTGGTATCCAGAGGAGAAAGCTATGGTAAGGATAAGCTTAACTCTCTGATAATCCAACTAAAAGAGTATTTCCTACTTCTAGAGAGGAGTGTTTTACATGCCCTTCCGAGGAGTGCAACATAGTGGTCCTGCAAGTCACAAAAAAAGGAATGAATCTTACCAAACACATGAAAAAAATGGAGAATAATGAGCTATGTGTTTGAGGAATTACAGTAATCAAGAATGAGCAGAAAGCGAATAAACAATGAATCTAAGGAAACTATAGACATGGGCAGTAGGCTATGTATTGATATAATTAAATGCCATTCTAGAGTGCCTGGATGTTTTCCTGGCAGTGATGAAGCATTAGAGTCAGGAGGAATAGCAGTACCACATCGAAAGGTGGAGAGTTTATGAATAGATCCCAGGAAAGGGACCAAGAGGCAAGAGGCATGGCAAGGGTGTAGCTGAAGGCAACAGAGAAACGTGTATAGAAAAAGGAAGTTTGGGCTGGCAAGATGGCTTAGTAGACAAAGTACTTGCTATGCAAGCCTGAGGAGGACCTGAGTTTATACCTGGAACCTACATGGCTGACCAAAAGAACCAATTCCAGAAAGTAGTTCTCTGAGCTCTACATCAGGTGCATGTGTTTACACACATGCAGACACACATACTCATACACACAAATTAAAATTAAGTTTTGAAAGCATAAAGAAAGGAATGCTTGTAGGAGATAAAGTTCATAGGACTTGGAGACTAAGTAGATTTAAAGACATAGTAAAATGAAGTTAGTAATTATACCTGAACTTGGGTTTTCAGATTATAGGCAATAATCATACTATTCTCCAAGGCAAAACAACAACAAAAACCACATAGAAATAGATAGGGATTTAAAGGACCCATATAGTTTAATTTTGCTTAAGCTAGAGTGTTTTGTTTTGACTTCTGACCCTTGGCTAACCTGATTCCCCTCTAGGGGTCTTAATTTCTTCATAAGCCAAGCAAATGTCATGCTTTGGATATGGTTCTGAAGTCTAGTCCTTTGCCCATCCCTAGGACACCTCCCAGTGAATTCATATCTGAGCTTAATTTTGAGGTTCATTTAATTCATGCAAACATGAATTCTGTCATTCATTGTACAGCAAAGTTGTTGATCGGGATCACATTGCTATGCTCTGCACATTCCTCCTCCATCTTTCTCCCTCCTTTGGTCCAATTCTGATTTCTCTGCAACTTAATTGGACCCCTGTCTTCATGAGGTTAGCCCTGTTTCAAATCCTTCCCTTAGTGCTTGCCCTGCTTCCTGTGGCTCACCTAGCCCTGATTGTGTTTACTGTTCTGCTTTGCCAGCTTTGAGCTGCTGTGTTTTCCAACCTTGACATCTCGGTCTCTTTGCTCCTTCTCAGCAGTGAGACTCTGCATTATTTATAGAATTGCCACAGGAAAATGAAAGCAAGGCTGAATCTGGGAGAAGTTAAGTTCTGGAGAATGTGATGGAATCCCCAAAGAGCAACAGTTCCAATTCAACCAACCAAGACTCACTAAGCCCTAGAGATTCCACTTGTACACAGTATTGGGCAGGCAGCATTCAGCCCACATTTCTGAGAATAATAAATATCTCCTTAAGGGAAATGATATTGGTGGCATGTGTAATTACCTTCCAAGAGCCCAGTTTACACGACTGCATATCCCAGTGCTAGCTACTTTAGGCTTCTCCAAGTATCTACAAAGCATCAGGTGCCCTCACAGACACACACACACACACACAAGAAATCCATGAGTGCTTGACCTCTTATGCAAACACAATGCATATGTTATGTATGTGCTCCCAAATCATTTGCATAATCTTTATACTGTCCACAATATCTAATACATGATAAATGCTATGTAGTTATAACTGTATATATTACTATTCATTTTAGGGAATAATGACAGGAATAAAAGTTTGCAATGTTCAGCACAGTTCCTTCTTTCTTTGAATGTGAAATTCATAGATATCAATATTTTAGTGCACTCTTTCCCTCTCTGTAGGTAACATGATATCTAACTTGTAGGTGACATCCAGTGATGGATGAAAATAGCCATAGGCAACATAAAGGTTTCTTTTTCAATTACATTGAAAAATCTCATATAAGGTAACCAAAATATACAGTTCAATATTTGGCTTTCTTTTGTATTGAGTACCTACCACTAATTCAATAATTTTAATGCTTCATATCTATTAGAATGTCTGATATGGGCCAATTACCATGCTAAGATCTAACATTCATTCACAATTTGAATAATTATCTCTCAAGGAAGATGCTGCCATATGAGTTCTACTAATGTTACAGGAGGTTAAGCATCTTACTCTTGGATGCTGAGAGAGAGAGAGAGAGAGAGAGAGAGAGAGAGAGAGAGAGAGAGAGAGAGAGAGAGAGAGAGATTACATCTCAAACTCTGATCATTTCAGTGGATCCACCAGTGAAAGAACACTATGAAAACATTGTTAAGGCATCACCTAGTATTAGTATTTCCTACTCTCTGTCACTCGTTGGCTGTCCCTGAGCAGTAAGTTTGACTCTACAAGAGAGTTATGCAGGGGTATCTGGGCAGGTGGCTCAGGATGAAAATGGTTCCCTTCCTCCATTTTTATTCCTCCATTTATATTTGCTGAATAGAGGGAATCAGTAACCCCCATGCCACCTTAAATATAGCCCTTGAGACTTCTCAGTCTGAATGTGATATTGCTATGTCATCTACCTATGTCATGTGACTAATTTCACCAGGGAAGCTAAGAAGCTAAGTTACCAAATTCTCTCTCTCTCTCTCTCTCTCTCTCTCTCTCTCTCTCTCTCTCTCTCTCTCTCACACACACACACACACACACACACACACACACACACACACAGAACATGAGAGCCACACTAATATTTTTTTGACCTAAAACAGTTTTCCAAGTTATCTAGATAAGATTTTAGCACAAGGGAGTTTGAATGCTAGCCCATCATATGGTAACTCTTTTAGCATAGGAAGGCTTACCCCAGTTCTGCTTCAGTTTCCTGTCTGGTACTGAGGATTGGTGGTGATCTTGGTTGCTGAATATGATTGTGTTTTGCTTTTTACAAGCCTTACTTTATGTCCGCAATTATTATTGCCTTTATCCACTCACAAGATCAACTGTCCTTGAACAATTATAGGGGAAAGAGTGAAGAAAAGTAAGCACCCCTCCCATCTCCATTTGGAGCCTCTGCATTAACTTTCAGCCCTCTCTCATTGAACAACTCCAAGCGAAACTTATTCAAGTGCCCTTTCCATACAGTATTGCCACCTTCCTCCCCTTCCTCAACCCTCTGCCATTTATTTTTTTTAACTATTTTATTCTATTTTCCCCAACATAATATTTTTATTAATTATATTGTAATCTTGTACAATGCGCCTGAACAATTCTCTCAGTTCCCATTCTTCCCAGGGCCACCCTCCCCTCTTGTGCCCTCCCGTAAAAGCACCAAGTCCAATGTGTGTTGCCCATATACTCATTGGAGCATGGTCAAACACCCAGTGTCCAGGTCCTTAAAGAAAAGTGAGTCCTTCCTCCAACACACACCTCACCAGAAACCATCTAATTTGAAGAGCTGCACTTCAGTGTTTTTCTCACAGTTTTTAAAAACTCTCTTTAATAGCTTCCTGTCTGAACTATTTATGTTTTTCTTGATGGGGGGAGGGTCCATGGTACTTAGAAAGTACATTGAAAACACCAATAGGAGAGACATGAAAAGCACCCTTGGGTTTTCAACATAAGTTTATCTAAGAAATTTTGGGAATTCATTTACATATAAGTATCTGTGTCAATAAAACTGCACACCCAAACATCACTTTTCAATAGCCATTAAGCATTGTTTATTCTCCTAGCAAGGAACAATACTAAATAAAAGAATACAGAATTGAAGTGACTTTCTTCCAGCACCTGTATGAGCATTACATTCTCCTCCCCCTCCCCCATCCAATACACTAGGAAGGGTTGAAGGTAGATATTTCCCCCATCATATACTCAAATACACAGGGTAGAAAGTTCTAGATTTACAGCCTTAACATGCAATAGATATAAGCAAAGACTATACCATTTTTTCACCCCTTCTGAGGAATACACTACAGAAGATAAACTGTGTACTGAATCTCCTGAGCTCTGCTTAGGCAGGTTTTAGGGACCTCCAACCTTCTTCCCCCCCCTTTTTTTTAAGTAGGCTAATTTACTCAATACATACACTGGGGGTTGGAGAATGTAACCAGGGAAACATTGTGCATGGAGAAATTTCTTATTCCACTGCACCCTAAAGAAAATAAACAAATGCATGCATGCATCACACACATACACACACACACACACACACACACACACACACACACACACACACACACACCTTGTTCTGTCCCCTGGCAGAAGGCAGCCCAGCTTGTGTGAGTTGTAAACGGAAATCAATGAGCTATTCAAAGAACCCTGAAATCCCTTTATTAACATGCACTCACATAGCAAGAGCCATGAGGATGGGAATCGATACCTCTCTGAATCCTGAAGCCAGGTTCTTGGCAGCATACCAAGGACCAAGCCAGCTGCAACATGGAAACTCATTAGAGACTGTTAGCCTGGTGGCCCGGGACCTGCACATAGCCTAAGAGCCATCCACTGGGTCAAGGGTCTTCTGGCTCTTAGGTGGAACTCCATAAACAGGAAGCAAGTCAATGCCTCTAACAGTGGATTCTTGTACCTGTCTGCTTCATTGGGCTTCCCTGCTAGCACTCTCCCTCCCTGGCTGGGTCAGCAAGACTTCAAATCAGCATTTTCACTTCCTTCTGTTAGGTATTGGCAAATCTGCCTTTCTTGATTTCAGTCACACCCTTCCAGGCTCACCAGTCCTGTTTCATGCACCCCAAATTTTCTCCAGCTGAATTTTTAAATTCTGTATTCTTGCTTTGTGTATTTTAAACTTTTCTGTATTAATGCAAGTGTGCTCCATTACTGGAAAATATTAATACTGAATATATAGTTCAGCAAGTTTAGTAATACCTGAGTCTCAGTCATGATATAGAATATCTCCACTACCTATAAGTTCTCTCCTAAACCTAAATAGTTATTCCCCTTCCCTGGAGTTAAACAGTGTTGTCATGTTTGACTTCCCTTGTCATTGAAGTACAAGCATATAGAATGTGTCATTTCATGTTCAATTTCTTCCATTTAACATGATGTTTTGAAATTTAATTATATTGTTGAATGTATTGCTAGTTAATTAGACTTTCGTATTGTGGGGTTGTTTTGATTGCTGTACTGGTTAGTTTCTTGACACAGCATAGCGTCACTTGAAAAAAGAACTTCCATTGAAGAACTGCCTACATCTCATTAACCTGAGATCATGTCTGTGAAAATGTGTCCTGATTGATGACTGATGTAGGAGGGCTTAGTCCACTCTGGGCAGCATCATCCTTAGGCCTATGGGTGTGGCCTATATAAGAAAGAAAGCCAAGCATGAGCCAGAGAGCAAGCCTGCACAGCATTCATTCCTCCATAGTTTCTGCTGGAGTTCCTGCCTTGAGTTCTTTCTCTGACCTTTGTCAATGATGAATTGTGATCTGAAACTGTAAACTGAAATATACCCTTTACTCTCCAAGTTGTTTTTCATCTTTGTGTTGATTATAGTCACAAAGGACAATGACTGAGTAATATTTCAAAATATGAATAAGCTAAACTTTGCTGTATGTCTGGTCTTTTGAGTCCAACATCTCTAAGAAGAACAGCCATTCTGGGTTCAACAAAATGGGAAATCAACAAGGTCTGACTCCCCATGAGAGGTCTCACCTTTTCTGAGGAGTGGATGGGGAATGGGGTAGGGAAAATGTGGAGGGAGCTAGAGGACTGGAGGTAGAGGGAACTGGGATTGATATGCAATATGAGATTATTCTAAAACAACAAAATAATAATAATAAAAAGGCAAACAAACAAAAAATTAAAATATAAAATTGGAAAGGGCTATGAGGTCTATAAGAGCCCAGAAGTATTCCCCCTTGACAGCTTATCCTTCAAACACAGCTGAAGGGGTATCTAGTCCCTCCATGATTCCATCTCAGCTCTTTATATGCCTCACAGTATTCCAGAAAAACTTGACACAGGCCTCTGTTTCCATTTTTATTACTTTGTGTCACATTGTCTCTTTTATGATACCTCCTACATTAGACAACTGTGAACCCAAATCAAAGTGTAATCTTTTATTCTTCTAAATGGACATAGTAAGAAGCCCATGCCTGAGTTCTTACCTTTATTCCCATAGACAAATGCATTTCTCAACCTTCATCATAGAAGCTTCTTTGTACAGTATGTGGTGATTAATACAGAGATCCACAAACAGCCAATGTGCAGAAAATAAGATTGTGAAGTACTCAGCTCTAAATGGGACATTGATTACATGCTGAAGGATCATTGGGGGAAAATGGATGGGGTAGGGGATAATGAAGTCCCATTAGCATCTGGTGATAGCTAAGGACCTATTAGCCATTGATGGTTGATGGTTAAGGAAGAATAACTTTTCTTCACGGATACATGTCCTGAGAGTCCACCACACACACACAGGTATCAGTAAATAGATTTCATGGGTATCAGAGTATATTTTAAAGTACATGGCATTGCAAGGGAAAAATATGGGGGAATAAGATGAATTAGAGAAGTGACAGGGCTGGATTTGTTCAAACATACTATATACATGTATGATTATTAAAGTTTTAAAAACTAAGAAACAAAGTAAAATGTGCATGTTGGCTTTATATCCTTAGTGCCTACCACAATCATTAAATTCCATGATATAAACTAATATGCAAAAGGAGATATGACTATCCAAACTGCTGGGAAGGTGGATGCATGCAAGAAGTGAAGAAAAGAGGTCCATGTCCTGCTTTTTGGTAATCCTTAGAAGAATCAGGGCAGTGATTTCCATCTCTGTCTCACACCTCATTGGTCCTCACATTAACTCACCCAAGAGTCAAACACCTGAGAAGCATCTTTAATAGGTGCATCTTCCCAGCCATCACAGAGTATTTTTTCCAGTGCTTCCAAAACATTTTCTTAGTTCTAGAAATTAGGCAGAGTCCACATTAATCTCCAGCCACAGGACAGAGCCAGTACAAGTGAATGGCAGTGATGTGGCTGCTGGTGGGAGGAGGGTTAAATGTAGCCCCTGTAGGTAACTTAAGGGTGGCATTCAGCCAATTAGAGACCTCTGTAACAGTGTGAACCACAGTTAGTACTCAGCTGTTGCTCACCTACCTCTCAGATGGTCCCAGCAGGAAACAAGTCTGCAGCTGTCATGTTTATAGCTAATTAATGTTTATTTATACTTTTAAACAAGCCTTTCACCTGTCACACTTTAAAATAAATGCCGTGCTCTTCAATTAGAGATTGTCAGAGCAGAAAGAAATCCTGTTTTCTTGTGGGTTTAATATGTGCATGTGTTTAAATGTGTATCAGATATGGGGTTCTTCCATTCTAAATCGTTCTCTTCTCCTGGAGGCTAAAGCTTCCCACACAGGGAAACATCATTTTTCCAGTTTTCAACCATGAGATTGGAGTCTTGCTATGTAGAGCTTGTTGAAGACCATCACCAGCAGAGATTATACTGCCTCCTTGGGTGAAACAGTGATGACAGCAGCATGATATTATACATTTGAACCTAGTACTGAATTTAGATTTTGGGGGCAGGCACACTTGTTCTATGTGCAAAAGAGAAGTTGATCAGAAAATCCAAGGCAGTGGACCTTTGCAGGTTTTAAACAACATTCTGTCTGTTTATCTGGGAGATAAATCTTTAAATCCTTTAATCACAGTAATCAAGAGGCATGTGGGTCTTTGTGAGTTTCTGGCCAGCTGGAGTACAAAGGGAGTTCTAGGGTAGCTACACAGAAATTCTCTGCCCTGAAGTAAAAAAAAAAAAAGTGGGTGACTTTCATTAGCTAGAGGTTTGGACAATGCCAAATGATCAATGCTGGTAAATATGAGTTTTCATGCAAGACTTAAACCTGGAGGTATGGACAAGGATGGACTTGGATTAAATGATTAGCCATGGGAAGTATTTCATGACTATGTAATTGATTTCCCCCTTCAAAAAAAATATCTGAACCTACTTATGGGGAATCTTGCGATATTTCAATGCACATAAGGAATGTGGGATGATCAAACCATGGTAATTGACATAGCTATAACTTCATAATCATATTGTGCTTGTAGCCTCTGAAATTCTAAAATATGTAAGTTCTTGTGAATTTGCAGTCAGTCCACTGTGTTGAGAAACACTAGAGCTAATTGCTCCTATGCTGCTGTGATTTGTGTCTATTACCCAACCTCCATCCATCTTTTCCCCCTATCCCTCTGTCACTTGTAACCACTATTCTCTATTGGAATTGACAGTTTAAGTATCCACAAATAAATGGGAACTTGGAGTATTTGTCTCTCATATTACTTTTTAATTTTTAGGCAGATAGGAGTGTTATGCACTCTTATTTGATCATTATTTATCATATACATGTATTGAATTTCACAATGTACTTCATAGATAAAATTATCAAAATAATAGAATTAGAACAAAAATACCCTTAACATCAAGTTCCAATGAAATTGCCTAATTGGTAGTTACACTGTTGCCAGAGAATTAGGCTATTCATCAAGCTCTATTGGAAGAGGGTACTTACACTAGCTCTATTTTAATCTATTTCCTTTTACCATAATATAGTATTCATACAAGTTAAAGGCTATTTTGAGTTTCAGGAGTCCTGAAGAATCTTCGACCCGGAGGTCGGTACTCTCAACACTCTCTCAAAGAATGTCACAAAAAGAGGCTATACTTCAGTATTAAAAACAAAACAAACAAACAAAAAAAAAAAACAAAAACAAAAACCACAGAACCAAATCTCTCTTCTGCTGTGTATATTTGAATGGCCTTACAGACAGCACTTGATGTGTTGATCTTGATATATGACTACCAATCTAATTACACATTCACATACCTTCCCAGGACTCTTTATACATGCCACTCTCTTAATCACAGAGTAGAGGCTTTAGAAAGTGATTGTGATAGACCTTCCCATTCTGAAGTTCCTTCACATTTAGCTAAGCTCTGCATGTGGACCTTTGCCCCCACACTACTGCAGGTGGATGTGCTCACAGCTTGTAGACGGAGAAAAAACAGACATCAATCTGAGATGGTCCTGTGAAGACATAGGAAGTAACTCAAATGGGCCACCATAAACCGAAGACTGCTAAGCACTGCTGGTAACCACAACACACAAGAGAAGGAGGTACTTTTATCTAAAGCCACCAATATCAGAACAGCTTGCCATCTCTTTGATTTTAGGGTGCCCAGCCTCCAGAAATGTAATGTGAGGAATTCTGTTATTTTAAGCAATGCAGTGTCTGGTAGCTTGGTTCAACTATTACAACAAAACCCCCATCAAAGTTGTCACATACATTTTCCCTTTGTTTTTCTTGCCTAGACAGCTGATAAGCTGCTTCCTGGAGGGTAAAAGGAATCTGGTAATAGTATGAAAAGAAATTATAAGAAGGAAGTGACTCACCACAGGGCCCCGGGAAATACTGCACAGGTAATGGAGGAGACCTTTGGCATGGTAGATGGTTGGCTGGAGATGAGCTTGGGGAAGGAGCCATTGTCTATTGAGATCCTCGCCCCTCAGTGAGCATCTGTGACTGTGGGAAGTAACAATACGCAATGAAATAGACATTTAGAAGAAAAATAGCATCATATAATAAAACCCAAGCAGACAAACAAACTAATGAATCCAACTTCCCTCTGACTCCTGCCCAATTGCCACCAGCTCCAGATGTCCAGGAAGCTGCAGATCTGTCCTTTAAGTGTCTGGAGTGGCCTACTTATTTACAGCTGCTAAAAACCAGAAACTGCACTTGACTTAAGCTGGGTTAATAGAGTTTTAAGACAAAGTTGGGAAACACAATTTCCCACTGTACACACCCATAAAAAACAAATCCAATGTATGACTCTCCAGGTCCCTCAGTTCTACAAATAATTAATTTGAGCTCAAGATAGCACACTGGTGGTGAAATACAATATTTCTAGATGACCCTGTAGCTCTGTGAAACTCATTATTATTGCACCTCAGTGAAGAAACTGGGGCCTAAAATCAACTACATGAGTGAACCAAGATATGTAATGAAAGGCTTTACACCCAGGTCTCTGTGTTTCTAGCCCACACTTACCTTCTCTGTTCTACTGTTTCTCTCTCTAGCCATGGGAATTCCTTGAAAACTACCAGAACTATTATGAGCTTAAGATTGCAGGCTTCCTGGGGATACACACAGTCAAAACTAACAAGTTAGTTTCAAAGGTGACTTGCAAGGTGCCACAGTTTGAGGGAGTCACTATAACATCTCCATCACCACAACTGTCACCATTAAATCCCCTCCTACTGGTACCCTTCCAATCTCCACCACAATGGAACTGCTTATTTTTTTCTGTGCAAGTGTGCCTAATAATATATTTGACTAAGCTTCCCATATCTAATCTATCCATTCCCATCTCATTTACTATCAGTGGGTCAACCCCACATCCAAAATTTTATAAATTGCCAAGCTAAGGACTTCTATTCTTGTTTGTTCCACCCTTAATCAGAGTCCTTACAGAACCACTTTGGATAATTTTGTATTAATATTATTTTTATTTCTTTTGTCCTCCTCATTTGACCTTCCAGTAAACAATATAGAAAAAAGCCCTGATATTTAATTATAGAAGCAGATACATTTTTTTTTGTATTGAGGCCACTGCCCTATTTTCAATTCATCTTGGAGATGAAAAGACTCAGGCTCCTTCACACAATATTTCAATCTCCATGTTCTGAAATCATCTTTAGACATTAGTTCTAGTTGCTTGTAATCTCTTTTGTAGCTCACTAGAAATTAAAGATCTTTAATCATTCATTTATCCTGATTTTTGCTATAGAACATTTTAACTTGAGGGGCTAGGGATATAGCTAACTTGGTAACAGTGTTTGCCTAAACATCCAAGAAGCCCTAGGTTTAATTCCCAGCACTACTAAGCCAGGTGTGGGACTGCGTGACTTTAATCTCAATCCTCAGGAAATAGAGGAGGGGAGAATAGAAGTTCAATGTTATCATTGGCTACATAGCACAGACTAATTTTTAATGCAGATAGCAATGTAAAGGAAGAGCATGCCAAACTTGATCTTGGCGTATTTGCTGCATTTCAATTAGTTTTTTCTTCTCAAGTCAAGCCATCCAAAAAGCCTGAAGACACTTTACCTACTCTGTGATTTTGTTGCCTTGACCTGGATTCTCATCAACAGTGAAGATTTTATTTTTTTCTGTAACACTGACCATGATGAAAGGAGCTGAGTTACGTTCTTCCAAAGCCTTCCTGTTTATGTAAACAAAGTGTGTGTACTGTTATGTATCCAGCAGCCAACAATTCTGCAATTCCCTCTCCTTCTTCTTTCCCTTAGCTCCATGGAGACCAAGTTCAGGGACCACATCTCCATGGAAAGGTTCATAGGTTACCACATAGCAGAAACAATTCTGTGCCATAGTTCTCAAAAATAGAAAGAGCTTAGCTCTGTACTACAGCTAGAAATCACCCAAGTTTTGATTAAGAAGACATAGTCCAGAGTCTAGTTCCATCACCAGATATGGGATTTGGAGACCTCATTTAAAGTCAGTATTCTCATGATGAAAAATTAAGTATGTTTAACCTGCTTCCCAAGGTTATCATCATCATAGACATCATTGTGTTGCACCATCAAACCTTGATCCCCTCCAGGATTATCTTGATGATCTAATAAAATTTTATTTATCCTCTGTGTTTACATGGAAAACTAGCTTCATAATCCTGTATCTATTGATGTCTTCCTGTGTGACATATCCACACCCACTCATGATTCTATGCTAACTCCATTCATGTCTGCAATGGTCAGGGAGCCATAACATAATTGTAACTGTGTCCATTGTTTTCTTGCCCCATGCAATCTATACTGCCTATGAAAAAGTGTTAGGTACACAGATGCAGAGTAAAATGAAGAGAAAAGAACCTTAGGCAGAGGCCACCAAGAAGAGGCTGTGATCCACTTTCAGGTTCATTTGATTTGAGCATATTTCATGGTGGAAGCAGTGGGATAGAACAGAAAAGAATTAATCAAAAAATTAGAGAAGAAATTACTGGTTAGTTTTTAGGCTACTAGCCAGGAATAAGGAAGAAGAAGACATAGGATATTACCCATGTGAAGAAAAGTTGTGACAGTGAAAATAATGTAGAAGTTAGGGAGTTGTTAGTTTAGGAAAAGTTTTGTTTGGTAGCTGTTTGTTTTCTGGGATAAAGAAATTGAACCATCCCAGTGGCATAGCTAGGCTAAGAAGAATTGAGAAGCACATATGCTTGCATTTATATTCAGGCCTGCATGCATTGCTGTGATTGGGAGGTATCTCTGTGTGTGCCTATGGCTTTGATATTTCCTATGGCTCGTCGACTGCAGAGGACCACACTGTGTACTACATCTACCTTGAGAGCTTTTTCTTTTAAAGCAAATCCATTTGCTCCCAATCTGCAAATCCATTTGGTATTTTATGTTAATGACACCTGAGATCCCTGTCATCCCAGGAGCTCCTGCTGCTCTTCGCGGGGATTTGTTTTAAGCACAGGAAGATGAAATGTACCCCATCCTATTATCTACTGTAGTGTTTCTGCAATGACAGCTGCCGCTTCAATGTGCAGAGAATTAGCAGATGGACAGTGATGATGGGCTGGCAAGACATTCAGAGCCTGTAATTTCTGAAAAGGGGTCATCCCTCAAATAGAGTTTGACGTCTTGCTTTACTTACAGGAAGAGTAAGTAGTGATCAGTGCTCTTCCAGCACAGTGAAAATGGCAAACTCACAGGGGGGAAAAAATCATCACATACTTCCTATCCTCACAGGTAATATGATACAATTAGTTCTTCTCTCTCTCTCTCTCTCTCTCTCTCTCTCTCTCTCTCTCTCTCTCTCTCTCTCCCTCCCTTCCTCCCTCCCTCTCTTCAGACTGGCCTCAGATTTCCCATGTAGCCAAGGAGGCATTTGAACTTCTGGTTCTCTTGCCTTGCCCATCTGAGTGCATGTGTCACTATCCTAGGCTAGCACTCTACCAACAATACTACATCTCTAGCCTAGACTTCTGCACTCTCTGAGTTTTAGTTTAAATACCGTCATTTACAATAAATTTTGTATCCAAAATTGTATTATTTCAGGATACCCAAATATCCAGATACAGTTGTACCTTGAAATACATGTATCCCAGGAAAACCCTCAAAATGCAAATTACTTTATCTCTCAGTCTAGTTTTATAATTATAACAAGAGCCATGGAGCTAAGATGACCTAACCAAAATGGGACCGCATTATTTTATACTAGCTTTGAATATTTCATGTATTATTTTCTGAGGCAAAGGATCAAGTAGGTTAGAGTGGCCCTGAACTCACCATGGTCAATTATGGCATTGAATGCTAAGATTGCAGGAATGAGCTACCATACCTAGTCTGGTTTATATAATCTTTGTGATCAAGCCAAAGGCTTCATGCATGTAGGTTTGTACTCTAGGCTTGTACTCTATCAAGAAAGCTACATCCCTAACCCTTAATGTTGAGTGTTTCTAGGTAGAGCATGCACCTTCAGTGCCTGTTGTTAACATGAGTCCTTCACATATACCTGCTCTTTCAGGTTCTCACAGTCTGTATCCAAATAGTCACTATCCTGGAAGAATAATACACAGGTTTTCTGTTGATGTTCTGTTCATTTGGATTATAATTTAAAAGAAGAGAAGACAATAAATGGGTCAAGATATCTGGGGAAAATGAGATGGAATCTTGAAAGGTAGAAATATTATTAAATTTGAAAAGATTATTAAATATTGTGAAATTTCATAATTGAAATTTTGGTCTTATACATTTCCTCTTAAAAAAAAACTAGCCAGGCATGGTAGCACATTATTATGATACTGGAACATGGAAGATGAAGGTAGGTGAATCAGAATTTCAAGGTTATCCTCAGTCATATAGTAATAGGAAGGGTAGCCTGGGTTACATCCTGAAAAGTTATGTCAAAAACAATAACAACAAGGAAAACAAGGAGTAAGAGAACACTCACCTGATACTAATAAACTATGGCAAGTCTGTGACTAACCAAAAGCAACCCAGATGAAACTGAGAAAGACTGAATTAGCAGGACCATAGTTCCATTCTCAACTAAGAGGTCACTGAATATGACCAACTGCCTGACATTCTGAATAGTGAATGAGCTTAATCATTAGTTAACGTTGTGTCACACACTTCTTTCTTTATGTCATCTCTTTTGCCTTTTCTGGTAGTCTAATTATTTAGCCCAGGTTGCCCTCTAATTCACAACCCTACTGCCTCCACCTCATTTATTTATTTATTTATTTAAATTTGTAGCAAGCTTGTTTTACATGTCAACCCCAGTTCTCACAACCAACCCCCATCCTATCCCCTTTCTGCTCCCCATGGAGGATGAGGCCTTCCATGGTGAAATCTGTCATATCCTTTGGAGCAGGACCTAGGCCCTCCTCCATGTGTCTGGGATGAGAGAGTATCCCTCTATGTGGAATGGTCTCCCAAAGTCCATTCATGTACTAGGGATAAATATTGATCCACGACTAGAAGCCCCATAGACTGCCCAGTCCTCCTAACTAACACCCACATTCAGGGGATCAGGGTTTCCCAGCTATCAGACTGAATCCATGAGCTCCCCCTTGTTCAGGTCAGCTGTCTCTGTGGGTTTCTCCAGCCTGGTCTTGACCCCTTTGCTCATCACTCCTCACTGTCTGCAACTGGATTCCAGGAGTTTGGCTCAGTGTTTAGCTGTGGGTGTCTAGCCTCCACATCTTGAGTGCTGCAAGTCCAAGTATGCACCTCCAGGCCCAGATTCCCAAAATCATATTTTCCACATTAATTATATACCCTATTTATCAGATAAGAATAGAGATCATATTGACATTGGTAAACAAGTATTATAAGCAATAACTTCAGAAAGAAGAATGCAAACTAACAGGATCCCCGAAGCAAAGAATGAATCAGAAATCAGAAATTGAAGGGAGAACATGCATCCCTTTCTAAAAGAGAATTCAAAATATTCAGTCAGATAAAAAGATGATTCAAAATTCCCTCATCCATCTTTGTCTGAACAATAGAGAGAAGGTAGCCAGTAGACTGAATAGTTGATGCTGGGCTTGCTAGCCAGGAAGCCCAGCCCAGCAAGCTGTGGAGTCTTAGGGGAAGCATGGTGTTTGGGATTTAGAGACCACATTCATCATTCCAGACACATCTCCACACTAGGAGGAAGTAAGGATGCATAAGGAAAACATATGCAAAATCTTAGGGATGCATGGAAGCTTCAAGAACCTGACAGCATATAATGAGACACAGTAGTCCAGATACTGTCATTGGAGCTTCCCAAATGAATATTTCTCAAGTGACCAAAGATAAATAAAAGGAAAGAAAATAAAAATCAAATTAATTTGAAAGCTCATTCAAAAGCTCAAAACAAGCAGCGTTTTGAGGGACTGTTTACTATGTTCAGCCTGTTATTTTTAACTCAAAATGCATACAGTTAAAAATGGAGAGCAGAAGAGACCAAGCAAGTTGGTCTTCAGCCACTCCAGAGACACAGGAATGAATTCCCAGAGGTTGACCAAATCACAGCCTGAGAATGCAAAAAGCCTCAGGAGTGTCCAACGTTTTGGTCATCGTGACATGTCATCTGCAATGTCCATGCTTGAGAACTGTTGGATCAAAAGTCACAGAAAGGTCTCATAGTGTTTTAAATGAGTTTCAATTATTGCATTGAACTGCACTCATACCTGTCCTTGGTTTCATAAGGCCTGATAGACAAATACTGAACATATTAGATCGGCCAGACAAATGATTTCAGTATATAATCTTATCTTTATTCAGGAAAATATCCAGAAGCTGGGGATTCTCTTAGTCAAGAAAACACTGATCTTGTAAGCACTGTGACCTAAGTTTGGTCCCAGAACTCACATACATAAAAGTGGTCAGCATCTTGGCATATTCCTTCAACTAAGCATTTGGAAGGTGGACACAGAAGGGTCTCCAGAGCTTTATAACTAGGCAGTCTAAGTGAATTGATGAAGATCAGGCCAATGAGAGATTTTTGTCCCAGTGGAGATGACAGTGTTCCTGTGGATGACAATGAAGCTTTCTTAAAGCCCCCCCCCACACACACACATTCACATACACACATGATTGTACACACATACGAAGGGAAATAATCAGAGTTTAGATTCTAACAGACAACAATCAAAGTGTAATTTAGTTGTTCTTTATGCTTTCTTCCCCCAAAAAAAGTACCTCCACCAATCCAGTAGCACTTTTAGCACTATGAGCCCCACCCCTGAAACATCGTTTGAATAAGGCTGCTATGGAATCTGTGCACAATGACATGACAGACGTGATGCTTCACACAGCACAGAAAGAAAGCAAGAAAGTTAACCTTTAAAACTGGAACCACGTCCTTTATAAAGGGCATCATTGCCCCACCATGAAGGGACAAGAACAGATGATATTTAGACTCACCAGTCTCACCTGGAGCAGAGACAGCTCAACAAGTCTGAATGGTGACCCTCCCCTGCAGCAACAAATACCTGCACACTGTTTCCTACTACTGTGTTAGTATCTCCCATGTTTTTAATTTGGAAATCAATACAGAGTAAAATTTAAATGCAGTTTCTCCTATTATATAAGCCTGGTTTAATAAAAGGAAACCTCAAACAAAATAACCTAAAGATCACAAGGTAGGGTTAACTTATTCACACTCAGTGGTTTTGTTTGTTTTCTCTCTCTCTCTCTCTCTCTCTCTCTCTCTCTCTCTCTCTCTCTCTCCCTCCCTCCCTCCCTCCCTCCCTCCCTCCCTCCCTCCCTATGTTGTTTTTGGTTTTGTTCTTAGAACAGCTGATTTCCCAGTGGGGAGGAGGAACCTAAAATATCACTTATATTTATCAAGGATATATAATCAGTTTATTCTCATTTTCACACAAACTTTGATACCATATTAAAAAATATATATTTTTACTAAAACCATTGACCCAAGGCATGTGTTTGCAAACACTTGCAACAAGCAAGTGTATGTGAAATATGTGAAGAATCTCCTAAACATCCTTGCTACTGAAAATGATACCTTAGGTTGGGCCACCAATGCTGAGGCCATCCAAGCAAATGCCATCACCAATTGCAACTGACTTGCAGTTCACATTTAACACTGCTTACTAGACAAGAGTAAATTATTTAGCTTCTAAAATATTAAATATTTAATAATTCTTGCAAAATGTTAGACTAAATGATAACGGGATAAGTTTTGAAAATCAAGAACTAATGATTATTTCCATAACAAAAAAAATCTTTGAAAAATTCAAGGCCTGATAAAGTTAAGAAAATAAGGACTGCTGTGTATGATGGATTCACAAGCACCACAGAACACATGCAATACAATATGTATACATGCAGCATAACAATACAATAAAATATGCACACACAACTTAACACACATGCATACACAGATACACATGCATGGACATGTACAACACATACACAAAAGGAGGAAACCTCCTACTATCTTTTCTTTTTTATTTTACATATGGATCCCAGTTCCCTGACTCTCCCTCCCTCTTTCCCTCTCTCTCACCCTCCCATGCCCCCTAACCACCCTCTCCTCCTATCCCTCTCCCCCTACTCCACATGTAGGATGATGCTTTCCAGGAGGGGTCATCTAAATCTGTCAAGTCATTTGGAGTAGGGACTAGGCCTTCCCTCTTGTCTCTACTTTTACTAATGAAGACATATCAATGGAATTTGCACAAGATTCAAAACAAGGTAATGAAAATCATATCTTTGTAACTGCTTAGCTTGTGACATCATTCAGACAACCTGAAAAAGACATCAATGGAAACAGTATACAGGTTGGTAAAAATACCAGGATGACATGATATACAAGGCATATATACATATATATCCAGGAGTGATACATAATAATATGTGCATATAACAAGTATCATATATATATATATATGTATATGTAGCACATATGTGTATATATCATGCACATACATATATATATTTTTAAATAGTTTTACAACACACTTTAACAACAATGAACACAAATAACAAAGGAAACAAACATAGCATATTAGCATGAAAAAGAAAATTTCCTTGGGGAACGCCATTAATGTTACAAACCCAGAAAAAAAGCATACTATTTAAAAATTAAGACCTGTATGAACTGATCTGTTGTAGTGACTTTCAGGACATATAGTTGTGAATTCTAACAAAACAAATACAAGAATGAAGGAAATCTAAGATGTACAAGTATTGATTCATTTGTGCACAAATGAAAGAATGATAAATTAAATTAATAAAATTCATATATATTTATATGTGTGTGTTTTTGTGTGTGTATACATGATATATATTTAAAACAAAATTTTAGAAAACTAAAAAACACAATACATTTCACAAACAGCATCAGGCAATTCTGAGCTACAATGAGTCTACATGATGTAGTTTTTAGGACTGAGGAAAAAAAAACAATTCAGGAATAATAACTATAAGACTTCATAAGAATTATAAATAAAACATAGACTCTCTGATGTATTGAAATTGGTTGTCAGCATGAACTTACAGTTTTGTATACACAGAGAGGCAAGGCAAATAAAGAAACTGGTATGTGTATATGTGTCGGCATGTGTATGCATGTATTCACATACTTATTTTCTAATTCTATACACTGGTAAACTTAGAAACAAAATGTCTTATAGCAAGAAAATTATCTAATGCAGCGACCTCTATTTCTGAACATCATTACCTACAAAGGAGTATAAGTACTTAAAGAAAGACCTGGTTGTACATTGGGGAAGAACAGTGAAAAAAATCAGTATAGAATATATAGTGACTCTGGAAAATAATAAAATCTTACTTATTTATTTTTTTCTTATTTTCCATATTGATTCCAGTTTCCTCTCCTTCCCTCCCTTCTTTCCTCTATCCCTCCCATGCCCCACCACCACCCTCCCATCCCATCCCCTACCTACTCCACAGGGAGGGTGAAGCCTTCCATGAGGGATCAACAAAATCTGACAAGTCATTTGGAGTAGGGACTAGGCCCTCCCTCCTTCCTCTAGGTTAAGTGAGTATCCCTCCATGGGGAATATGCTCCCAAAGTCCTTTTCTGCACCAGGGATACATCCTGGTTCCACTGCCAGAGTAATAAACTCTCTTTTTTAAAAATTTCTGAAATGTGAGAAATACAAAGTCTATGGAGTTGCAGTGAACAAATATACTAAGACTTGTTAATAATATACATTATTATGGTAAAGTTTTATAATTCATAGAAAGTTATAAATACTTTTTTAAGTTTATATTGCCATAAATCAATAAAGAAAAAAGAATAGGTTCTAATTTTGATAGGATTCCAGTTAGCAAACACAGAATGGATGAGAAAACCACAAAGTTATCATTTGGGAAATAACACCACAGTAACAATCATTTTAACAAAGCTAACAAAAATGTCATGAGTGTAAGTGTGTAAGTGTCAGACCTTTCAAATTATCTAAGAGCAGCTCCCAATAAGATACCTAATTCTATAGAGGGAAGTGATAACTTCATGGTGGAGGAAACATGTGGATACCACTTAGTCTGGAGATCAAAATTACCATGACCATGTGTGACATGTCCACATCACATATCTTAAGAAACAATGCTCTGAGAAATTCACTTTACTTTTGTGGGTGACATTTCCACATGACAGCTTTATCATGTTCAACTTCAGACAACCACAAACCAAGCTAGAGTCTTCTAATAATTGAACGGTGCCCTTTGGATAATGTAACTCAAGAGAAGCAAAAATCTAGGAGCATTGGCGTATTTCCTGAACCCCAGTGCTGGGAGGCAATAGGGGCACATGGTTCCTTGGTCAGACAGTCTAACTGAAACTACAAACTCTAGGTTCAATGAGATACTCATAAAAACCACAGATAGAAATCAGTAGAAGACACCTAGCATCAACTTCTGGCTTCTGCATATGCACATGGACTGAGCACACTCAAACATATATATGTAAATAAGCATATAACCCTGTACACACACACACACAGAGAGAGAGAGAGAGAGAGAGAGAGAGAGAGAGAGAGAGAGAGAGAGAGAGAGAGAGAGAGAGAGCCTGGTGTTTCCAAAGTCAGGACTCATAGCTTTACTGCAAGTCTTAGAAATCTCTTTACATCTTTGTATTGAGTTTTGCTTTTAGGAGTTGCTGTTGTATTTTTATTGTTTGACCTTTGATTTCCTTGAGTTGGTTTGGTACTATATAGCCACAGTTGCTCTTAAATTTACAACAGTCTTCCTGCCTCTGCCCCTTCAAGTTCTGGGATGACAGGAGTGTTCCATCATGTTTGCCTTTTGCCTACAAATTCACTTAGAAGTAAAATAATCTCCTTTACATTTTACAAGTTGGTGTAAAGTATAGAGGGATGTTTAAAATATAAAAGCACCCTCAAAATATAGATTACTAATTCACCACACATTAATTATCCAACTAATGCACCTACCATGCTTCGGGTAATATCCAGGTTCCCCCAAGCATCACACCAGCATACATATGTTCTGAAACTTTACATGCTGGGGGCTATTGTCAAGTAAAATGCCAATCAGCTAACACAGCTGTCTGTTCTGTTCATTGCTCAATCCTAGGACAGTGGAGTGATCAACATGTGGCAGCAACTAATTGAACTTTATCTAAAAATGAAAGGAAATTCAACTTCCTCTTCTCCTGCTGTCAGCATAATTGGTTTAGGGACAGTCAATAAATTCATACTGCAGTGTTTTTTATTGTTTGCTTGTTTGTTTGTTTACTACTGTCAACCCAATAGCTTTAATCATTGGATACTGATGATCTCTGATTATCTCTGTTTCCATGATGACCTCCTTGTTGCTGCCACAGTTGACTTAGACTTTGAATAAAAATTATCATGTTTTCACTGATGGAAATATTCATAGGAAATGTTCTTAGAAAGCTAAATGCTATATATATATATATATATATATATATATATATATATATATATAAAGTCACATTCCCATATCCATGATGCAAAAGTTGGTGAAGAAGTTTACAAGAGTTGGTGAAAAAGTTTATAGCCGAGATCTCCCAAAGAAACTCAGAAACTAGAGCCCTTTAGTGAGGCATAAAACCTCACAAGAAATGTGTTCCTGACTCTTGTTCTCTCCATTACTACTGTCTTGCTGAATGGACATGTTATCAAATTGCATCATAAATTCTTACCTCAGAGATTATCACAGCTCTCAGCTTTTGCCAGACAACATTCTTTTAGGATTGGTTAACACATAGAATCACAATTGGGCAAAGTACAGAGAAAAGTTGACTGCAAAGTTCTTGGCCCTAAATGGAATATCTGTATTACCCTTGCCCCTGCAAACCCAAAGCCCAGATACCACTAATGAAGAGCAGGTTGTAAGAGACAGATTTTATGAGGAGAGCTGCCAAATAGTACATGACAAGGCACTCTTAAACTCACTGCTATACAAAAAAAGTGAGGAAACTGAGTAAGCTGGAGTCCTGGCTTTGACATTTGTTGCCATGTAACCCTAGGCAAGTTCTCCTGCTTTGCTTGATGCACAGCTGCTATTTTCAAAACAATAGAGCTTTTAAATTTAGTTTTGATGTTTTTGATTTAAAGAAAATTACATTACACGTTCTTCTTTCTTCCTCCAGCCTCTCCCAGTTACCTTCCCATGCCCTCTACTTTCAAGATGATAGCCTCTTTTAAACTAAATGTGCAAATACTATAGAACATATGGGGTTAGTATTCATTTGTGCTTTTGGTATATAAAGAAACAAATTAAAATAATAAGCAATTAAGCAATTAAAATTATTAGAAATAACAAGCTCTATCTTGATGCTTTTACTCCTTCATGGAAGAATTCTTAGCACTATGTAAAGACATGCAGAGGAAGAGATAGAGAGAGAGAGGGAGAGAGAGAGAGAGAGAGAAGAGAGAGAGAAAGAGAAAGAGAGAGTCTGACTCTAGGTGAAGGAGTGGAGCAGAGGTAGATTATAAGGTTTTATCTTTTCAAAACACAAATTCATTCAGAAGGAAATAACTTCTGATTTGTCAGTTGCTTCATACTTATTTTTTTATTTTAACCTCATAAATCTCATAATGTTTTTCATGCAGATGACATAATCCTAAACCCATGATATTCAAATTCGTCCCATGGCATACCATCATGCAATGCAAGATATACATAGCACTTTTCTTATTTATGTGTGTGTGTGTGTGTGTGTGTGTGAGTGTGTGTGTATATAAGTGTTTTACCTGCCTGTGTGTCAGTACACCACATTCATGCAAATCAAAAGAGGTTGTCAGATCCACCAGAATTCAAATTACAAGTGATGGTTATACCTAGTTCCTCTGGAAGGTCAGCCAGTGTTCTTAACCACAAACTTTGAGCTTCTCCATAGTCTAACAACAGCTCATTAGTCCAGCTTTGATCTTTTATTACTGATTGAGGTACCTTGAAAGAAAAGGGCCCCCAAAGGGAATGGCACTATTAGGAGGTATTGGCCTTGTTGAAATAGGTGTGATTTTGTTGGAGGGTGGACTTTGAGGTCTCTTTCACTCAAACTTTCTTCAGGAAACCATTTCCTGCTGCCTGCAAGATGTAGGATCCCTAGCTACTTCTCCAGCACCATGTCTGTCTGCACCCTGCCATGTCCTGCCATGATGTAATGGACTGAACCTCTGCAATTATAAGCAAGTCACAATTAAATGTTTGCTTTTATAAGTGTTGCAAAGGTCATGGAGTCTCTTCACAGCAATAGAATACTAACTAAGATGCTTTTGGTTTGTTTGCTGTCTATGGCTATGATAAAACACCTTAATCATAAGCAAGCTTGAGAGGATAGTTCCCTTCACCTTTCAGATGGCAATCCTGTATGAAGTCAAGGTAAGAACTGAAGCAAAGAGCCTGGGGAAATGTTCCTCCTGACTTGCTCAGTTTGCTATCTTTCTTTCTGAATTTATTATTATTTTTTTCTTATTTTACATATTGATCCCAGTTCCCTCTCCCTCCCTTCCTCCCATGCCCCCCAAGCTCCCCTCCCTTACCATTCCCCACCCAATTCACAGGGAGGACGAGGCCTTCCAAGAGGGATCATCAAAGTGTAAAATCATTTGGAGTAGGGTCTAAGCCCTCCTTCTAGGTTAAGGGAGTATCCCTCCATGGGCAATATGCTTCCAAAGTCCTTTCGTGCACCAGGAATACATTCCCTGTTCCACTATCAGAGTTCTGTAGACTGCCCAGGCCTTCTAATAGAAACCCATGTTCAAAGGGTCTGGGTCGGTCCAATGCTGGTTTCCCAGTTATCAGTCTGGGGTTCCATGTTCAGGTCAGCTGTCTCTGTGGGTTTCTGTAACCTGGTCCTGACCCCTTGCTCATCACTCCTCCCTCTCTGCAACTGGATTCCAGGAGTTTGGCTCAGTGTTTAGCTGTGGGTGTCTTCTTCTGTTTCCAACAGCTACTACATGAAGCTTCTAGGATGGCATATACGTTAGTTATTAATCTCATTAATAGCAAAGGACATTTAAGGTAGCTTCTCCACTATTGCTTAGCTTGTTAGTTGGGGTCATCCTTGTAGGTATCTGAACATTTCCCTAGTGCCAGTTTTCTCTTCAAACCTATAATTGCTCCCTCTATTATGGTATCTCTTTTCTTGCTCTCATTTATTCATCCTCCAACTCATTCTTCCTGGTTCCTCATGTTCTCCTCTGCTCCTTCTCTTTCTCCTAACTCCCTCTCTATTCACTGACACCCCCTGGCTGCCATTATTCTTAGGAGAAATTTTTCCTTTCCTCTTCTGAGGGTGACCTTGTATGAATCTCTTAGGTTCCTCCTTGTATCCTAGTTCTTCTGGCAGTGTGAATTGTAGGCTGGTGATCCTTTGCACAATATCTAAAATCCATATATGAGTGACTACATACCATGTTCATCTTTTTGTGATTGTGTTACCTCACTCAGGATGGTTTCTTCAAGTTCTATCCATTTGCCTGTGAATTTCAAGATTCCTTTACCCTCCCCCCCCACTGGGTAGCATTCCATTGTGTAAGTGTACCACATCTTCTATATCCATTCTTCAGTTGAGGAGCATCTAGGTTGCTTCCAGATTCTTGCTATTACAAATATGAACATAGTTGAACAGATGTCTTTGTTGCATGGATGTGGATCATTTGGGAATATGCCTAAGAGTGAGACTGCCTTTTCCTGTGGTAGGCTGATTCCCATTTTCCTGAGGAACACCCATACTTGAGTCCAAATGGATCAAAGACCTCAACATAAATCTAGCCATACTGAACCTCTTAGAAGAGAAAGTAGGAGGTACCCTTGAACAAATTGGTCTAGAAGACTGCTTTCTGAACATAACACTACTAACACAAACACTGAGATCAACAATTAATAAATGGGACCTCCTGAAATTGAGAAGCTTCTGTAAGGCAAAGGACACAGTCGACAAGATCAAATGGCAGCCCACAGAATGGGAAAAGTTTTTCACCAATCCCATATCTGACAAAGGGCTGATCTCCAAAACACAAAGAACTCAAGAAACTAGTCACCAAAACACCAAATAATCCAATTAAAAAGTGGGGTACAGTACTAAATAGAGAATTCTCAATAGAGTAATCCAAAATGGCTGAAAGACACTTAAGAAAGTGCTCAACATCCTTAGCTATCAGGGAAATGCAAACCAAAACAACTTTGAGATACCATCTTACTCCTGCCAGAATGGCTAAAATCAGAAACACCAATGACAGCTTATGCTGGAAAGGATGTGAACAAAGGGGAACACTCCTCCACTGCTGGTGGGAGTGCAATCTTGTACAGCCATTTTGGAGATCAGCTTGCTTTCTTATACCCTCAGCACCATATGCCCCCTGATGCTACCAGAAAGTTATGTTCTATCCCTTGCCTCAAATTCTATTGCTGAAGGAACTAAGTCTGAAGTCTTTAGACTCTTTTGCTCTCTTGCCTTCCTTTCAGTAAATTTATCAAGCCCAGACACATTCATGAGCTATGGTCTGATTACATTATTCCATAGTAATTTTTATAAGCTCTATATTTCCTTGAGAAAATGAAATGTCGGGAAGCTTACATGTATGCTATTAGAGTCGATCTGTGTATATGAGTTTGGTTTTACAACTGGATAGATAGATTTAGTCATGTTATTTAGCTGTGCTCTCATTCAGTCTCTGCTTGGTGATAATCCTCACAATTTTGTTTACTTCTTAGAAATTCAATGACATGATCCACAAAAGGTACATGAAAATATGCTCTACAATCTTATTTTTACAACAATTCTCATTAAAATTCACATTTATATCACCAGCAAATAGTGTCCTGAACATTCATTAACAAAACTTTATTTTTGATAATGCATTGCTTGTACATATTGCTGTGTGTTTATTGAGTCAGTTTCAATTTTTAGCATGTTCTTTGAACAAATCCCAATACCTACTTGTTATATAAAAGCCTAGAGACCAATTAGACCATTAGTAGCAGACTTTCTTGAAAATTTCAGTTAATTTTGAGAAATTTTAAGAACAAAATATCTTAAATTGACTATTTAAACCCCAAGATACTCATCATTTCATGTGGGAAGGAACTGTAGTTAGGGTTTATATAACTATTCAAATGAAAATAAATGGTCTGAAGATATCACAAAATTTATTTTGCCTAAAACACAATCTTACTCTCATTGGGAAACATTATTCATTATTATTTATCTTGTGTGTGTGTACACATCCCATGCCATTCTGCTACAGGAAAACCATTGTGCTGACATGATCCTATGGAGCTTAATCATGCATACATTCTTACATCTAAGAAATTAAAACTAAAATGAACATTTTACAATTTTATAAACAAAGAAGGGAAAAGTACCTCTCCTCTGTCTGATCTCTGCAAAGGGCTCCCTCATTCAGTCACACAGCTGCTTGAATCTAATACCTTGCTTTCATATCTAGTGCAGTGTATTATACACTTCTATTCCCACTCCGTGTAAAAGTAATGCTCTGCTTCAAAATAAATGTGACAAACAAGGACAACACATCTCCTTCACCACCAGGAGCCTGCTTAGGCTTCTGTCATGTCTTACCTGGACCACAGCCAAAGCCCCTGTTCTGTTCCATTTTAACCACCCCTATCCATCCCTACTGTGTAGAATAGCAAGAGACCTGCCATTATTCTGATCAAAGTCGGCTTTCCCAGAATTATTTGAAGAGAATTTATCCCTGAAGGTCCAGACATCCCTCAGAACTCCTCTACTGTTTATCTACCTGCCTCCCTCACCCCATACCAGTGTTGCAAGCACACTGTAGTTCTCTTCCACCTACCTATTGCTTTCTTGCCACAGAGATATGTGTGTGTGTGTGTGTGTGTGTGTGTGTGTGTGTGTGTGTGTGTATGGTTTCATTCCCTGAAATTTTAGCCACACATTAATATATCTCAAAACACATCTCTCCTCTTCCCTGCTATGCTATGTTCACTCATTTTGTTATTTGATTCATTGCATTCAACAGTACCCACCACTATGTCATGTATCTACCTTCCCTGTAGTTTACACTAGTATCACCACTAGAATATAGGCTTAATAATAACATGTGCCTTTCTCGTTTAACAGCTGTACCCTGTTCCAAAACTCCTCACAGCACATAATGCTGACTTTACCAAAAAGAAAGATTTTTTTTTTTTTAAAGAATCTCTAATCTCAGTTTAATTCCAGGGAATCCTCTTAGCAATTGGAATATCCTTGCAGTGAAGTCTCTTGGATCAGCAAAATAAATTACCTTTGATCCAGTGATTATTATAAGCAGGAAAGGATACTTTTGTATACATAATTAAAATGATTTGTACATCTCTTTATCAAAAAGAACAATTGTAAAAATAATATTCCCTAGGTAAAATTGTCTAAACTAATGCCTGCTTTCCTTCTTCCTCTCACTTCAAAGAGAGAGGTATGTCAAATTAACATTTTATGTATTAATTTTTAAAGATAGGACACAAAGTAATGGGTTTTGTTATGGCATTTTCATAAATATTGTGTTCTCGCTTATCCCCTTCCTCCATTGCTCCACCTGCCTCACTCCCCACTGATCCCTTTCATTCCCCCAGTATTCTCCATTCTGTTTTCATAGCACATGTCCTAATAAAACTCTATAAAATGAGATATATGCATTGATTTGTTCGGTGTCCATCTTTTTCAAGAAGAGGAGTCGTCTTCTCCAATACTGTTCCCTCCAACTCTCCCAGACTCCAGATTGGGAGATCACAAGTATCAAAAAGAGTCTGTTTTCTCCTTTCATTCTGTCATCTGTTCTGAATTTACATTTTCATGGGCTCTGTCAGGTACAATGTGGCAGATGGCAAGTGAAATCCAATTAGTGGTGTCTTGAAAGTTGTGTCAAGACTCTTCAGTTAGGGCTGCTGTGTTGAGAAGACTCAGGATAGCTGTGAGCTCTGTTCACATGCAAAGGGAATCAGTAGCAATGATCTTCACTGACCTGATTAATTGATTAATGAATGGAAGCAGACATTTGTTTCTTTGTTTCCCTAAGGGCACTTTTTTTTTTTTTTCACAAAAATCTCAGAGAAAGTTGTTGAATAGCATGCCAATATTAAGCAGTGGCAATTACTTCGCTAGCATGGGTACAACATAAAGCTTTAAATCTCTAAGTTTGGAAAGGAAGTATGCATGGGACATTCAAATGTTCTAATCTATTGCTGGGAATATATGTGTAAACAAATATATGTGCACTATTCAGAAAAAAAGTGAAAAGACCCACATTCTCACCTGTGACCAAGCTTGTGACACCAAACAAACAGAAAGTATTTTTCACATTGAGTACTGAAGACATAATCTCAAAGCATACCTCTAAAGTGTCCCTCTAAAGGATGTGAGACTTAATAGGCCCAAACAACTGAGAAAATCTGTCTAATCATTCATTAAAACAAGTCTAAACAAACAAAAACATAGAATATACATGGGGTAGGAAAAGAAACTGATTTATACATATATAAACAAATATATATCATACACACAAGCACACACACAATGTGAAAACATTCCAAAACATAAGTGAACATTATTATTTTCTTCAACATTTTTTGAAAATAGATTCTGGCATACAATACATCCCCACCACAGTTTCCGTTCCCTCCACTCCTTCCAGTTTCCCCCAATCTTCCCACTAACTCTCCACTCCTGGCCTCCAAATTCACTTACCCTCAGTCTTCCTTCAGAAAAGTCTAGCCTACAAGAGACAACAGTCAAAAAGGACAAAACATGATACAATAAATAAGAAAAGACAAAAGCCTTCACATGGAGGCTGGGTATGACAACCAACAGGAGGAAAAGGGTCCCAAGAACAGGCAAAAGAGTCAAAGATACACCTGGACCCTCAGCTAGGAATTCCACAAAACCACCAAGCTAACAGCCATAACATCTATATAGAGGACCTGGTCCAACCCTTCCAGGCCCTGGAACAATGTTTTGTAACTAACAAGCCATTTGTATATCACATGTAAGCAGAAGACTCTATATTTAATTAAAGGAGCACTAGGTAACACACAGTATCTACAATAACAAAGTCAAAATATGAATACATAATTTATAATTGTATCCACCTGATCTATATTATTGTATATTCATTGTAATCCTTATGACAAAGGGGAAATAATAGAAAACTGATTTAAATGGCAAACTAGATAATATTAATTAACGCAAAAATTTCAAAAGTGGTGGAGGTAAGGCCCAGGAAATGACTCCATGGTAAAGTGCTTTCCTGGCGCGTGCAAGGCCCTGGGCTTGTTTGATAGCACTGCAAACTAACAAACATCAACCGATCCAAGGAGAAGAATGACAAGCAAAAGTGAAAGACAAACAGAATAATAGCAAAAATTATATAATAAGCACCCCTTAACTCTAATTACTGCCATTGTGAATTAGTGAACTATTCATTATAAAGTTTAAAATTAGAAGAAAAGAAAGATTTTAAGTCTTTGGATTATATACTATCTGACATAAATTCTGTGGATTCCAAAGAAACAAAATCCATGAGTTAAAAGTCAAAGATAGCTGAAGATATGTCATAAAAAGGGAGACTAGAGACAGTATGGCTGGAATACTGACAAAAGAAACCATAAAAGAGAGCCATAGACAAATATATCAATATAAATGAACAATTAGTGAGATTCTGTGCCAACTGTAAATAAATATGCTTGAATATACATAACATAATGCCATAATACAAAAAAGCAAAAATTTAGCACAAATGAATCAAGGAACAGATGATTTTGCAAGCATTGAAAATTTCAATTTCCTACTTTCAATGACATGTAGTAACTAGACAAAACCCAAAACAAACAACATGACTTACACAATACTATGGGCCACTTAGACATAGACATCTGGAGAACAGTTGCTTCAATGTCATAGGTTCTTACATAAGTCCACATGGACTGTCCTCCAAGACAGATCATGTGAGAGGCCATAACACAGACATAGATACATGTAAAATATTTAATCTCATAAAGTATTTCATTGGCCAAAAGCAAATAACAAACCATCAGAGGGAAACTGAGGAAATTCACAAGCATAAGAAATTAAACAACATAATCCTAAATAACAACTGGGTCAAAAAAAAAACGAACATAAATGAAATAAGAAAATACTTTGAGATGAAAGATGATTAAAGGAGTATATCAAAACCTTTAGAACTGCATAGAAGCAGAACATGAGGGAAATCCCATATATACAAGGATCCACATTGAGAATGAAGAAAATGACACAATCAATAACCCAATCTCTACTTTAATATACTAGGAATCAAGAGAAACTTAAAATTGAGAAAAGCAGAAGTAATTAAATAATATGAGAAGATAAATACATGAAATAGAGATGAAAATAAAAGCTATATCAAAGTCAATGAACTATTTGTATCAGCCAAGCAGTGAGCATAGGCCAATATCTATCAGCAAATTGATTAATGAACAAACTAAACACACATATTCATACAATGAAAGCCCAGGGATACACTAATCTGCCTCAATAATACGGGGGATAGAGATGTTTGGTCTTACCTAAACTTGATATGCCAGACCTTGTTGACTTCCCATGGGAGGCCTTACCCTTTTTTAGGAATGGATTGGGGGAAAATTGAGGAAAGCAGGAGAGGGACCTGTGGTTGGTATGTAAAATGAAAGAAAAGACTTTTAAATTAAAAAGTTTAAAATGAAATATTAGGGAGCCATAAGAAGAAATGATGTACTGACACAGTTAAGAACATTTTTAACGTGGACCTTAAATATGTGCAAAGTAGACAAAGACAGCCATAAAAGTCCATATATTATGTGATATCATTCATATGAAATGTTCAGAATAAGAAAATCCATGGAGACATAGTATAAAGTTGTCAGGGCTTAAGGGAAAGAGAAATGGACAGTGATTGCTAATGGCTTTTGTTGGGGCTGATGCAAAGGTACCAGAATTACATAATGGGAATGATTGTACTGCTTTGTGAACATATTTAGACGTACTTCCTTTCACATTTGAAATAACTAAGTTATAAAATCACATGGAATATCCTTATGCCTTCCAACTGTAATAAGTGGCAAAAAAGGTGTCATATTTCAGATACTCTATTGATAATCTTCTCAATTGACAAAGTTTTACTTTTTAACAGATAAGTGTACCAGAATGTGGAATTACCTGTTCTGAACTTCCCTGCTCCTTGTTCAGGAGTCAACCACAATGTATTAGTGAGTTCTCTATAAGCTGATAAATTTCCAGAATCCAGTCAGCAAGGGCAGAGTCTCTCCACAGAATTTTTAGACATCAAAATGGAATCTGCTCAGTACAGCAGTTAGCTCCATGAGCTCTCTGGTTACACCTATGTACCATGTATTTTCCAGTCCACTTTATTTTTTATTTACTTTTCTTATATACATGTTGATCCCAGTTTCCTCTCTCTCCCTCCCCCTCTCCCATTCTCTCATGCCCCTCCCCTGTCTATTTGGTGTTCGGTATGCTTCTTTTACTTTCATGAGCATGTCCTTCTTCAGATTGGGGATGTTTTCTTCAATGATTTTGTTGAATATGTTTTCTGCACCTTTGAGCTTGGGTTCTTTGCCTTCTTTTATGCCTATTATTCTTAGGTTTGGCCTTTTCACAGTGTTCCATATTTCCTGGATGTTTTATGTTAAGGATTTGTTGGATTTAAGATTTTTTGGGGGGTCGATGAATCTATTTCCTCTAGTTTATCTTCAGCACCTGAGATTCTCTCTTCCATATCTTGTATTCTGTGGCTTCCCGATCGTTTGCCCAGTTTTTCTATTTCCAGCATTCCTTCAGTTTGTGTTTTCTTTATTGTCTCTATTTCAGTTTTTAAGTCTTGTTTCCTTCATCTGTTTGTTTTTTTCTTGACTTTCCTTAATTTTTTTTAAAGAAATTTGTTCATTTCTTCCAATTTTTGTTTGTTTTTTCTTCCATTTCTTTTAGGGATTTTCTCAGGTCATCTTTGAAGGCCTCTATCATTTTTATGAAGTTATTTTTTAAGTTGTTTTCTTCTGCTTCATCTGCTTTTGTGTATTCAGGTCTAGTTGGTGTAGAGTCCCTAGATTCTGGTGGTGCCATGCTTGTCTTTCTATTGTCAGGTGTTTTCTTGTATTGCTGTCTTCCCATTGCTCCTCCAGTGGGTGTAGGTGGGGTCTCTCTCTATGCTACTCCCCTGGTGGGCTTAGGTTGGTCAGGAGTTTGATGGTGTTAGCTCTGGATGTTCCAAGCTCTCTAGGAGGTCTCTCCTCAGGCAGGGGCCTGGTGATGGGGGTCAAAGGTCAGACAGTTGGAGATTCAGGGTGGTCCTCCAGCAGAGGCCCAGTGATTGGGTCAAAGATCAGGCATGCGGGGACTCAGGATGGTCCCTGTGTTGATAGGCAGGTATCTGCAGAGATCAGACACTCCAGCAGAGACTGGGCAATGGGTGTCTCTGGCAGAGGCCCAGCGATGGGGGTCAAAGATCTGGCAGGCAGGGACTCAGGGTGTTCCCATATCGATAGGCGAGTCCAGTGTGCCAGTCTACTTTAATTGATTTTATTTGTGATGTGGCTGTGAGTACAAGCCAGGAGTCTTTATCAAGGACTCTCCATTTACATTCTGAGACAGTGTCTGGTGACTTTCAGCTTCCCAATTTGGCAAGACTAGCTGGCCAGCAAGCTCTAGGACCCGCCTATCTCCATTTCTTCAGTGTTATTATTAGTTATATACCGTGAAACTTGGCTTTTTGTGTGAACACTGGGGATGTGAATTCAGGTTCTAAGGCTTGCAGTCTACCAACTGAGCCAACTCCTCAACTCCTTCCTGTCTACTGTTTAGGACAAAGAAACATTTTCCCTTTTATCTCTTGTGTCAGCCTGACCACAGGCACAGCAATATATCAACTAACTCATAACCAACATTCTAAAAAGAGATCAGATTAGAGATTGGCTTTCTCTTTCAGTAACCAAGACATTAACACTAAAAAGTTGCTAAGCATGATATTAGTGAATCTGAGGAAGGGGGTAGTCTGCTGCCTGCTCCATTCACACAGCTATAAATTGTTCTTGCTGGTGACTTGAAATTTGTTTGCCAACTGCTTACCAGGTCACTACTTTCACTGAACAACTTCTAGGTAGTTTAAGATAGCAGAATGATTTATTTATAACGTTATCTCCCGTTAATGCATTCAAGAACTAACCTTGTGCTAGCAAAACCCACACCTATATTCTCATTCTAAGGGACTAGAACTAAACCATAACACCAATTAATGTAAGTTGTCTTCTGTGTTTGACAATCCACAATAAATAACTTCAGTTCAATAAACAACCCTGCTTCTCAGACTGAGTCAGCACTCTTCAAAGTTCCTGCCAGGCAATTACCTGGTGGTAATCCTCCCTATAGATCAGAGTGTTGCTCTGGGATCTTTTCCTTAACTTTTAAAGCATTTCTGTGTTTAAATTCAGTTGCTCCAAATTTATTTTATCACCCCACTTTTTTTTTTTTTTTTTTTTTTTTTTTTTTTTTTAACACTGTATGGTCACAGATCTAGCCTTGCCTTTCTTTTCATTTTTTTTTTTTTTTTGTGTTTTCTTTTTTTTTTTTTTTTCCATACAACCTGGAACATACACATTTTCTCCTTGCAGCTTTGCAATTAGATGCTGCCTAGAATGAGTGCCACATTCCTTTTCCAATTGTAATTTCTCTAGGTCTTTATTTCTTCATAAATTGCTAGAACCAGTGTGCTTGTTGAACTATCATTTGCAATTATGCTGTCTTGACCTCAGTTTCCAGAGCCTGACATATTGTGTATAGGTTCTTTGTGATCTAGCCTTTCTTAGGGCCAAACTATTTCTCTCTTGGAGTCTTAGCCTAGTCCAAATCCCCAGGCTTTCTGCATCTCTGAGAAGATATTACACAGTTCTCAGAATCAAGCACAGCAAGTCTGTCTTCTCTTGACAAAAGCAATCATTAATCAATTCACTGATAACTGTTGTCACCTTTCTGTACAGGAATAGTACATCTGGGATGCCTATAATTTTTCTTGCTTTCTATTTGTAAGAAGCAGTCCCTTTCTCATTCTATTTAAATGTGTAGAGAGCATATGCTCAAAGCTGGAGATACTTTGGACATTAATGGTGGGTTGGAGTGAAGAGGTATGACAGTCTTTCAGTGTACACAAACTATCTAACTCAAAGATGGTTCATTCCTGAATGTGAAAACATGCAGAAACCCAAGCCCTTTCCTATCTCCCTCTGAATTCATAAACGTGTTAATTGACTGTGTTGCTTGAGGGTAGAGTTAACATGGAGAAAAAGAAGTCAGTTTTGTACTTTGGGAAAATAACATGTATTTCAGTCATGTGTTTTTATTGTTTGAAGATTTACTTTCCAGGATAGAGCCTCTGTTCCTCATAGTTTTACATGAAACAACAATGAGTACAAATGATTCTTTATTGGTAGTGGTTACTCCTATGAATCTTACCTTCTATGCTGAAGGATAATGCTGTTGTACACTGTAAAGATTTGTCACTCATACTGGTTTAATAATTGCCAGTAACCGGGCAGCAAGTATAAGAGGGGCTACCAGACTCAGAGAATTCTTCAAAGAGGAAAGGCAGAGACACATTCACCAGCCAGACTCAGAGGAAGCAAGATGAAAATGCCTTATTGAGAAAAGCTAACAAACAACGTGGCTAAATATAGATAAGAATTAAGGGTGAGTTTAACTCATAAGAGCTAGTTGGTAATAAGCCTGAGCAATAGGGAAAATAGTGTATAACTAACATTCACCTCTGTATATTTATTTGGGACTGAACAGCTGTGAGACCAGGCAGGACAGAACCTTCTGTATACAATTCTAACAATTCTATAAAAGAATAAGCAAAAAAAAAATGCCTTGTAAGTCTCCAATCTACAGGGATGTAACTGTGCTAACTATAGTGATAGCAACACTTTAAACAAAAGAAGCAGAAAAGTGCATGGTGCTAGTGGTACAGCTATATTAGGATTCCAACCTTCTTACAACCTGTTCTCATACCCAAGAGTCCAATGACTCCAATGACAAATATCTGGGGAAATTGGGGAAATTTGGGTAACCTTTCAATGATTCATCTGGTTCAAATCTCTTATTTTATCACAGCTTAAATTTGTGCAACCTCTGATGCAAAATTACTCAGTTTTGGTTAGGAAGTGCTTATGATGTGGTGTTTTGTATTAGACACTGTGACAGGTACTATATATATTCAAATACCAAGGTGCCTAGGACATAGTCCCAACTTGCAGTAGGCCTGCCAACCATAACCTATAAAGATGGGAAGGAGATAAAATAGGAATAGAGAAGCAATTAATTCTGAATCAGGGGTCAATTATAGAGAGGAAAGCATAACAGCCATTTATAATTATGAATTACTGTGCTATGTCTCCCTGGGATATTTTTAATTATGAAATGGAGGACTCTATCATCTCTTAATATAATTTCCACTGTCTGCAAAATCTTAATAGAAAGGATTTTTGTTTAAACACAGAAGATTTAAAGCATTGTTCATCCATTTTGCCTCCAGAGATCCCCTTCCCAAAACCATTGCAAAAGATTTGTAAAATATTTATAACTCTTTGAACAAAAGCAGACAGGAAAGAAGACAACCGACAAGAAGTATCTAAATACTAAGAGACTGCAAGTATTTCCCATTAGGTTTAGCACCTCAGGGTTCTCTCAGACTTCTATGCCCAAAGGAAACAAAGAATTTTACATGTGGAGAGGATCAGAAATTGGTTGCATATCTCTGAATGCAAGGTATACAGAAAATTTCACAACTGAGTAGAATTGACTGAAAACATACCTAGGAGCAATCAGACGATTAGATTAAAATGTCCGTTAGGAAACTGAGCCACACTCCCTCATCTTCTACACAAGGGCACTAGGTTTAGCTGGAGAAGCATGAGGCTCCACCCCCAAAACAGGAGGATTTAATACAACACAGTAAAATAAAATGATATAATCTTGAAAATTATCAAATTGCAAAGACAAATTTCCTTTAAAGAGAGTCACACAGCAAGCAGAATTAACATTACAACAAACAACAGAAGGCAGCAGAGAAACATCTCAAGGAGCTGAGGGGCAAAACTGTTAAATTCAAGTGTTGTATCTAGATGATACATCATTCCACTGAAGATGAAGTGGAAATAGTTAACAGATATAAAAGAAAGTTTAGATTTTACTTTTCATGAAACTGAAAGAACTATTGAAGGCTATTCTATAGCAAGTAACAGAGAGAAGGAAGGCAGGACGTGATGGGTAAATTTATGTAATTATTGACTATAAAACAGAAGCCTTTCTTAAAATAAATAACATTAAAATTAAAAGCAGTATCAAGAAAGACACAAAAGAGTGTATGCGATTTTTTAAAATCTTTTTTGCTAGTATTGTTACCCCATTTAAGAAAATATAGAGATATTGTATAAATTGGGATAATGGAAGAAATTAATTAAAAAGCAGAGTGTAAAAAATTTACAATATGCTCATTTCAAGTATCTTGTTGTATATTAATTATAAATATGCTATACTTCTAACAGAATGGAAATTCTAGAAACTTATTTCTATTGTATAACTTCCTATACTGAGAAACTTTTATATCAAACTTCAACATCCTTTCATTAAAGGAAAATAAAAATAATACAATATAATTATAGCTTCCAAACAAGTGAAAGATACAAACATTATTTTTTCTTTGTAATGGAATCCAAAGTAAATAAGAAAGAATGAAATCAGAAAAGAAATAATGTAAGATGGTGGTAAGGGAAGAAAGATGAGAGATACAGGGTAGGAGAAAAGAAAGAAAAAATGATATTAGAGATAGAATACCCAGAAAAATTGAAGGAATTAATCCTAATAAAGTAGTGCTCAAATGAATGGAAAATAAATCTAGTAGAAAAAAATTACTACTTATTACTACATACTAACATTGATGTGTATGAATATATTATCTTTGATATATGAATCTTTATGAGAGAAAAGTTCACTGGTGTGTGTGTGTGTGTGTGTGTGTGTGTGTGTGTGTATAGTCTTTGACAGATACATTCTTAAATTATGAAAGAAAAGCAAAACTTAAGAGATTCAAGAGATATACATCTTTTATCTAGTATAGCTCTATTAGTATTTCAGAAAAAAATATTTTAAGTCTAAAATGCTGAACAAAACATAGCACCAAAGAACTAATGACAAAATATTTTCACAAGCTTTCTTCATAGCCAGAAATATCAAATAGAAAAAAAATGAAAGGAATATCAATGTGAAGAATAGAATCAAAATGCTCAAACTTAATTTTGTTCCCAACAGAGAAAATGCTTACCTTTATACCATTTGTTGAATAACCATAGAAATGAGTCAGACACTGTTTCACAAGCAGTGTAGACTAAAGTTAGTTCCATGGAGGCTCAATCCTCCGATCATGATAACTCTAAACTGGAAATTAACGAGTTTCTTGGTTTCAAAGAACAATTATTATTAACACCACCTCCTAGTATCTAAAAACAGAGTATCAATTTTTCAACTTAAGGAACAATGTTAGAAATTATAAAATATTAATATATAGACAAATAAGACAATGATGCTTATTAAATTACAACTAGTTACAACTCTCTCTCTCTCTCTCTCTCTCTCACACACACACACACACACACACACACACAAGAGCCGTGAACTGTCTAACAAACACCTCAGTGCCAACCACTCTTTTGAATTGTTAGTCAAGGAGTTCAAGAGACTTCCAAAAGTATATATGTTATCATTGTTGTTCTAGATCACTTCCCAGAACTTAAAGACCCTACTGATGTCCAACTGGACTCAAGATTTAACTAAAGCTGTCTAATTGGACTCAAGATCCACTCAATAGGAAAGGAATTCATTTTCACATTTTAAAATATAGCCAAGAACCCATGGCTGGAGAGATCATAGACAAAAACTCACAACTCTCATTTCCCTAAATCAATATAGTTTCTCACTGTATTCTGAATACTTACTCTTATTCCTATTAGTAAGTATAATACACGTTATCTTACCAAAGAAGCTTCTTTTTGCAACATATGGATGCTATTACAGAAGTCCATGACTGATAAAACTACAGGTATGTGGCCATGACATGCACAGCCCCAATAAGTCCATGTACAGCTCAACCTCTACATCTAAGGCTCAGGTAATGTCACCGAAGAAGAGACAGCAAGATGAGAAGAGCTAGAGGACTAGGACTCATGCTGTATGACAGTATTTTCTAGATGTGACAAGGATGTTACATCCATGAAATATTAACAATATGTCTGCCTAAACAAGACATACATAATGACAACACCACTTTACAAACAGTCACAGAACAAATGAATCACAGACCAGAAGCCCAGAATTAGTAAAGTTGTTCTTGAAATCTGGGTCTTCCTATTCTAAAGTCTGTGCTACTATGCTAATACAGTAGGTATATTTTGGAAACAAAATATCTCAGAATAAAATTCTCTTTATTTTCATGACATTACTTGAATCACAAAGTCACTTAATTAGTTTGCAATTAGTTTTCTTTTTGTATTTTATTTAAACTGTATTTTTCATTTTACATATTAACCCCAGTTTCCCTGCCCTCTCCTTATTCTTCCCCACTCCCTACCTCCCCCCTTCCAACTCTGCATCCACTTCTCAAAGGGGGTGAGGCCTTCCTAAAAGAATCAACAAAGTCTGGCATACCAAACTAAATGAAGATCAAGTCCCTCCCCCATTGTATGAATGCTGAGCAAGGTATCACAGTATAGAGAATGGGCTTCAAAGAGCTAGTTCATGCACCCAGGATATGTCCTGGTCCCACTGCCAGGGAAGCCCCAACACATCAAGTCACATAACTGTCATGCACATTCAGAGGGCCAAGTTCAGTCCCATGCAGGTTCCCCAGATGTCAGTTAATAATCTGTGAGCTTCCACTACCTCAGGGCAGCTGTCTCTGTGGTTTTCCCCACCATGATCAAGTAGGCTTCATCCCAGAGATGCAGGAATGGTTCAAAATACAAAAATCTGTCAATGTAATCCACCACATAAATAAACTGGAATGAAAAAATTAGATGCTGTAATAAGCCTTCGACAAAATTCAACATCTCTCCATGATAAAGGTCTTGGAGTGATCAATTATACAAGGAACATTCCTAAATATAATGAAGGCAATATACAGCAAGCCAACATCAAATTAAATGGAATGAAATTCAAGGAGATCCCACTAAAATCAGGAACAACACATGGCTGATTACTCTCTCCATATCTATTAAATATAGCTATTAAATATAGTACTCAAAGTTCTAGCAATAGTAATAAGAAAACAAAAGGAGAATAAGGGGATACAGATTGGAAAGGAAGAAGTCAAACTTTCATCATTTATAAATCATATGATAGTACATATAAGTGACCCCCAAAATTCTACCAGGGAATCCTACAAATGATAAACACCTTCAGTAACATGCAGGGTATAAGATTAATTCAAAATTCAGTCGCCCTCCTATATACAAATGATAAATGAGCTGAGAAAGGAATCAGAGAAACATCACCCTTTCCAATAGCCACAAATAACATAAAATATCTTGGGGTAACTCTAACCAAACAAGGGAAAGACCTGTATGACAAGAACTCTGAAAAAGTCTCTGAAGAAAATACTTAAAGATATCAGAAAATGGAAAGATCTCCCATACTCTTGTATAGGCAGGATCACCATAATAAAAATGGCAATCTTACCAAAAACAATCAGCAGATTCAATGCAATCCCCCATCAAAATCTCCACACAGCTCTTCACAGACCTCAAAAGACAAACAATCAACTTCCTATGGAAAAACAATGACAACAAAAAATCCAAGATAACCAAAACAATCCTGTACAAGAAAGGAACTTCTGGAGGCATCACCATCCCTGACTTCAAGCTCTATTATGGAGCTACAGTAATAAAAACAGCTTGGTATTGACATTAAAACAGACATGTGGACCAATTGAATGGAACTGAAGACCCTAATATTCCTCAGTTTATCACCATAAAATAATTACCCAAATTAAAAAAAAATTCTCACCTAAACAGTTATCTCATAACTTTCCGATCCTATACAAGGGGAAATCATTCAGAGGCTAGTTAAAAACAAACAGAAAGAAAACAAATAATTCTTTCATCTTTTGGTGTGGCTGAACAGAGAGTTACAAGTAGATTCATCAGAGGAAATTGCTAACATGCCCACAGGTGTGGAGACCCCATATACAAAAGTGTACTGATGGATCCACTATGGAAAACATAAAGTTCTAAGAACTCCTCCATGGCTTATGAAGAAACAGGAGCAAGCAGCATCCTTCATTCCCAATAATAAGCTTATTAAAGTCCTGTGTCTGCAGTGACTCCTCGGGTGTAATGATATCAGAAAATATGAGAGAAGGAGGGAGCTGGACACACTCTGTGCATGGCACAGATACTGTCTAGTGGAAGAAAGTACCTTGGAAGCCCCTTATGCTGTGCACTTACAGAGAACACAACGCAAAATCTGGGAGGGAACTGAAGCCTTCATCTGTTCTTCCATTCTCCCACCAGATGGGAATTTTGTGTTTACTTAACCACTTTCATTCTCTGATTTTGTTTTCTTAAGTAAATATTCCTTAGACAGCTGATCAGGAACATTGCCAAGAAGGGCTCTTGAAGAAGGTTGGTTTCCTTGACATACTTAGCCATTTCCTGTGTCCCCTGCTTAATGGACACTTCTTTTTAACAACTTAGATTGGAGCCAGAAAACTTGTTATACAAGGACAGCAAACATCTGTTTTACAGGCCTGATTGTCTCCCACAGTTACTCACCTCTGCTGGGGTACTGACAAAGGAGTCATGCCAGTGAATGAGTCTGCAATATTCTGCTGAACTCTATCAGAACAGGGCACAGGTCAGATTTATATCATGGGAGAGGCTTTGTGAGCCCTTATGTAAACCCCAATGGTTTAGATAAGGAGGCTGTATATTCCATCAATGTGTCATTCCTCCTTCTGGTGAAATTTCCTAATTAAATTGGTTATTTTTATGCTTCCTGGTGGCTCACGATTGAAAGAGCAGGAAACACACAAAAAGGCAACTTACTAATAGACACACACAGTGAAATGATGTATGTAAAAACAGGTTTGAAAACCCTGTAAGACATTACAATTGGAATAGGCATGAACAGATTGGACAAGAGCACTTGCATTCACACAGTCCATCGATCAAGCATTTTTTAAAGAGTAGGTCAAGTTGTGTGAGATCCTAGACATGAACAGATAATCAGCAAGTCCTTCATAAGGACCACCTATCTGCTCTGTTATAGACAGGAAAACAAGTGCCATGGGCCAAACTCTACAGCAGATGACATGCCAGGCTATCTCTGTTGACTATCTATCCTCTGGTGTCCTTTGATACATACCCTCCACATCAGTTCCTGTAGCTGTTCTGCTTTTCATATTAGTTAGTCTAAAGGAATAAAGAACCACAACACAGGGAATGAAAACACGAAGAGACTACTACTCTCCACAATAATCTTGTTAGCCTGCCACCAGGCAGAACACAACAAATGTTCAGTTAGGTTTTTTCCTACTATCAAAAACAAATACTTGACAGACTTTAATGATCCCTCATGGATGGGGAGTGGATGGGAGATGGGAGAGGAGGTCTATGGGAGGGTGGGAGGGAGAGGAAACTGGGATCCATACATAAAATAAGAAAAAATATTTAAAAAATACTCAGAGGACAAATGACAGAGACAAAAGGATGAATGGTTGACACAAGGGCCATTTCTGCTGCAAAGAGAAAGGAAAGCCCTTTCAAGGCTTAGGAGAAAAAAACAAAAGAGGGATTTAACTCAAATGAACAGCCCTCATATCAAGGGAAGAGGCCCAACAGTAAGCTGCGATGAGTTACAGAAATTGTTTGAAGCAAGGAAGGTATATGGACAGAAACCAGAGAAAAGGGGAGGGAATTAAGAGAGAGACAACTTATCAGAAGCCTGAAGTGAGGAAACAAGAGGCCCTGCTCTGAGTCATGTACATGGTGTGGCAGGTGGTGCTGTGTTAAGGCAGCTTTCGTGACCCCATGGATCTTTTGCTACGTCTACATCTGAGTTTAATTTCCCTGCATTACCTTATCATCATGTCCTGGTCAGACGTCAGCCGATCTGTCTCCCTAGCTCAGTCCTTGGCTGGATTTACAGAACTGGGGCTGGGTCAGCTTCTAATGAGAAGCAAACAGGGTTGGGGGAGCTGGAACTGGACTGCATGATCTGGCAGCAGCCTCTGGGGTGGAAAGGAAGGGAAGTGCTTTTCAGTAGGGGTTGGAGTGCATGATTGCTGGATTGCAACACGGAATACATATCTTTGGGTGACTTCCCAGCTGCAGAATCCTGGCTGCAATTAGAAACCTATATGTCTCGTCATTTCATCATTTTTATACATTTAGGAGCTCAAGTGTTTACTCTAGCAGGCTGCAGCTGCGATGATGTTAACTCCCAGCTGTCGTTTAGTTGAAATGCCACAATGAAAACTGTGGGCCAATATGACCGGAAATCAATTTGAGAACTGAGTGAAGAAGTGCAGAATGAATTAATGATGGTTAGTGCTCTCACTGTTGGCTGTGGCCAGGTGAAACACCTATATTTAGAAAAAACAAACAACAAAAACACAAAAACAAAGGAAGGGAACCCAAGAGGAGTACAGATACTTGCTGAGTGCCCTGGACAGGAAATAGAAAAATAATGTTATCCCAATGGTAATTCTGGCCCAGCCACTGGCATCTCATTAGGCAGACTTCTGGTTTTCTTCTTTCCCAGGCTCCCAGGTCAGACTTAACTCCAGAGTTCAGAATTCAAACACATCCTCCCTGGATCCAGGAAGCAGGTGCTCTTGGAAGAAGCAAGCTGCACTGTCAACAGAATTATAGCAGCTAGAGTGAAGATTTCAAGTGGTCTGAGTTTATTTCTGGGTAAATGTACCTATGTACATCCCCCTGTGGCATGACCTTTCTCTCATCATTTCTGTTTATATAAGGACTTCTGGTGCACATGTTATATCACCAGGGAAGACTAGAGATCAGAATCGGAGACAGCTGGAGGGGTCAAGGGCTTATAGAGACACTGCAGCCCTAGAGTGCTGGGCAACTTCAGGTTGTAACACTGGTGTTATGTGTTGAAACGGAATGAACATGAGTATCCAGCAGGTTGTAAAAGAAGGAATATGCACAGAATATGTGGCATGACAGTTTTCTGGGTTGTCAATTTGACTATATGTGGAATGATCTACCCACACACCTGTTGTGATCTGGATTTTGAGGCAGGAAGACTCCATGCCTTTAATTTGGATCTTGATGCTGGAAGACACCTGCTATTGATCTGGATCTCGAGGTGCATTACCACACCTTCTGTTAGAAGCCTATATAAGGACAATGGAAGAAGTAAGGTTTCCTGCTTCCTTGCCTGCTTCTCTTCACCATGTCAGCACATCCATTCCTTTATTGACATTGGAACCTGTGTCTTTGGAATTCCAGCATATACATACAGAAGACCAACCGAGACACCTAGCCTCATGGGACGGAGTAACAAACAGATGCTTGGATTTTCTAATCACTGCTAACCATTGCTGGAGACTGCAGCCTGTAAGTCATTCCAATGAGTTCCCTTTACACACCTTTACACACACACACACACACACACACACACATATGAGAGAGAAAGAGAGAGAGAGAGAGAGAGTTTCATTGCATAAGTTCTATAACTCTAGAGAACCCTGACTAATACATGTGGGCAGGATGACCACTCCATATCCCATGTAAAGACCAGGCAACTATGTAAGTACTATGTAAGTACTTTTTTTATTTCTCTAATAAAGACCATGACCCAAAGTAAAGGATTTATTTTGGCTTACAGTTAGTTCCACACAGTAGTTACAAAGGAAAACAAGAGCAGGAACTCAACTCAGGAACCTGGGAGTGGGAGCTAATGCAGAGGCACGGAGGAGCGCAGATTAGTGTCATGTACCTCATGGCTTGCTCAGCCTGCTTTCTTATAACACCCAGGACCAGCAGCCTCGGGGTAGCACTATCACAGTGATCTGGGACTTGGCACATTAAACATCAATCAGAAAACACACCACAAACTTGCCACAGGCCAATCTGATGTGGACATTTTCTCAATTGAAGTTCCCTCTTCCCAGATGACACTGGCTTGCATCAAGTTAACATTAACCTACTCATCACAGTCAGATGTGGTCAGGATCACTGAGAATCATAATGAGATACAACTTGATTAGAAGTGCATAGAAAGAAGCATGGAACCCCACTGTCCACACAAAAAATGCATAGACAGGAAAGAAAGCATTTGGATTCCAAAGGGCATATAGAGATTAACTGTACCATCTACAAGCAACAGTTTTATTCACAGGCTCTGCATTGGAACCCAAAACATTCCATAAAAAGATTAAATAAAGTTCCAAACAGCAACATTTGAGTTTTCTGTATGCCAATCACTCTGTTCAATGAACATAAATAGTGATATGTAGCTTCCCACCACTTCACAGTTTCTGTCTCTCCTCATCATTCCTCTGGCTTCTGTTCTATGATAAGTCTACCATGGATGCATGTGTACTCAGCATATATTTTCTTACCATACTTTCCTCACCAACACAATATAACACACTACATTAGGTATTGCAAGTAAGCAACATGTGATTTAAAGTTTATAATAAGTTATGTTAGGTTACATGTAAATGATGTTACTTTACACAAGAGGCTTAAGCATCCAAAGATTTTGTTACAGAAATTGAAGGGGGTCAAGGAGTCACCACCCCATCCCAGACAGTAATGATATTGACAAATACACAGAGAGGTCTAGAAAGTAAAATAATAAAAATTCTGTCTTAGATAGGAAATGTTCTTATAGCTATTAGCTATCTTCAATTTATTTCTCAGGAAGAAAAACTGTATCATGCACTGGTGTTACATACATTTGTTTCAGGCTGCTCCAGGAAACAGCCTGAGATGGTGCACAGGTTGCTTAGATCTTGCCATCTCTCCAGTGAGCTAAATATGTACATAACCATAGCAAATTGTACAGCAACTGGAATGCTGTTGATCACAAAGTGCCTGCAAAAAGGACTGACTTTTGCCCAAGTGGGGTATGGTTAATATGAGACCAGTTAGGAGAGATTCTAGAAGTCTATACCTAGGAGAAAATAGAATTGGATAAGAAAATTTGGAAAAGACAACTTGGTGGTGGTAGTGTGGCTATAATTTTAAAAAGGAAAAAGACCTGACAGTTGAAAATGCTCAGCCTACAATAGGAGGAATGCATGGTAACAGTAACAGAGGCCTGTGTGGAAACAATGTACCACATTTTGTAATAAGAATTTCAGGTGTTTTATTATTTAACATTTAACACATAATTATCAGGGTACTGTTATATAATTATCTTCAAATTAAATATGAGGAGAGCAAGGCATATAGAGATTAAACACACAGACAAATGTCCACATACATAGTGGAAGAAATAATTTAACCTTTATCCCAGGTAAATGTGATGTTAATATTCAGTCTCTTGCTTACAGTTTTGACTTCCATTGAATCTAATATATGGAGTTTAAAAAAAAAGGCTAAAGAAATGGCACAGCAATCAAGAGTATGCTTTGTTCTTGTAGAGGAAATGAATGTGGTTCCCAGTGCACATAGCAGGCAGTTTACAACCGCCTGTAAACACACACACACACACACACACACACACACACACACACACACACAAATAAATAAGTAAACACTAAACAAATATCTTTTAAAAACCTAAAGAAGGTCTATGATTTTGGTATAAGTACTTTCCAAAGAAGGCTTGTGTGTGAATATGGTCCCCAACAGAAGCAGAGACAGGCCCTGGAGAAGTGATTGGATCCTGGTAGGTGCACTGTTCCTAAAGGGCATACTCAGTCACACTGGGTAACCTATGGCAGTGTTGGAGCTAGGTTCCACATGCGGAAAGATGGATCACAGGAAGAGCATCTTTGAAAGGGGTTTACCCTGGCCAATTCCAGTTTGTCCCTCTCTCAATTTTCTTGCCACCACAAGTAGTTTTTTTGTGTTTTTTTTTGTTTGTTTGTTTGTTTTGTTTTTTGTTTTGTTTTGTTTCATTTTGATTGTTGTTGGGTTTTGTTTTTGCTTTTTGTTTGTTTGTTTGTTTTTGGCTGGAACTGCTTCCCTCATGATGTTCTTTCTCACCCCAGGCCCAGAAACAACAGACCTAAGCGACGGCAGACTGAAGCCACCAGAACCCTGAGCCCAAATCACTTTTTCCTTCTTTGGTTTTCTCAGATATTTGTCAGGTGCTGAAAAGATAGGTAAGTGGGAAAGAGGACAAAGATGATGAAGTTCCCCAGATTATGAAGAGATTTGAGTATCATCCTGAAGTCTAGATCTTTAGTCTAGGATTTGTCCAAATGTTCTGTAGTTCACTGACATCAGAACACTTACTGTTCCTAAGAGGGGTCAGTAGTCAGCTATTCCAGGCTCCCTCAAAGCTCTCCAATAGTAAACTTTGGCGTGAGAACAAACCACTGTAAGACAGATGAGTAAAAATTAGATAAACATTGTTTTTTGTCAACATATCCCCAAACTGAAAATCTAGGATATAATCCAGGAGCCTTGTCAAATAGCCTCATTTGTCTCAGTGAGTCTGAGTTGAGCTCACGAGCATTCATATAAACTATGTGAGTTGATGGACATTGAATAAGGGAGAAAAGCCTTCACATCTGCATAGTAGAAACAAAGGAAATAACTCTTCTGGAAATACAGATGATTTAAAACAGAGGCACAGCACATTGGCCAGTAGATTAGTCCCATAATCCAAGTGAAATGTGATGAAAATTCAAACCAAATGTGTGGCAATGAAAAAAGGGATGTTATAAAACTGAACTCACGAAGATCTGATATTAGATGAAATATATGGATGAAAGGCACTAAAAATGTCACTGAGCTTTTCAGATTTGGCTCTTGGATACAGTATGATAATATCAGGTAAATGGGATTTATTTAATAGTGAAGAGAGGTCATAAGGTGTTTTGCAAATGATGTTTTGTGTCAAACAAACATTTATTATGAACTAGGACTTAGATAAGGCCCTGGGAGCACAAAGGACAAAGATAATGGCTGCACAGTTCCCTTGTGTGAAGATTGTTCTGTGTGATAGGAGAGGGCCAGAAGACCAATTAAGAGAGGTTTGAGCAACCTTGACAAAGCACAAAAGAGGAAACAGGGCCTTGAGGAACAAAGGGCTTTCTAGAGGAAAAGACCTCAGAGCCTCCTGAAGGTAGGGAAATCTGCTCTGACAGCCACAAAGCTTAGAGTTATCAGGATTTTTATAGTTCTTCAGTAGGAAAGTGTGCTCTTGCAGTTCTATTGGAAAAGACACTTTTACTACTTGTGCTAGTTGGGTTCACATTGCTGTGACAAATGACCTGAAATACACAACTTAAAGGGAGTAAAGATGCATTTAAGCTTGCCATTTCAGTCTATGGTCACAAAGAGTGGGGAGGGGGACAGTTAGAAATATATCCCTTAGGACTCACATCATATGGTCAGCTTTTTAGAATAGCCCATCAAGTTATGAATCCATCAATGGGATTCATCTACTGAAGAAATCACATCCTCTTGGTCCAATCCCTTTCTCAAAACCCCACATAACAATGGTACACTGGAGACACTTTGGGGAGCACATTTTATACAAAGACAGATGACCACTTCTTTTTTTTCATATTTCAAACTTTTTTAATGCAAGAAATTAACAAAGAAAAGCAAATAACCCAATTATTGAGAACATATGAAATGACTTGCTCCTTTAAATTATGGAATTTCAAGAAATATTACTGTTCATCAAAAAAAATGATGGTCCCTTTTTAAAAATTCTTTTGTAACCTTTCATTCTCTTATTCAATGATAGGTCATTTAAAAAACATCTCAATTGTTCTTAGAGGTGCATAGTTGTATTCCCAGCAACTGACAGAGCGTCAGGCCAATCTCTGTGAGTTTGCAGCCAGCTCAGTTCCCATAGTGAATTCCAAGGCAGCCATGGCTATGTGGACATATCCTATCTCAAAAAATACCCCCAAAATGTCTCAAATTATGGAACTTTTCTTAATATAATCTGGACAGACTTGTTTTCTCAACTCATATCAAGAGAACTGTGTTAACAATGAAACTCAGAAACAATATAAAAAGTCCATTCACAGAGGTATGTAAATCCATCGAATCCATTGACAGCCATCTAGAGGGGACTTCCATGACCTTCAAGTGATAAGAGACAGAAGGAGCAGTGAGATATCTTCTCCTTCAGCATTATAATGATACTTTTGGGACCCAGAGAGTTAACTCAGTAATACTGCTTCTCTTGGGTACCAAAGTTTGGTTCCTAGCACCCACATCAGATTGGTCAGAACTAGCAGTTCCTAGAGATCTGGTACATTCTTCTGGCCTTTTAGGGAAACAGATATGCAAATGGTGAAAAGACAAATGCATTTGATTCCATATTATAAGAAGGTTGTATTCATGTGCCTGTTATCTTAAAAAAAGACTGAAATTTATCTTTGGTGTGTAAGTTTGGCCAGAGTGTTTACCAAGTACATGCTTGGTAACAGTGTTGACCAAAAGACAGTGTATGATCCCTTGTGACTGGACATACAGACATTTGTAAGCTGTCTTGTGGGTGCTGGAAATCAAAGTTAGGTCCTATGGATGATTAGCCAGTGTTCTAAGGGTTGAGCCTTTTATTCAGCCCTACAAAATGTCATTAATAGTAGTAAGATGTGAAAGGCTGGTCTAGGTTCATCTTTCATGAACCATGATGACCCAGAAGATATATAAAATGAAAGCATATAAACTAACTTAGACTTGGTGCTTAAAGAATTTTCTGAGCACAAATCTCTACAAAATGAGGAAAAAGTACAAAAAGTGATCAGGAGAGAAACTGACAAAATAAAAATCTTTAAAAGATGGTTGACCAATTAACTAAAGCCACAAGAGTGAGATTTATCTCCTTGTGGTATATAGGCAACAATTAGAGCCCACAAGCTTACATGTCAAATGTACCCCTGCTTCAGTTTGGACCTCCTGAAAGGAGAGAAAAGGAACTTGCATGCATGAAGTCTGACTTGTCTGAATGGGATCATAATCTGCTTCCCTGGTGGCTGCAAAGCCATCAGTTAGGAACTCTGATTAGTGGTGACTCCAGGTTTTCAGCAGACCCTGAGACTTGAAGTAAAGTCACTCTAAGGCTGGGGCTATCAGGCATTTAAAAAGAACTGTGGAATTTGTAGCAACAATTAATGGAGGGAGATGCAGGTGTGAAAGCCTAAGGATCAAATGCCAGAGAGCAGGGCTTGGGGTGTACCTCAGGACAAGCTGACATGAACTGGACTCTGCATCCACTCAGCTGTGAACACCACTTCTCTAGGAAAAGAAGAATAAAGCAACATGACACTTAATGCCAGCTGGGGTAGAATGTTTCTGTTCTCAACAGCCCTCTTCTCTCAAGAGGAAAAGAAAACTTGAGTTTGGGATATTTTAAGCCAGGAGTGGATGAATGACAACCGGGTGGAAGTGAAAAAACACTTAGGTATACATGTCAGAGGGCGGGGACAATGAAGACCCGAACTTGAGCCTCACAACTAATGCTAGTTAATGCCTTTCAAAAGATATTCATGTAGAAATACCATGTATGTTCATTTTCATGTGAGAGACCAATGATGTAATCAGATTCTCTAAGAGATCCATGATCTAAAATTAAGAACCATGACAATCAGATTTAGCAGTATAAGAAATAACAGTCTTTCTTGCCCAGACCTTGTAGCACAGACTGTGAGAAATGACACAAAGATTAATAAGCTCTGTAGTTGTATATGAAAGTGCACAACAGACATGAAAGATCAAAATCTCCAATTTTAGCACTAGTACTGCCTAGTGATGAGCCCTGAGAGTTTGAGCTGATCTGGAAGTTAAATTCTCAGGCAGAACAGCAAATTAGTAGCCCTTTTTAGCAAAGCGCTAGAAAGAATCAAATTTCTCTAGAAATAAACTGGAGATTTTAGATTTAAACATCAAATATGCCAAGCAAATACAGAGCCTGAATCATTATTTCTCAGACTAATTGTTCAAGTATACAACAGTGATCAATAATTGAATATTTCTAATATGACAGGCACTGTTGCTAGTAACACACAAGGATTTTCTACATTTAACCCTCAAAACCTCAAGATGAGACAAGAACTTAATTTAAAATATTTCTAAAGGCCTTAATATATCCACCGATGAGATGGTAGTTTGTGCCAAAAGCCAGAATTACAGCCTATATTTGCCAAGCTATAACACTGTGTTACAAGGACAGATATATATATATATATATATATATATATATATATATATATATATATCTGTGTGTGTGTGTGTGTGTGTGTGTGTGTGTGTGTGTGTGTGTGTGTGTGTGTGAAGAGACCATCAATCCTTAAGCAGTATGCTAAGATCTCCAGATCATCTGCCAAGCCATCCATGTTCAAAGTTGGGCCTATGGAACATCAGCATAGGCATCAATAGGAATTAATCATAAATGCACAGTGTCAGGCCTCAGGGCAGCCCTACACAATTCATATCTGCATTTTCACAAAATCACAGTGGTGATCTTCATGACCCATGCTGGATAAAGAAAAGACATAGGTAGCTGATACTAGAGGACTTCAATTTAAACACGTGTTTGCTGTTTATGCGCGCGCGCACACACACACACACACACACACACACACACACACAGACACCAAAACTTTTGCTAAGGGCTAGAAAAGAACTATTTTCAGTTTTAAATATTGTAAAATTTGTACAGCAAGTACTGAGCTTCATTACTGCAGTGTTAAAGCACCTCTTGCAAGCATGTCAACACGGGTGTAGCTATCTTCCAACAAAACCATATTTATAAGCATTTCAGTTTGTAGTTCACACCATTCTCATTTATTTGCACAGTCTTCCTGATTTATTTTAACCATATGCAATGTAAAGCCTATTTGGAGCTTGTGAGACACATTAAAATGCATGTAATGGGCAAGATTTGGCCTGAAAGCCCTAGTTTTTCAACCTTGAATGCTCATTAAACTGTGTGTAATTTTCATTGTGAGATGCAGACCCATTCATTCAAAGTCAGTCCTTATTCTGCTTTGGTAGATAAAAATCCAAGAATCCCTCCAAGGAACTATCCAGAGCCCCAAAACACATAAAGCAAGAGTATCAGGGAGAAATCTTTGTTGTGGATACCGATAGGATGGAGCCTGGGTCTGACTTCTGCTTTTCTAGGCAGGTCAATTCCTTCTCTGCTCCATGCTGAAGATCATCTTTCACCTTGCTGCAGCCTAGATTTCCCTGCTTCTGGTTGAAATTTCCCCTATTCTATAACTCCACACCAAACCCATAGAAAATCAATCCAAACTTCAAAATGTGGCTCCACCCAAGGAAACTGGTCACTGCAGATACTTCTTGGAAACTGGATGTAAATGGACTGTTTCTTAGAGCATGATATCTCTGTCCTCCTGTGTTTCTGTTCATTTAAAAAGTAACTTTCTCTAGTGCTTGAAGTTTAAAAGTGTGATTTCCTAGAGGGTGCTCATCATTAGTCACACACACACACACACACACAGAGAGAGAGAGAGAGAGAGAGAGAGAGAAAGAGAGAGAAGGGGAAAAACAGGCATGTTGGAAAGTTTTTAGTATCCTAAGATTTAGTGAGTAAATTTGCAGCATGCTGTACTGAGAATACTTTAAATGTTAGACCAAATAAACCTGAAAGTATGGTAAAATACACTCAAGCTTCTCCATGTCATCCCCAACTCCAGTGTAAGCACATTCTATTTCTCCTTCTCCCATCACCTTAAATGCTGTCTTGCATCACCAAGATTCTCATTCTGAACAGAGGCCCTCATGTCCCTAATACTTAACTTCTCTGGGAATCACTTTCAGCCAAAAACAGTATGTTTCTCCGGAGGTCATGCCCCTTTGCTGTAGTCAAGTCATATAATCTATCTATGAAGGAGTATAAAGTGTCTAGACAGCATCTTAGCCACAAAACCACCTGACCGGTTAACTACCCTTATAAATTAACTTACCCCTCTAACCAATCTTTTCGTTCTCTCCACCAGAGTTCAAGGACTTTTATTATGTCCACAATGATCTTTCCCTCCCTCAAGACATTGACCATGTAGATAGGGCCCACTATTTGCTGGATGAACACACTTCCTCCTAGTCAAGAAAGTATTCTTCATCAAAAACCTCTTTCTATCAGTTTCAGAAGTGTGTGTGTGTGTGTGTGTGTGTGTGTGTGTGTGTGTGTTTTCCTCTAGAACTTATCTGTCTTCTCTACTGTCATGGTTCACTTCATAGCAAAGTCAGCATTCCATAAACATCTGTTGGATGAATAGATTCTATTACTGTATTATACACAACCTATCACAAAATGCTAACATGCACTCACAATTTCCTAGAATGACATTGTTTCTTGAGTTTTAGGTGAAATACACAATCATCAGTTCAGTCAAAAATTTGACAGGCTCATCAATACATCAGCAAGTTCCCTCACTCTGAATGCTTTGGTGAGGAACTTAACAGTTCTCCTTTGCCAGCTACACTGCACCTGGACTCCAATATTCTCTTTTCTTCTCCTTAAGGAACTCTCCAAGAAGACATAGGTTCAAAGTCATAGGCCCAACAGTTTAAATGCCATTAACTGGTGTGAACTTGCACATAAAGTAGTTCTGAGTACAGTCCAATAATATTAGAGGAATCTTGGAACCATCTTCAAACATTTTCAATCATTTCTGGTGACTCTTATCTGATCTCACACACTGCTTGTGAAAGGTTATCAGAGTAGCTCTAGAATCCACTGTGACTGAACTGCAGATTTTGATGGGAACAGATTAGTCAGGTTCGGGGGTGGAATAATCACCAGAAGTTCTTGAGAAGACATGGCATACACTGGTAACAAGCTACTCTTTAACCTACCCAACTTGTGTGCTCACATTCCCATGTGTCAAGACAAAGTAGTGTTCATGCTGGATAACAACTATCAAAATGTAAGCTAAGCAAACCAGTTCCTGTCTCAGGTCAACACACAGTCCCTAGGAATAATAGAGGAACAAGGAAAGCTAAGCTAAAGCACTGTAGCCATGCCTCTGGTTCCCTGGCAAGCAGGGGAAATAGTAAGGTTTACTGACTTTCATCTAATTAACAAGTGGATCAAGACCTTGCAGAGACACATTTCACCATAACTGTCTATGCAGATATATAGATGTAGATGTTTCTGATTCCGTGCTTCTCCCCACCCCTATCCATTTCTTTCCATCTCAAACTCTTTCAAAAGTCACACACAGTCTGGCTGGCTTCCTCCTCCTCTCTTAGCTTCTGCTCACAGTTTCTGTAAAAGTCTGTTTCTTACAATTACAGGTTCTCAATTACAGGCACTTGCTACTTGCTGCAGGGGACAGAAAGTGTTCTTCCTCTCATGGCAGCTGCTGAAGCCAGATGTTGTACTTGCAAGCTGTGGTTGGCTAGGCTAGCAGATGAAAAAAAAGAAAGCTCTTCACAGAGAACCTTCAGAAGAAAGATGTAAACAGACTTATTCTACAGCAATGGATCAGCAGGTCCTCATTAACCTGATGGGTATGCCCTTCAGAGTTAGACTGGAAAACCAGAAGGATGTTGTCCCAAGAACATTCCTCTGAGTGCTTAAGCTCCCTCCCTCAGTAACATAACAAGAAGGTCCACTTTTTCAAACCCTAGCAGCATCCGAGATGAGCGAGGCTTCATTTATGCTGCATCTGCATCAGCAAGCAATAATTGCAGAGATGTAGAAGTTTGTTTATTTTTACTGCTGAATGTTTATATCTCAGAAACCAATGAAACTTTTCTGTAATCACTGTTGGGATGCACTTGAACCATTCCATCTGCCCAGCTCTTCCCATTGTGTTCCTCAGCCAATTACAACAGGCAGTGCTTGGGCGGAATTAAGCAGTCATGAGCTCTTCACCCTTTCATCCTTGCCCCAAAGAATGTGCTGTGGCTTCTGATGAGGCTTTTGTTGGAATGTTAAAAGCATGTGAAATAAAATGATCAACAAAACTCTTAATTTATCTTGCGGGGAGGGAAGATCTGGGTGCACATATGTGTCTTCTCCTTGTGTAAATGTATGTGGGTTCATATGCATGTATGTATGTGCACATTTATGTGTAGGTTAAAGGACAACTTTGGGAGTCCTGCCTTACTTATGTAGACCATATAGGTGCCAAAGTCACAGAGAACACAGACTACTGATATGAAGGAATGTAATTCCCCCCCCCCCAGCAGCGCACACTTACAAGCATGTAAAACCAGCTCCAATTCTTGTAAGCAGGTGACCTGGGAATTGAACTTAAGCTCTCATGCTTGCAAAGTGAGTATAAACCAGCAGAGCTGTTTCCCCACACCTAATTTACCTCTTCTACTAATTTTTGAAACCTCTCACTATGTAGCCCAGGCAGGCTTGAACTCACAATGGTCTTCCTGCTTCCCTCTTCCAAGAACTATATTTACTAGAATACTCCACTATGCCTGACAGAACTTTTCTTGACTATAAAAAGTGACTGTGATGTCACAGGTGGTAGATAAATCCATACCCACAAGACACAATACAGATAAAGTATGCCATGGACAAAGAAGATTCACTCTCCCTGAGTTTTTTATATGGTGACACAAAGCCAAGCAAAGTCTCCTTGGATTGCAGCCCAATATATAAAAACGGAGTTTAGTGAAGGTGTTTTTAATTTTTTTTTTATTTTAGATCCCAAAATTCACATGTATAATAGAAGAAAAGGAGGGGGGTTCATTCAGATTGATTATGGAATATTATACTTTTTTTACATAATGTAGAGTTAATCCTTCCATGGGATTAGATATTTATTGCACACTGGATGGGCACCTGCAGGTATGCTCCTGGGGATAATGCATGGCAGAAGTCATCTATCTCCTTTGCTCTGAGTAGGAGTCGATAATAATAATAATAATAATAATAATAATTAATAACCTTTTGCACTCTCTAACTCCCTTCAGCTGGGATCTCAGAATATTTCACTAACACAAATTCATTAAGCCTCATACTACACCTGGGCATTTGGAAAATGCTTGAAGGTTAGCCCCATTATTATTTTATATTCACATTGCCTCTGTCCTCTAAGGAGCTGAAAAGGATTATAAATAGATTGCCAAAGTAGGTTAACCCAATGCAGTGATGGGTCAGAATGTATTACTTCTGTCCTTCGCGAGAGAGTTGATAGACTGGGAAGGATGACCAAGGCTACAAACATCATAGCATAGGTAGACTTGTATTGCTTTTTCCAAGTCAGTGCTGAACATGCCTAGAAGCAAAGATGACTTTCTCTCTTCGATTCTACATCTCAGCTGTAGAAAATGCATTGTCCAAGTTCAGTGCAATTCTTTCTACTTCAGTAAAGTCTTTTTTAAAAATTTTATTGTCATTTTACATATTGTTCCCAGCTACCTCTCCCTTCTCCCTCCCTCTCTCCATTTTCCCTCTCTCACAAGCTCCCCTGCCTCTCAACCACCCTCCCCTCATACCACTCCAATCCACATGTAAACTGACACCTTCCAGGTTGGGTCATCTAAATCTGTCAAGTCATTTACAGCAGGGAGTAGGATTTCCCTCTTGCCTATAGGTTAAGGGAGTATCTCTCCATGGGGAATGTGTTCCCCAAAACATTTTGTGCACCAGGGATACATCTTGGTTCCGCTGTCCAAGGTCCCTTAGAGCACCCAGGCCTTCTAACTGAGACCCATGTTCAAGGGATCTGAGGCAGTCCAATGCTGGATTCCCAGCTATCAATCTGGGGGCTTATTAGTTCCAACTTATTCAGATCAGCTGTCTCTATGTGTTTCTGAGCTGTCTCTGCATCTGGCAGGAGTAAGATGGTATCTCAGGTTTGTTTTGATTTGCACGTTCTCTGATAGCTAAGGATGGTGAGCACTTTCTTAAGTGTCTTTCACACATTTTGATTTCCTCTATTGAGAATTCTCTCTTCAGTTCTGTACCTCATTTTTTAATAGGGTTATTTAGTGTTTTGTTGTCTAGTTTCTTGAGTTATTTGTATATTTTTAGAGATCAGCCCTCTGTCAGATGTATGATTGGTGAAGAGCTTTTCTCAGTCTATGGGCTGGTGTTTGGTCTTGTGAAGTGTGTCTTTTGCCTTACATAAGCTTCTCAGTTTGAGGAGGTCCCATTTATTAGTAGTTGATCTCACTGTCTGTGCTACTGGAGTTATGTTCAGGAAGCAGTCTCCTCTACCAATTTTTTCAAGGGTACCTCCCACTTTCTCTTCTAAGAGGTTCAGAATAGCTGGATTTATGATGAGGTCTTTGATCCATTTGGAGTTGAGTTTTGTGCATGGCAATAGACATGGGTCTATCTGCAGTCTTTTACACACCATCACCCAGTTGTACCAGCACCATTTGTTAAAGATGCTTTCCTCCTCCCATTGTATACTTTTAGCTTCTATGTCAAAAATCAGCTGTTCATAGGTGTGTGTGGGTTAATGTCAGGATTTTTGATTCGATTCCATTGTTCTACCTGACTATTTTTGTGCCCATAGCTCTGTAGTAGAGCTTAAAGTCGGGGATGTTGATGCCTCCTGAAGTTCCTTTATTGTACAGGGTTATGTTGGCTATCCTGTATCTTTTGTTTTTCCATATAAAGTTGATTATTATCCTTTCAAGGTCAGAATTTTGCTGGGATTTTAATGGGGATAGCATTGAATCTGTAGATTAGTTTGAGAAGATTGTCATCTTTATTATATTTATCATGGCCTATCCAAGAGCATAGGAGTTCATTTCATTTTCTAGTATCTTCTTTAATTTCTTTCTTTAAAGTCACAAAATTGTTGCTGTATAGGTCTTTCACGTGTTTGGTAAGCACTGCCCCAACATACTTTATGTTGTTTGTGGCTATTATAAAAGGTGACGTTTCCCTGATTTCTTTCTCAGGCCCTTTGTTGTCTGTATATAGTAGGGCTACTGATTTTTTTTTTTTATTTTTAGTTCATCTTGTATCTTGCTAGTTTGCTGAAGGTGTTTATCAGCTGTAGGAGTTCCCTGGTAGAGTTTTTTTTGGGTCGCTTATATAAACGATCGTATCATCTGCAAATAATGAGAGTTTGACTTCTTCCTTTCCAATTTGTATACCCTTCATCTCCTTTTGTTATCTTATTGATTTAGCTAGGAATTCAAGTACAATATTGAAGAGATATGGAGGGAAAGGGCAGCCTTGTCTTGTTCCTGATTTTAGAGGAATCATCTTAAGTTTCTCTCCATTCAGTTTGATGTTGGCTGTTGGTTTACTATATATTGTTGTTATCATGTTTAGGTATGTTCCTGTTTCCTGTTATCTCTGATCTCTCCAAGTCCTTTATCATGAAAGGGTGTTGAATTTTGTCAAAGGCTTTTTCAGCATCTAGTGAGATGTTCATGTGGGTTTTCTTTTTCAGTTTCTTTATATGGTGGATCACATTGATATTTTTGTATGTTGAACCATCTCTGCAACCCAGGGATGCAGCCTATTTGGTCATGGTGGATGATTTCTCTGATGTGTTCTAGGATTCATTTGCCAGTATTTTACTGAGTATTTTTGCATCAATCTTCATGATGGATATTAGTCTGTAGTTTTCTTTATTAGTTGTGTTTTTATGTGGCTTGAATACTAAGGTAATTGTGGCCTCAGAAAGAGTATTTGGTAATGAACCTACTGTTTCTATTGTGTGGAACAATTCGAAGAGTATTGGTATTACTCTTCCTTGAATTTCTAATAGAATTCTGCACTGAAGCCATCTGGCCCTTGGCTTTTTTTGGTTGGGAGGCTTTTGATGACTGCTTCTATATCATTAGGGGATATCGGTCTATTTAAGTAGTTTATATGTTCTTAATTTAATTTTGATAAGTAATAGTTATCCAGAAATTTGTCCATTTTCTTTGAATTTTCAAATTTTGTGGAGTACAGATTTTCAAAATATGACATGAAAATTGTCAAGATTTCCTCAGTATCCATTGTTATTATCCCCCTTTTTGTTTCTGATTTAGTTAATTTGCATGTTCTCTCTCTCCTTTTTGGTTAGTTTGGATAAAGTTTTGTCTATCTTGTTGATTTTCTCAAAAATCCAACTCTTTGCACATTGTTGTTTTTTTATTTTTTTTTCCTGGTTTCTACTTTATTTATTTCAGCCCTCATATTGATTATTTCCTGGCATCTATTCCTCCAGGGTGAGTTTGCTTCTTTTTGTTCTAAGGCTTTCAGTTGTGCTGTTAATTCTCTAATGTGAATATCCTCCGTTTTCTTCATATGGGCACTTAGTGCAATGAATTTGCCTCGTAGCATAGCACTGCTTTCAAGGTGTCCCATAAGGTTGGGTATGTTGTGTCCTCATTCTGATTGAATTTTAGGAAGTCCTTAATTTCTTTATTTCTTCTTTGACCCAGGTATGGATCAATTGCGCATTGTTCAGTTTCCATGAGTTTGTAGGGTTTCTGAGATTTGTGTTGTCGAATTCCTACTTTAAAGCATAGTAGTCTGATAAGATACAGGGGACATTTCCAATTGTTTTTTTTTTTTTTTTTTTTTTTTTTGGATCTATTGAGGTTTGTTTTGTCACCTAGTATGTGGTCAATTTTAGAGAAGTTTCCATGTGGAGCAGAGATTAAAGGTATATTCTTTGTGTTTGGTTGCAATGTTCCGTAGACGTCTGTTAAACCCAATTGAGACATAACTCCTGTTAGTTCTTTTGTTTCTTTGTTAAGTTTCTGACTGGTGGTCCTGTCTAGCAGTGAGAGTGGGGTGTTGAAGTCTCTCACTATGAGTGTATGAGGTTTTATGTGAGCTTTGAGTTTTAGTAGCGTTTCTTTTACAAATGTGGGTGCTTTTGTATTTGGGGCATAGATGTTCAAAATTGAGACTTTGTGCTGATGGATTTCTCCTGTGATAGATACAAAATGACAGTCTTCATCTCTTTTGATTGATTTTTGGTTTGAAGTTTATCTTGTTAGATATTAGGATAGCCACACCTGCTTGCTTCTTGGGTCCATTTAATTGGAAGATCTTTCCCCAACCCTTTACCATGAGGTAATGCCTGTTTTTGAGGCTTAGATGTGTTTCTTTTATGCAGCAGAAGGATGGATTCTGTCTTCATATCAATTCTGTTAGCCTGGGTCTTTTTATAGGCGAGTTCAGACCATTAATGTTGAGGGTAAGTAAGGACCATTGATTGTTGATGGTATGGTTGTTTGTTTTTGATTTGTTGGTTTTGGTGGTATTGTGAATATATTTGTCCTGCTTTACCCTTGGATTCTGGTGAAGTGGGAATATCTACTGCCGATGTCTTTGTGAGCATAGTTTAAAAAAATATGGAAAGATTCACAAATTTGCATGTCATCTTTGCACAGGGGCCATGCTAACCTTTTCTTTATCGTACTAATTTTAATATATGTTCTGCCAAAGGGAGCACCTCAGTGAAATCTTAAAGCAAAGATTGTCTTTCAGAGATGCCAAATTTCATCTAGAGTGAAAACTGAACCAGATGAACCCTGCCATTCTATCTATTTCTAAGATGATAGGTTTGCAGAACATGCAGAAAATAAGGTACAAATAAAGCATGTAATTCTCTTGGGCATTCATCGCTAATGTCAACCCAAACCAAATAGGCCTAAGGCTATGAGGAAGAGTTATTATGAGAATGAGACTATCCGGATCCAGGTAGTCCACAGATTCAGAATGGGAAGTAGAAATATTTGGCAATGACTGATGTAAATAATACCTACAGCTAGATAACTAAAAAAGCATGTGAACTGGAACAAGGTACTTGACCTCCTTATATTTTGACTCCTGACTCACAATGAACTATCATCAAAGTTACCTAAATAAATGTTAAATGAAGCTAGGAATGGTTAGGCATTAGTTGGATAGCCAAGATCATATCTAGCAAAAAAAATATTTGCTTAGTATGTTTGTGAAAGCCAAAAAAGAAGCCAGCCATCTAAATGTCTGAAAGGACAAAGTCAGAATTACCATTTCTTTCTTACCTTCTATCCATCTACCTTGCACAAGTTCCATCTCATGGAAATCATTTTACTCCTTATTTGTTGCTTTTTTTTTCTTCCTCCTCTTTCTTGACTGAAAAATCGCACCACTGAAAATTGTCACCAGCATTACTAGCAGAAAGTGCACTAAGACAGGAATACCCACGAAGAACCTTGCACTAGAGCAAGCTTCAAATCTCTTAGCAGGCTGGATAAAGGCATTCACATTCACCCTATGCCCTAACCAGACTATGCTGTCCACAATTAACCAAAAATGTGTATCCTTTCTGAACACTATTCTCTATCCTTCATGTTATTCCTATGACCTTTTGGACTCCAGCTATTAAAATCTCATGTAACCTTGCAAGCTTCTCTCTAAGTCATATCTTTCAAGACAGCATTAGCTTAACCTCCTCTCTCCATAAATTTATAAGAAAGGACGTCCAAGGCTCTTCTGTCTTTTTTGTGAGCTTATTCATGGGTATGAGCAAGTCTTACCTCTCTCTACTACTATGGACTTTTAAAAAGAATAGCATCTTGTTCATCTTTAAACAGTGCTAGATATTCTATATTTATAGTGCTTACCAAATTCCTCAAAATCATCGTATAACTGAATCATTTACAGCACAAGTTGTCTTAATAAGATTTTTACCACACATCAGTATTAGCATAATAAGGGCAACCAAATCCCCAGCTCTGACACAGGGACTCAAAAGGGAAAGCATTTTGAAAGCTGGTAATATGTATTCTTCTGTTTGGAATAGATGTCATTGTGCATATTTAAAGTGTACAACATGCTATCATCAGATATATAAGCCTAGTCAAAAGGTACTTGGTGAAATAAATGCTCCATTATCTCCATTGTACCACAGTTTACCCACTATCCCTTTCATTTCAGTGCAGCATCAGCTAAAATCTCAGTAGTGTGAAACCCAACTTCAATATAAGTCAATATCTATAGCTCAAAATGTATTACCATCCTTAGGAAATGTAGAGCACCCATCCAGGCCATGGCACTCCAGCATACTTCATGAAGAAGTGTTAAGCCAAAAAGTAATTTGATACAACTTATCAGAAGCAAGGAAACTGACCAAAGGCTTGACTCCAAAATTCCAGTGTGGGAACTGATGTTGAAGTTATAACCAAAGGGATCTCCAAATATTGGCAGAAGTAGTGCTGGTTTTCCAGAGTAAAGCATAAGAACTCACTAAGGCTCAAACAACAGCATGGCTGTGTCATAAATGTGACCACCACAATTTGGAAAATTCATATGACCAGACGCACCATTTTCTACTCCTATGACAAAATATGTTCACTGCACACTGAACAGGATGTCTCATAAGAACAGTTTTGACATAAAGAGAAAATACAAATTAATGCAAGCTATACTGTGTGATCCTTCTAAAAATAATGATGATGTATGTGATATATATATATATATATATACACACACATATATATATATATACTTTAATTATTGAAAGTCAAAGCTAACAAATAAATTGTAGTTATATATTGACAGACAATAGAAAATAACTATGACAGATTAGATAGATGACAGACCGATAAATATATAGAAAGATAGATGATGGATAGATAGGTAGAGATGATAGACAGACAGACAGACAACAGATCCTTCTAAGCACCTAATTAAAACTTCTCCTCTGGCTTGTCTCGTTGCTACCTGGAATGTCCCTGTGATGGCTACAGGTCTCATTATATTTAGTCTTGTCTGCCCTTGATTCTTCCCATGCTCTGATATATTGTACCCAGAATATCCAAGGAGATTGTCTTTGTATTAACAAGGAAATTTACTGAAACATAAATGCTACAAAGCCAGAGACTAGTGTTCATTAGAAAGGACTGCTAATGTAACTGCAATGGTGTTTTATATAATATGTGAACAATAAAATGTTCAAGATTATATATTATTCAATTCTTATGAACAAACTATTTATAAAGAGAGTGGAAAGAAATCCATTAAAATATTAACTGTGATTAAATCTCAGTGTCAGAATAGTGAATTATTTTTATTTTATTATTTTTGCCAATCTATATTTCCTAAATGTTCTCAATTAACATTTTCTCCAATTAGAGCATTTATAATCAGATAAAATAAAATTTAACAAATCACTTTAATAATGGGTCTCTTAATTAGCTGTAAAATTGCTTAATGTTAGGAAATGGTCCACTTAAAACAATTGTTTAATGTCAGGGAAGACATTTTCTTCCCACACTATCTAGAGCACAGAAAGAAGTCAGTGTATACTTATTGAATAAATTAATCAATGAATGAAACTATCAGTTGACTAGCCTGTCACAAATATTGAAAAGGGCAGCCTACCCTAAGCCCATATGAGAAGAGCAATCAAAGATTTTAAGCCTTATCCAGATATTTTAATTGCAGAAGATCAGTGGCTTTAACTTTGTCTTCCTGATACAAATCTTCTTGCCACCTACTTCTCTAAGGCTGCTGGAATTATGAACCAAACACTTGATGACTTAAACAACAGATTTATTTATTCCAAGTCTAAGGCAACAAGTCTAAAATGATTGTATCACTGGAGCCATGCTGTGTACAAAACCTCTTCCCCACTGGATTTTCAATATTAATACCAAGGACACACAATGGGGAAAGAAAGTCTCATTAATGAAGTGGTAGCTATCCACTTGCAGAGGACAAGAAGTGGGTCCTTATCTATGGTTGTATACAATAAACTAACAGAAAAAGTCCTGAAGAATTAAAATTAAAACCTGGAGCTATTAGAAGAACACATATGGAAAAAGGCTTTGTGGCATCCATTTCAACAATGGTTTATAGGGCTTAGACTATAAATCACAGATATTAGGAGCAAAAACAGACATATCTCACCAAACGAAAAAGCTTCTACAAAGAAAAAAAAATAAGAAGGAGGAAAAATCACCCATTAGAATGGAAGAAAACATTTACATACCATATACCTAGTATAAGCAGTTAATACTCAATATTTTTAAGAAGTTCAAGAAAAATCAAAATTAATGGGGAAAACACATGTTTTTTGAAGTTAACTTATGGAAGATATGCAAATAGCCAAAAATATATTAAAAATGTATTCAACATTATTAATCATTTGAAAAATTGAAATTTAAAACACAGAGATATATCAACTCATACCTATTGGACTGGCTATTACTAAAGAGACAAAAGATAATAGGTTTGGGTGAAGTGTAGAGAATAGAAAACCATTATACACTGTTGGAATAATCATTAATTAGAACAGTTATTAATAAAAAAACAAAAATAAACTACAACATATTTACTTACTATGTGACTGTGATTATTTGGTCATATAGTATATATAGTTCTCATATAGACATATGTATATGTACATATACATATACATATGTCTATATGACATGAAATCAGTGAGTGTGTGTGTGTGTGTGTGTGTGTGGGTGTGTGGGTGGGTGGGTAAGTGGGTATGGGTGTATGTGTATGTATGAAATTAAATCAGTTTATTTGAAAGGTGTTTGAATTCTGATATCCATTTTTCACAATATCCAAGATTGAATGGATAAAGACACTACAATATGTATATATAATGTGATGTAATTTACCCATAACAAAGGAAGAAATCCTGTCCTTTAGGACAACACAGATGAACTGGAGAGCACATGAATTGAAAATAAGTGAGAAACAAATGGACAATATTGTCTAATGTAATGTATGTATGATGCCTCAAAAAGCCACACATAGTATACAGTTTGGAATAGGAGCTGTATCAGCACAGGTGCCTGTAGGTTAATGATAATGTGTCACATTATTGACAGTTGTTAATAGGATGGAACTTGAAAGTTTTCAGTGGGCAAAAAATAAATATCAGTATGAGGTGTTGGATATGTTAATTACTTTGATTGGGTTAATTATTTCACAATGAATGCAGACATTGAGATATCACATTGTGCACAATAAATGCAAAGAACTTTGCCAATTATATGCCATTAAAGAAAAAAAAATCAACCACAATTCCTTCTGACTTCACTGCTTCATGTAGTGAAATTAGATTTGAGGAGAGGAGACAAAAGTTTGTTTTCATTCAGTATGAATATTGATAATCCATTTTTCCTAATTCCTCCACACACACCCCCACATTTATTACACAAAACACTCTTTATTTACTAAAATCACTGGATCATTAGGTAAGGAATTTACACAGCTGCCTCATTATTCTCAGTGATACCAAAATAAATAAATAAATATCTCATAAGCATTGTACAGTTTAAAAGAATCAAGTTTACTCCACATTAGGTCTGATCAAAATAAAAGTGCCATTTTAAAAGGCCAGCAAGCTCATAATGAGAACACTAAAGACACTTTGACAAGGAATGGGTCTCTACTTAGAAGAAGAGAGACAACAAGAAAATTTGGATCATACATAAATATATCCAGACTCCTGTCTGTGGCATCCTCTCTGGAAAAGTAGATATAGTATATATTAACCAGAAGTAAAATGAAGAAGTCAAATGCTTTCATTACAGATCATGGCAGGGGAGTCTACAAACTATGCCTGGCAGCTGTGCCACTGGGTTCTCAAGGAGATCCCAAAACAAGAGTTTAAGAAGACTGAAATTTTAGAGATTTTTCAGTTTTTAGATGTTCATTCTGAAAGCCAGAACTCACAAAACATGCCAAAAGATCCAGTTTAGGGTCCATGAGTGAGTGAAATGTGACTAAGGCTCTGAGTAACTTCCTTCCTTTGTGACAGCTACAAAAACTGACATGCAGTATTTGTCCAAGACATCAATATGAAATGTCCTAGTCCCTGATAGGTAGCAAATTCTCCATGATAACTCAGGTAACATCCCTGTCCTTGAGGGCATTCAGTATACAAGGTAGAGAAATGCTGGTTTAAAAAAAAAAAAAAAATGGATTCCCTGCCGCCTCACCAGTGAGCATTGGACCCATGCCTGTACCCGAAGGGACAGGCAAGAATCTGAGATCCTGCTCTCTAGGGCCTATCCCTGCTATTCCCCAACCCATAGACCAGGCAGCAGCACCCTCTCCCACCAACTATCCTCTATTGCCCCAGTGACCACCAGATCCATGGACTTCTCTGACACCTGAATGGACAACTTCACCAGCAACCACCAGAGCCACAGGCCCCAACTTCACCTGGAGGAAGAGTGATCACCAGAGTTCGGACTGTGCCTATACTGACTGGAGGAGGAAATGGGTAGACAGAAGTGTAAAGATATATTTAGCAACACAAAGAGTAATATGGTAGCACTAGAACTAATGGTGCTATATCAGCAAGACCTGAACAGTCCAAAACAGATGAAGCAGAAGGAAATGATCTTAAAAAAAAAAAACAAACAACTTTATGAAGATAATAGAATCCCTTTTAAAAAGAAATGAAAAATCCCCTTAAAGAAATGGAGGAAAATGCAAAACAAATTTGGAGAAAATCAATACATCCCTTAAAGAATGCCAAGAATACCAAGAAAAAATAAAGTTCAAGATCTGGAAATTGAAATAGAATCAATAAAGAAAATACAAACAAGGGAATTCTGTAACTGAAAAATCTGGATAAATAAACAGGAACTACAGATGCAAGCATAACCAACAGAATGCAAGAGATGGAACAGAGAATCTCAGGCACAGAAATTACAATAAAGGAAATAAGATCATCAGTCAAAGAAAATATTAAATACAACAAATTCTTAACACAAAACATCCAGGAAATCCAGGACACCACAAAAAGGCCAAACTTAATAATAATAGGGATAGAAGAAGTCCAGGTCAAAGGCACAGAAAATATATTCAACAAAACCATAGAAGAAGCTTTTCCAACCGAAAGAAGGATATGCCTTTAAACATAAAATATGCTTACAGACCACCAAATAAGCTGGGGCAAAAAAAATGCCCTCACATATAATTACCAAAATACTAAACATATAGGATAAAGATAATATTAAGATCTGCAAAGTAAAAAGGCCAAGTGACATATAAAGGCAGACCTATCACTTCTCAATGAAAACTCTGAAATCCAGAAGATCCTGGATAGGTGTTCTGCAGACACTAAGAGACCATGGATGCCAGCACAGAGTACTATATCCAGCATTTTTTCAATCAACACAGACAGAGAAAACGTGATATTCCATTAAAAAAAACAAAACAAAAAAATTTAAACAATAGCTACCCACAAATCCAGTCCTACATAAATTAAAGTTAGAATTCAACAACAACAACACTAATTACAGAAAGCCTACAAAGTCTTGCAAATTGAACAGTACTCAACTGAATCATAACTGGGTCAAAGAAAAAATGAAGAAATTAAAGACTTCCTAGATTCAACAAAAGTCAAAACACAACATACTGAAACATATGGGACATTGTGACAGTAGTGCTAAGACTAAATTTCATAGAACTAAGTGCTTACACAAAGAATGTGGATAAATCTCATACTAGCAACTTAACAGCACTCCTGAAAGATCCATAACAAAAAGAAGCAAACCCACCCAGGAGGAGTAAATCACAAAAATTCTCAAACTGAGGGCTGAAATCAATAAAATATAAACAAAGAGAACAAAACAAAGAATCAATGAAACAAAGAGTTGGATCACTGAGAAAATCAACAAAATAGACAAACCCTTAATCAATCTAACCAAAAGGCAGGTAGAAAATATCCAAGTTAACAAAATCAGGAATGAAAAGAGTAATATAGCAACAGACATTGAGGAAATCCAAAGAAACATTAGGTCATACTTCAAAAATCTGTACTCAACAAAATTCAAAAATTTAAAAGAATTTTCTGGGTCAGTATCACATACCAAAATTAAATCAATACCTGATAAACAATTTAAATAGACCTATAATCTTCAAAGAAATAGAAGCAGTCATCAAAAGTCTCCCACCACCCCCCCCAAAACAAAACAAAACAAAACAAAAAAACAAAGCCCAGGGCCAGATGGTTTCAGTGCAGAATTCTACCAGAATTTCAGAAAGGAGCTAATACTAATACTCCACAAGTTGTCCCACACAATAGAAACAGAAAGAACATTGCCAAAGTATTTCACAATGCTATGGTCATTGTCATAACCACACCATGCAAAGACACAACTAAGAAAGTGAAATAAAGACCAATGTCCCTGTCCCTCATGAACACTGAAGCAAAAATACTAAAAATACTGGAAAACTGGATCGAAGATCACATCAAATAACATCATCCACCATGTTCAAGGCACCTTCATCCCAGAGATGCAGGGATGGTTCAACACACAAAAATCTACATAATCCACCATATAAATAAACTGAAAGGCAAAAACAAATGATGATCCTATTAGACACTGAAAAAACCTCAACAAAATCCAACAATCATTCATGATAAAGGTCTTGAAGAAATCAGGATACAAACAACATTCCTAAACATAATAAAGGCGTTATGCAGAAAGTCAAAGCCAGCATCAAACTAAATGAAGAGAAAGTCAAGGAGATCCCACTAAAATCAGGAACAAGACAAAGCTGGCCACTCTCTCCATATCTGTTCAATATAGTACTGGAAGTTCTAACTAGAGCAATAAGACAACAAAAGGAGATCAAGGGAATCAAAATTGGAAGGGAAGAACATAAGTGACCCAAAAATTCAACCAAGGAACACCTACAGATGATAAACACCTTCAGTAACATGGCAGGATACAAGAACAACTCAATAAATTCAGTAGTCTCCTATATACAAATGATAAATGGGCTGAAAAAGAAATCAGAGAAATATCACCATTTACAACAGCCACAAATAACTCAAAATGAGAGTCACTATGTCGTCTCAGGGGGAGAGGAATTGAGTCTGGCATTCTTGGTAAGATAAGATCATGTAGAAATACATATATTAGTAATTATGAGTTAGTGTTTAGGACAGAGCTAGCCAACAAGAAGCATTAGTAACAGGGCAACAGCTTCATATCTAATATAGTGTCTTTGTGTGTTATTTGAGGCTTTCACGGCTGTGGGACCAGGCTGGTGGAAAAATGCTTATAACAAAATGGTGCCTGCAAAGTGGGTACTAAGAACTTCCACTTAAAATTTGACAAAAGCTTAAAAAGGGATTTTAGAAACCAAAGAACAAAGACAAGCAAGGCTTCTTGGTAGCAGCATTTTTCTTGGACAGGTTCTGTTTTGATAAAGACAAGCCGAGACTCATGCAGCTCCTTTAAGGGAAATTTCCTGACTCAACATAAGCAGAAAACCTGTATGGCTCTTTTAAAAGAGGCCCTGCTAACAACTGAATGGTGTTTATGAGCAGCTGGCAGTGTCAGTGACCACATCTCCAAGCTGGCAGCATGCTGCTCAATGGCAGCATAGACCAAGGAAGTGAGCACCCCGCCATCCTGAAAAGACAGCAGCTAAAACAGCTGCTGCTTTAATTTTAACAGTGTTATTATTTAGCAAATGAAAGACTTATGGCCAGAAAAAAATAAATATTTACAGTAAAGACAGATAAAGAAAAACCTCTAAAAGTTAACAGTGTGATTTAAAATATACTATGTAGGCTTGGGGGAGGAAAAGAAACAGGATAAAGAGGTTTAAGAAAGGAAGAAAAAACAAAGAAAGGAAGGAACAAAGAAAGAAAGGGAAGGAAGGAAGGACAGAAGGAAGGAAGGAAGGAAGGACAGAAGGAAGGAAGGAAGAAAGAAGGAAGGAAGGAAAGAAGAGAAGCTGGGTGTGGTGGCACATGCCTTTAATTCTAGCACTGGGATTCTAGAGGCAGAGGCAAGCAGATATCTATGATTTCAAGGCCAGACTGGTATACAGAGTGAATTCCAGGACAGCCTGTCTCAAAAAAGGAAGTAAATAAAAGGAAAAGAAATAGAGTAATAAAAAAAAGCCAAGTAAAAATGAAAAAAAAATACACAGAGAGTCTGGATATTCTATGCTATTGTGCGGTCTTTCAATTGTTTGACTACGGAGGAAATAACAACTGCTAAAAGAAATGCTGCTGGATTAATTCAATTTATATATTTAAAAATGATTTGACTTCAAAATTTAAATCTAAGGACAAGTTACTTGGGAAAAGAATTTCTATTTTTGTTTCCACAGAAAATGAAAAGCTGTGGATTACTTCTAGACTAACATGGTGTGATCAAGCAAGACCCCTGAAATAGTGTTCCAGGTGATCCAAAATTCAAAACAGCCAGAAAAAGGCAGTCTTGCAGACTACTACAGCCAGGATTTCTGTGTCTTTCTTAGGATTCCCCATGGTATAAATAAGCAGGAAGTAATTTAGAGAAAATGACACCCATATTTCCAAATATTGTCTATAAATGTTTGTTTTCATCTAAATAAGGTTGATTATAAATGGTTAATGATCATAACCAATCTCTTTTTAAAAGTAAAAAAGTGATTATGGTATAGAAATGAATACTTTGTTTTGGAATGGATTTTCATTTAACTTTAAGGTCAATTTTGTGGTATGTATATTTCTCCTCTTCTTTAGGTATTGTGTTTGTATAGCTCATTTAAACATGTAATGTATAATTGAGTACAGATTGTAGATAGTTACCTACAATAGTCAAAGCTTATAGTTAGGTTGGTAAGGTTTATTACATATACAGAGATAAATTTCAATTGGATAGGCATTCTTCAAATTTTTTAAAGGCCTACAGAATATGACAGTTAAATAGTTTAGGCTCTTTCTTAACAGTGAGATACAACTGCTCATGGCAACGCCATCTGAATCAGAAAGGAAAATGGAAATCGAAGAAACTCGTTATGGAGTTTACTTCCAATATGGCAAGACTAGCCATTTGGACAAGATACTGCCCTTGTCTGGACTGTTTGACTTTATGCTGTATACTTGACATGCAGGACCTACAGAAAAGTGACTGATAAACCAAGGTGGACAGTGCTACAGGGTTCCTGTTTCATGGAAGTGTCTGCCAGACATCCTGTACGACTCATAGAAAAATAATTGACAAACTGCTAACACAGGTGGAACAGTTAGAAATTTCCTGCTTTGCTGGAGAAGTCTGCCAGATACACTACACTGTGGCCTATGGGCCAAAGATAGATGTGCCAATTTACAGAACTTTGGATGACTGTCCAGATAGCAAAATGTCTCTATCATTTCTAGAGTTTATATATTCTCCTTCTGTGGTCTTTGAGGCAACTGAGAACAGATAGTTATGGTTATAGTTTTCCTTAGTTAAGATTAAATAATAGTTACATATGAGACTTTTGTCTCACAAAGATAGAATAGATGATGGAATATTTTCTTTAAATATTGCTAAATGTTAATGAACAAAATATTGTTATCTATAGTTCTTATTTGATAACTGCTTTGTTATATATTTTACTATGTTAAAGTTAAAACTTTTTTATTTTAGATAGAAAGGAGGAGGTGATAGGAGATGTCATTCTGTAAATATGTTTCTTTATTGGTTAATGAATAAGGCAATGTTGGCCAATAAGAAAGCAAGACAGGTGGGACTAGGAGAGGTGGAGGATTTGGGGAATGTAGTGCAGTCACAATGTGATCTCAGGAGGAGGGGATATGAGTCTGGAATTATCGTTAAGATAAGACCATATAGAAATACATATATTAGTAACTATGAGTTAGTATTTAAGACAGAGCTAGCTAATAAGAAACACTAGTAACAGACCAACAGCTTTATATCAAAAAAACAAAGCATAAAATATATTGGGGTAACTCTAACCAAACAAGTGAAAGACCTATATGATAAGAACTTTAAGTCTTTAAAGAAAGAAATTAAAAAAGATATCAGAAAATGGAATGATCCTTCATGCTCTTGAGTAGGTAGGATCAACAGAATCAAAATGACTATCTTTCCAAAAACAAACTACAGCTTCAATACAATTCCAATCAAGATCCTAACACAATACACAATTTTTCACAGACCTTGAAAGAACAATACTCAACTTCATATGGAAAAACAACAACAACAACAAAAAAAAACCCATGGTAGACAAAAACAATCCTGTACAAAATGGGAACATCTAGAAGCATCCCCATTCTTTACCTCAAGCTCTCCTCTAGAGCTACAGTAATAAAAACAGATTGGTACTAGCATAAAAACAGACAGTTTGACCAATGGAATTGAATCAAAGACCTTGATACTAATCAACGCACTTATGAATACCTGATTTTTGACAAAGAATCCAAAACTGCATAATGGGTTAAAAAGAAAAAAAAGTCTTCAAAACACAGTGCTGGCATAACTGAATGTCAAATGCAAATAGACCCATGTCTAGTGCTATGAACAAAATTCAAGTCAAAGTGGTCAAAGACCTCAACATTAATTCAGATACACTAAACCTGACAAAAGAAAAAGTGGGAAGTAGCTTTGAATACATTAGCACAGGAAACCACTTTCTAAACATAACACGAGTAGGACAGACTCTGAGAGCAACAATAAATAAATGAGATCTCTTGAAACAGAGAAGCGACTGTAAGGCAAAGGATACAGTCAATAAGATAAAATGACAGCCTATATAATGGGAAAAGATCTTCAACAACTCCAGATCTGACAGAGGGCTGATCTCCAAAATATTTAAAGAACTCAAGAAACTAGACACAAATATACAAAATATTGCAATTTACAAAAAAATGAGGTACAGCTCTAAGTAGAAGATTCTCAACAGTAGAAAGTCAGATAGCAGAAAGACATTTAAGGACTTGCTCAACATCTTAGCTATCAACGAAATGCAAATCAAAACAATTCTGATATTCATCGTATACCTATCAGAATGGCTACTATAAAAAACACTGAGAATAGCTTATTCTAGAGAGGATATGGAGTAAGGGGAACACTCCTCCATTGTTAGTGAGAGTGAAACTTGTACAGCCATTTTAGAAATTATTATGGTGACTTCTCTGAAAATTGGGAGTCAATCTACCTTAAGAGTCAGCAGTACCACTCTTGGGCATATATCCAAAGGACACACAATTATACCACAAGGATATTTGCTCAACTATGTTCATAGCAACATTATTTGCATTAGCCAGAACTTGGAAACAACACATAAGCCCATCAACTGAAGAATGGATAAAGAAATTGTGGTATATTTATACAATGGAATATTACTTACAGGAAAGAAGCAATGACATCTTGAAGTTTGCAGTCAAAAGGATGGAACAACAATGATAACAACAACAACAAATCTACCCTGAGTGAGGTAACCCAGACCCAAAAAGACAAACAAAATATATATTCACTCATCAGTGTATATTAGATGTAAAGCAAAGGATAACCAGGTTACAATCCATAACCCCACAGAAGCTAAATAAAAAGGGGAACTATAAAAGGGACACACATGGAAGAGTATAGGAAGAGAAAACAGTAAAGATCTCCCGAATAAACTGGGAGGTAGGTAGAAGAGAGGGGATGGGGGATGGGAACATGAGAGATCAAAAAGACAGAGCTGGGGGAGGGAGAGCGGTAGAGAGGAATGAAAGAGATATCTTGATAGATAGATCCATTATGGAGTTAGTGAGATGCTTTGTGCTAGAGAAATACTCAGGAATCCACAAGGATGACCCCTGCTAAGATTCCTAGCAATAAACCAGGCATTAGTGGTGCATGCCTTTAATCCCAGCACTTGGGGGGCAGAGGCAGGCAGATCTCTGTAAGTTCAAGACAAGCCTGGTCTACAAGAGCAAGTTCCAGGACAGCCTCCAAAGCCACAGAGAAACCCTGTCTTGAAAAACAAAAACAAAAAAGATCCCTAGCAATAGTGGAGAGGGTTTAGGAACAGATTCCCCTCCTTTAATTGGCTTGGTGATGACACTAATTGATATCATAGAACCTACATCCAGTAACTGATGGAAGCAGATGCAGTTACCCACAGCCAAGCACTGGGTGGAGCTTCTGGAGTTCAGCGGAAAAAGGAAGGAGGGATCGTATGAACAAGGAGTGGTCAAGAGCATGATGGGGAAAACCACAGAGACCACTGATCTGAGCTAGTAGAAGCTCACAGAGTATGGACTGATAGGTGGGGAACTTGTATTACTTGACCTGTTTGTGGAGGAGGGCTGGCAGTGGCACCAGGACCTATCCCAGGGGCATGAACAGGCTTTTTGGAGCCTACTCCCTATTATGAGATACCTTGTTCAGCCTTGATACACAGGGGAGGGGCTTGGTTCTGATTCAATTTGGTATGCCAGACTTTGTTGACTCCCTAAGGAGTGCATGGGGGTTAGGGGTGGGAATGATGGAAGGTGTGTCAGTGAGAGAATGGGAGGAAGGGGGACTGTGGTTGGTATGTAAAATAAAAAGTAATACTTTAAAAAAAAATTAACAATGGGAATGAAGAGGTATAATAAATACATATTTCTAGATGGTTCTTTGTGAGAAGACAGAAAAAATGAAATAGGGAAGGAGCATATGGGAGATATAATGCACTAGTGACAACCTTACCCCTGTGGTGGGAAAGACCTTAGATAAATTTGTGTTGTTATTGTGCTTCATTGCCACCATTCAGGCTACACACATTGTTTTAGATTTAATGTGTTTGTGATGGTATACATGTGTGTGAAAATTTTCATGTGTGTACACCATGCATGCCTGTGTATATGAAGTCAGAAGGTAGCAATTGGTGTCTTCCTCAATCACTTTCCACCATCATGGACTATAACACTCTGAAAACGTAAGTTTAAATAAACTCTTCTAAAAGAATAAAAGCAAAGAAGGTAAATTTTTAAAGGGGTATAGATAAGCAGAATGATGAAGAAACTTGTATTAAAGTCTCTTGTAAAAAAAAAAACTTAAAATTAAAGATTGCACTAAGATTGATGGTGTAGCCTTAATTACAAGCATGGCTACTAACAAAAGATCTGGAATCTACTGATAAATCATTCACACCAGATACTACTGTCAATGCAATACATGGTTATCAGTAACTTCTAACACCAGAGGTTCAGAAAAGTCCTGTGCTCAGATGATTGTAGAATTTGAATCCAGATATAATTTCTTTGTACATTTTTTTCAATTCTCCAATGGCATGTGTGGAATAGATGCAGCCTAAGTCCATCTGGATTGTATGTTTCAACTGCTTGAGCTAAGGGTTATTTTTAACTAATTATCTAAGGAAAGGGAAGACCACATATCTAGGAATTTATATGGTCTCTGTAATGTAAGGAGGGGTTTTGTGGCTGTCATGCAAAGGATTCTGTAGTAGTTTTATCGCCATGAAGCAACTGCCATTGCAGGCATGCAGAAAGTATAGCCATGGGAATTTCAGCAATAAAAAAGATGAAATTTTTTGCAAAGGGGAAGAAAAGAAAAAAAATAAAATGAGGCACTGAAGAGTAAAGGAAGATACTGAAAAAAAAATGTTGACAAATACAGGTCCATTTGAGGAATTTGTACTTTATATATGTTATATATATTTTATGTGTTTTATATATATAGATATATGTATATGCATGAATGTTTATGGCATAAAAATATTAAGGTAGAAAGTCATATAGCACATATATATTTTTAAAATATGGTTTTCAGCAATTACATATTGGTGTAGTACTTCAGTGAAATCTTAAATAATAAAAAAATGTGTGAGGAGTAATGAGATCTTAAAACAGATCTGTGTGGTGTGTGTGCTCCTGGGAGACAAGTAATAAATAAATATGAGACATTGTAGCATGTTCTGCTCAGATGGGGTTTAGGGAAGAATGTGACTAGGCATAAAAAGGCTTCATTGGTGACTTTCCCTCCCTGGAAAAGAAAGTCAGGGCAAGCAATATGTTGTTCTCTGTGGTTCCTTTAAAGATGGCCTGCCAGTTGCTATCATCAGAGCAGAGGTTATAAACCCCAGCTTATGAGGACTGGGTCATGGTCACAGGACTAAGATATGATTCTTGTGCTCAGGACAATGTCCATTATCCTTTAAATCCTCATGTCAATGTTAGACATCAGACCAAGAACATGAATATCACTAGTTTGTCTCCATAAAATATGTTGGCTAAGCATACAAACAGCAAGAACATAATATAACATTATCATTTAATTTTGGGGCTGGAATGGTTTTGCTCAGTTTTCAAACTTCAAGTTCTCTCACAGGCATCAAAAGATAGAAATATAATACAATAATATTGTTATAAGTATTTCTTACAATTACTTATCTTAGGTTCAGGGGAGATATTTTTGTTTGTCTGTTTGGTGTGTGTGTGTGTGTGTGTGTGTGTGTGTGTGTGTGTGTATGTGCGTGCACACACGCACACATGGCATGGCAGGGAGAATAGGATATAGCATCACCTCATAGTGGAGACCACAGGAAAAAAACAGTTGATTCTTTCTTCCTTTTAGGTCCTAGAGATCAAACTCAGACCATCAGACTTGGTGGCAAGTACCATTGCACTGTGAGACATCTCCCAGTTTCCTTTATGTTTTATATTATAATATAATTATATCATTGACCCTTTCCCTTCCTCCTTCCAAACCCTCCTAAATAATTTTCTTTGCTCTTTTTCAAAGTCATGGCTTCATTTTCATTAACTATTGTTGCATGTTAATATATATATATATATATGTATGTATATATATATGTATGTATTTTTTTTTTTTTTTTTTTTGTGTGTGTGTGTTTTTTTTTTTTTTTTTTTTTTTTTCCCGTATATATGTATGTATGTATGTATGTGTGTATGTATGTTTTCTGACAGTTAAGTGTGATCAAATATTCTTTCACTTAGAAATTCTCTGTGGCTTATATCACAGAATAAATTACCAGGCACTATAACAGAGCTACATCTCTGTTTCCAAATCCACCACAAGCATTGCTTCCCAAAGAGGTAAGTAAGATTATACAGTGAGAGGAGACAAAACAGAGTCAAATTTTCATAAAATCACTTAATTTTACCCTTAAATCATTTTCACCCAAACTTAGAATTGGAACTGGAAATTTAATACTCAAAGCTTTCAATAACCATATTAAATCGAAATTCCACTGCCACATAGTTATAAACAAGTGAAACTATATGTAGTAATGTCCTATAGTCTGAGAACAAAGGAATATTTGTCACTGACTATATGAGTATGTGAGTGTGTGTCCCACCTCAAATTGACATAAAAGAAGAACCAGAAATTCAGAAGTACAACACCCATTCATCTTACAGAATTGGCCCCAAGGTCTATAAATATGAAATAGATGTAGAAATAAAAATAGTGCCACCATTGTCACCAAAGTAAATATTACTCAAAGCAGCCTGGTACTCTCACATGATAACTGCATGTGCACATGCTATGAAAGCAAAAGCAAGCTACCAACATATGTGAATCCAAGCCAGAGCAAAGTGGGGTATTTCAGTTTTCCAGACTCAAGTTGTTAGTAGTAATCAAGTCTACTGAAGAGTAACAGTTCATCTGAGAACATGGATGAGACTTTACTAAGCTTTAAAGTCAAAAGGTGAGTATGTTCATTTATAAGTTAGTGATTAAGTAATCATGTAATGTATAATTAATTCATAAAGACTTTGCCTGAGCAACGCTCAATGGGACCTTCATATGTCTACTTGTCTGCACTGCAAATTGACTGCAATTTCCTGTCTATCTTATTTTCTTAACAACTTCATTTCCCTCTTCATAGCTAACTACATATGACAGCCTGCTAGAAAGGTAAAACTCTATCCATAGACTGCAGCCTGGGAAAATCATCTTGTAATAAGTACTTAGGAAGGGTGTGCCCTGGTATATAACCTCCTCTGCCTCTAGGTTGCCATCTTTTAACAGAATTATAAGAGGATGGCTCCAACATAAGCTCTGAAAGAAACAGAAATTAGAAAATAAATGCATGGGTATCTCAGTATTGGTATATAAATGAAAATCACTGTGATATGTCATAATATAGAGTAAGTATAATGCCATTAATTTTTAATCTATTTCTTGAGGATTTGAGTTCAGTAAAGAAAGTTGAGTGTCATGACAGAAGAACTGCAAATTCTGTGCCACATAATAAGATCTTCTCTTAATATGTTAAAGCTTTGGAAAAGAAATTGCAAACATCTTTTTCAGCAATAACTACTAAGCTCCCAAACATCATTTATTATTTCAACAAATATAATCTTTTGTTGATGAAAATTTTGAAAAAGAAAAAAAAATCAACCAAAGGCTAGATTAGGGTAAACAGCTCCATAGTATTTCAATTCTACAGCACTTGTCTAGTATGTTGTGAGCCTTAGATTAGATCACCAGCACTTCAAACCTAAATCGTCTTCCAAATGTTTGAAAACTGGCTTTATTTCTACACAATTCTTTAAGCTTATATAAAGTTTTGGGTTGACCTTACCTAAACTAGATGTTAAAGCTGTGTTAAATGGTTTGTTTTACTTATTTTCAAAACATTTTTCATGTATTTATATATTTATTTTAATTTCATTTTATATTCCAATAATGTAATGGCAACCTACCATAGGGAATGGGCTCCAAAAAGCTCACTCATGCACCAGGGATATATCCTGGTCCTACAGTCACTGGCCCCTCAGACATAACAAGCTACACAACTATCTCCCACATATTGAGGGGCTATCTCGGTCCCATGTATGCTCCACAGCTGTCAGTCTAGAGTTCATGAGTTCCCATGAGCTTTATTCAGTTGTCTCTGTAGATTCCCCCTTCATGATCTTGACCTCCCTTGCTCATATATTCTCTCCTCCCTCTCTTCAACTGGATTCTCAGAGTTCAAACTGCTGCTTGGTTGTGGATCTCTGCATCTGGTTCCATCAATTAATGGATGAAGGCTCTATGATGACAGCAGGGGTACTCACCAATATGATAACAGGAAAAGGCCTATTCAGGTACCCTTTCCACTATTGCTAGAGTCTTAGCTTGGCTCATCCTTACAGATTCCTCAGAATTTCCCTAGTACCAACTTCCTCCCTATTCCCATAATCTCTCTTTATCAAGGTATATCTTTCATCACTCTCCCACTCCATCTCTCCCCCAACTTGACCATCCCATTTAAATAATGACAACCCAATAACAGGAACAGGCTATGTTTTTTAAATTGTTAGCCAATGGAGTCACATGGGCCCCCAAACATTACAAGCTGTTGCCATTGCTCTTGGATACCTTAAGAACTTGGTTACCCTCCACATACTTGAGTCATAAAGCATGGATAAATTATACTGGTACTGACTTGGAAGCTTCATCATTGATGGTTAAATTTCATAGGGTTAGAAGGTGACATGTATACTACTGGAAAAAAAATGTAATAATCAGTGCCACCCAACATTCAATGCTATGAGAGACAAAAATAGAATAGAAGACCATGAAATGCTTAGCCCAGAAGGAAATGTTAACCATCACATCCTTCTTCCCAAGGCTCAGAGATCATCACAAGAAGGGGGTAGAAATATATTAAGAATTATAGGTGGTAGGTGGCAATAAGAAAACTGGTTTCTGGATATAATAGGACAACTGCACTATGAACTCCTAGCAGTTGTAAAAGCATGAAAAAAGACCCCACAAGGCCAAGTCAAGACAAAATATTGTGGGGGAGTAGAGAAGGTAAATACAAAGTCTATCTGTAGTTGAGGCGCTGTTGGCCTTGATAGCTACTAGAAAATGAGGAGTTGGTTTTCTTTAAAAGTGTAAATCCTTGATCATGTTCCAGAGAAGATTCTATCCCTGAGAGTAATTGGGAAAAATAATTGGACTCAATAAGCTTCAAAGAGTGAGAAGGAGTGATGGGGGAAGTCTTCTGTACATATATTTCTATTATTGGTTGTTTAATAAAACAGTGTTAGCCAATAGGGAAGCAAGATAAGTGGGACTAGGAGACAAGAAGGATTCTGGGACAGGTAGGAGAGAGGAAAACTGTGATGTGATCTCAGGAGGAGAGTACTCATGAGTCTGGGATTCTCAGTAAGAGAAGACCATGTAGAAATACATATATTTGTAATTATGGGTTAATAATTAAGACAGAGCTAACAAATAAGAAATGCTAGTCACTGGCCAGCAGTTTCATAATTAATACAAGTCTCTGTGTGTTATTCAGGACTGATGTGGCTGTAAGACCAGGCTATCAAAAAAGTGCTCATAAGAGAGTGGCACAAAGTTAGGTGGGCAGGCAGTTGGGGTAGTGCTGGGAAGAGCTAGAGATGAATATGACCAAAATACATTGTCTGACATTTAATGAGAATACAAGAGGCCCAGGCTGGCTAAAAGAAATCCATCTCCATCCCTGTTCTCCAATGCTCCTTACCAGAAACTTCTCAACTTGAACGACCAATGCTTCTACTCACAGCCAAAATGTTAACCATGGCCAAGCTTCTGCCAAGGACCATGTCTAGGTCTATGATAAAGTTGCAGCTGGGGTCTGCGGTGATGTCTATGGCCTCTGCCACCTCAAGGGTCCATAGGTAGCATGTTAGATTAAATCAAAGGGCCATGCTGAGTCAGCCCCATCCTTCACCGGCCCAGAGAAGGTGGCCTTACCTCTCTCTGTCTGGACACTTCAGCAAGAGAGCTGGCTCTGACTCTCATGGGAGAGCTGGCCCCTGCATTCAGGAGAGATGGCCCTACCATCACCACAGGATGATTCAACCTTGAGGGCATAGGCATATGGTAGCTGTCGTTGCCCCCTGGCATGAAGTGGGTAAACTTAGTTGTCAGGACTGACCAGCTCAGCTACCACCCAAACTCACAGCCAGGTCTTAAATTGGTTTACCCTAACTTCTACCCCATCTAGGATCTGCCAGAGGTGGTGAAGGGACTGGTCCTATAGAACAATTCCTGAAGGATCTCCATGACTTGGAAAGGCCATGGGATATCTCAGAAGAGCTTCAGTGAGGACCCAATGATGATGGTGTGCCAGAACCAGAGCAGTAACTCCTTGCAAAGATCATTTACTAATAAAGCTGATAGGACAAAAGGGTATGCTATATGACACATGAAGGCCACTAATGTCACCAGAAAAAAATGAAGACATGTTGAAGAGGCAGGAAAAAAGGAAAAGTGAAGAGGGTTTTGATTTGTTTGTTTTGTTTTGTCCTTGGTAGGTTCCTTTCTTATTTTTTTTTTTTTTTTCTCCCTTGCTTGTTTGCTTTTATTTGTTTTGTTTTGTGGGAAGGGGTAAGTGGAGGATAGGGGAGACTGGGAGGTGAGTGGAATTGGGGTGCATGCTGTGAAACTCCCAAAGAATCAATAAAGAACTTAAATTAAAAATAAATAAATAATAAAAATGTGCAGGCCACTGCCTTCCAACAAGGAATGCAGGGTGAACTTTTCTCCCTGTCCTATGTGTCAATCCTCATTTTTGTTATTGTTGACATCTTCACACTTTACTACCTCTGCTATTAAAAACAGTAAAAGTTGAAAGGTGTCAAAGGCCCCACATGGAAGTACCTGGTGTCCCCACTAACTCTGGGATGAGAGAAATCTCCAAGAAAACTTGGGAGTAAGTAGCTAAAATATATGCTTCCAACATTTCTTTACCTGCTTCTTTTCAAATATGAGCCCTTACTTCCTACTTTCTCAAAGCAGATAATGTATATAATCCTTTGACATCCTTTAAGCCAATAAGCCCAAATACTCCTGCCCAATATGACTATTAGGAAGACAGGTCCTAGACACACTCCCCAGAATACTTCTAATCTTGTTTGAGTTCTAGATTATATTGCACTAAATCTTCAACCAAAGATGAAGTTTGAAGCACAGGAGGATGCTTTTCTCTAGTCATTTCTTCCTGACTCTAGGGATTTTCCTTAATGAATTAAGATAACTTTAGGATGCTGCAGCTGATTCTTAGTATCTCCAAACTCCCTGACTTCTCTGGAGGCAGAGGCAGAGTTTGGCATTAGAATTGTCTCTGGAAAGTTGTAGGTAGGGAGGCTGCAGAGATCTGTCAAATTAACCTTCCTTTCCTATATTTTTGAGTTCTTAAACTGTCAACTATTATACAAGTGTTATCATTCACAATTTGGGATGCCTCAGGCCATGATCACATGCACCATTGCCTTGGGCCTCTGGCAAAACAGCATACCACAATGAGTAACACATGGCAAAGCAAAATGCTTACCCTGTGGCTAGAAAAACAAAACAGAGGAGGAGGGAGAAAAGGCCAGTCTCAGAATCTTCTTCCAATTTACACTTTCTATTGCCAGGAGACCCCCAATAGGTACCAACTTTTAAAGACATCATAACCAACAGCACCAATGCTTTGAACTACATAATACTGCTACATAAAGTTATTAAAAGAAATATAAATTGGCTCAGTGCCTGAAATCCAGTTGTAGAGATCGAGGAGTGATGAGCAAAAGGATCAAAACCATGCTAGGGAAACCCACAGAAACAGCTAACCTAAATAAGGGGGAGCTCATGGACCCCAAAGTGATAGCTTGGAAACAAGCATAGGATGGAACCAGGCCACCCGCATGTGGGTGTCAGTTAGGAGACCTGGGAAGTCTGTGGGGCCCCTGGTAATGGAACAGTATTTATACCTAGTGTATGAATGGACATTGAGAATCCATTCCCCACAGAGGGACACTCCCTCAGCCTACATACACATGGGGGAGGGCCTAGGCCCTGCCTTAATGATATAACAGACTTTGATGATCCTTCATAGAAAGCCTTACTCATTCTATATAGCAGGAGAATGATGGGATGGGGGTCAGTGGATGGCATGGGAAAATGGAGGGGAGAAGGAACTGGGATTGATATATAAAATAAGATTGTTTCTAATTTAAATTTTAAAAAGAAAAAACATACATACATACATACACACACACACACACACACACACACACACACACACACACACACACATTGGAAACCACATGAAATAAAATATATACCTTACACCTTTTACATATGAGGGTTTGGGAGACATTTCAGCTATAGTTGCCCAGTTATCAATAAAGTTTGCCATATATCTGATAGACAAAATGGTTTTCCTGAGTTACAGATTTTAGGAAGAATCTGCTTTCATAATAGAAAGAATGTACACAAATTTTAAAATAATATAGAGAACTGGGAGAGAGTTTCCTTCTAACATTTTGCACAGCTTTCTAGGAAATAAGAAAAATGAGGTGGCTTAGCTAAGCACCTTGATAAAAGGACTCTTGCACACTTAGTTTACTAACAAGACAAAGCACATTGTAATAAATGAATAAAAATACATTTGCAGAGCACAAAAGTCCTTTTATATGACATTCTAATATTAGCCATACCCTCTGAGTCAGCACAATAGTTATAAAATATGAACAGGACACATTTATGGACTTTTCTCTATAATATAAAATCAATCTGCTAAAAACTGATATACATAAAAACACATGCATATAATACATGTGAAAAATTCCCTCCCTGATGTGAAATATCAAGCCACCGTGAAGCACAATTTATTTGCTTGAGAGGCATGCTTAATTAGTTTCCTTATTGAAACCTTTTAATCAATCTCCAGCCCAGTTTTCATCAGACCTCTAAACTTAACTCCAATCTGAGCATGTTGGCCCAGATGTGAGAGCTGGACCTCAGGGATGCATGCTAACCCAAAGAATGATTATATTTATATATATATATATATATATATATATTTTATATATATATATATATATATATATATATGAAACAAGCTTGTTTTACCTATCAATCCCAGTTCCTGCACCCTCCTATCCTCCCCTGTTCCCCCTACCAACTCTCATCCCATTCCCTTTCTGCTCCCCAGGTAAAGTGAGGCCTTCCATGGGGAGTCTTCAAAGTCTGTCATATCATTTGGAGCAGGTCCCAGGGCCTCCTCCAGGTGTCTAGGCTGAGGGAGTACCCTTCTATGTGGAATGGGCTCCCAAAGTCTGCCCATAGACTGCCCAATCCTCCCAACTAAAACCACATTCAGGGGATCTGGGTCATTGCTATGCTGGTTTCCCAGGTATCAGACTGGAGTCCATGAGCTCCCCCTTATTCCGATCAGCAGTGTCTATGGGTTTCTCCAGCCTGATCTTTATTGACCCCTTTGTTCATCACTCTTCCCTGTCTGCAACTGGATTCCAACAGTCTGGCTCAGTGTTTACCTGTGGGTGTCTGCTTCTGCTTCCATCAGCTACTGGATGAAGGCTCTAGGATGGCATATAAGGTAGTCATCAATCTCATTATCAAGGAAGGGAATTTAAGGTAGCCTCTCCACTATTGCTTAGATTTTTAGGTGGGGTCATCCTTGTAGATCTCTGGACATTTCTCTAGTGCCAGATTCCTCTTAAAACCTGTAATGCCTCTCTCTAATATGGTATCTTTTTTCTTACTCTCCTCTATTCTTTCCCAGACTTAATTTTCCTGCTCCATCATGTCCATCTCTCCCTTCCTCTTCCCCCTAACTCCATCTTCGCTCCTCCCATGCTCCCAATTTGCTTGGGAGATCTTGTTCCTTTCCTCTTCTCCAGGGGACCATATATGTCTCTCTTAGGGTCCTCTTTGTTTCCGAGCTTTTCTGGCGGCGTGGATAGTAGCCTGGTAATCCTTTGAGAGAATAAACCAATTATCTTTTTCAAGTATCTGTGTCTTCATATCACACTGAACAGAGATTCCTCTTAGTTGTTCTGGAAGTTTCCATCTCAATTAAACCAGCATCACATGATCCTTTATGTGAATGGCTGGCCTCTTTAACCATTGAGTCAAAGATAAAGATTGATGATACTATGCTCTATGTGACCGAAAAATTCTCAGTGGAAGAGGAAAAGCAAAATACCATGCATAGAACTGATGAGAAGTCTTACTGAAGACATTAGCCTTATATGTTTCTCATGTTAGCTGAATAAATATGAGGTGACTACTTAATGACTTTTTCTAACTTGGGTTTACAAAAATAAATGCAAATCATATAGCTGTTTTGTTTCTTTTTGCTTGTTATTCTTTTTCTTGTTCTTATGGTTTTAAATTTTTCTAATTAATTTACCTGTTTTGGGAATGTGTGCATGCCACAGTCAGATAATACCTTACTGAAGTCAGATCTCCCCTTTGACCAAGTGGTTCCTGAAGATGAAACTCAGAACTGCAATCTTAGCAGCAAGTTACTTATCTCACTGAGCCATTTTGTCTGTCCTTGTTCCTATTGTTTTAATCTGGAAAATAATTTATATCTTGAATGAAAAGTAGTCTGAAATGTCATCTTACACACAAGAATGTGTGCATCTTTTGTGGTCTACTAATATCGATGGTCCAACCCCATGAGTTATAGTAAGATGAGGACATCACTAAATTAGTGTTATTTGTCACATGTGTTGCAGGGCAAAATGTTTGTTCTAGAGATAGAAGGATGGATGGATGGTGATGGATAGAAGGAAGGAAGGAAAGATGGAAGAAAGGAAGGAAGGAAGGAAGGATGGGTATATAGATCAAAATATATGTAAATGGTTTTGAGAGATCTGAAATCCTAGCTCTATCTCTGTGTTTTGGGGAAAACCTATGTGGACGTCATTTTCTTTCTCTCTAGGACACAAATAATGAGTCATACTACAGTGATGGTATTGGTGTTGGGGGCAGTGATAGTAGTGGGAACTACTGCAGCATTTATGCAAGACTTAAGTGGTCATGTGTTAATGTATGGCAGAGTTACAGACAGGGAGTGTAGTTCAGTGGCAGAGCATGTGCTCAGCTTTGTTACTAGTAGTTTTCCTGCCAGTCTGTCCCACAGCCCCGCCACCACAAATAACACACACAGCCTCTGTATTTGATATTATGCTGTTGACCAGTTAACTTGTTTCTTATCAGCTAGCTCTGTCTTAAGTATTAATCCATTTCTATTAATCTAAGTATTTCCACGTGGTCTCATCTTACCGGAGAGTGGGGCTGGCATCTGTTCTCTCCAGTCTCTACAGGCTGACTCCTCCCTACTCCTTTCTCTTTCCTCCTAGTTTCCTAGTCCCACCTATCTTCCTTTCCTATTGACCAACAGTGCTTTATTCATTAACCAATGAGAGAAACATATTTACAGAATGACATCTCCCATTATCTCCTCTTTTCTGTCTAAAATAAAAGGAAAAGTTTTAACCTTAACATAGTAAATAAGAATCTCAGTTAACAATATTTAGTTCATTAACATTTAGCAAAATTTGAAGAAAATATTCCATCATCTATCCTATCTTTGTGGGTCTAAAGTCCTATGTGTAATTTATCTTTAATCCTAACTAAGGAAAACTATAACCATAACTATCTGTCTTCAACTACTTCAAAGACCACAGAAGGATAATATATAGACTCTAGAAATGACAGAGACAACTCACTGCCTGATCAGTCACTTGAAGTTTTTCTGTAATCTTTCATCTTCAACCCATAGGCCATAGTGTGTCTGGCAGACTCTTCAGCAAAGCAGGAAACTTTAAACTGTCTTTTGTATTGGCAGTTTGTCAGTCACTTTTCTCTGTGTTCTGCAGACTGTCTGGCAGACTCTTCCATGAAGCAGGAACTCTGTAGCAATGTCCATCTTGAATCAGCAGTCATTTTTCTGTGGGTCCTGCATGTCCAGTTTATACAGCATAAAGTCAAACAGTCCAGACAAGAGCAGTATCTTGTCCAAATGGCTAGTCTTGCCATATTGAAAGCAAACTCCATAATGTGTTTCTTTGATGTCCATCTTTCTTTCTGACGCAGGTGGTGTTGCCAATAGCAGCTCCTCTCTGTCTTTTTAAAACCATTTATTTTTTTTTCTTTTTCTCTCCCAAGCCTAAGTATATTTTAAAACACAGTGTAAACCTTTAGAGGTTTTTCTTAATGTGAATCTGTTTTTACTGTAAATCTTTATCCTTTTCTGGCCACGAGTCTTTTATGTGGTAAACAACAACATTGCTAAAATGAAAGCCACAGTTGTTTCAGCCATGGTCTATCCAAGATGGCACCGAGTACTTTTACTGCCAGCACTGAGAGCTGTGCTCATCGCCTTGGTCTATGCTGCCATCCAGCAGCATGCTGCTGGCTTGTAGATGTGGTCACTGCCATTGCCAGCTCTGATACACACCAATAAATTGTTAGTAGAGTTTTTTTTTTTAAAGCTGTGTGGGTTTTTTGCCGCTTATGATGAGTCAGGAAATCTCCCTTAAAGGAGCCGTGCAAATCTGTGCTTGAATCTAGCAAAACTAGAGTCCAACCGAGAAAAATACTGCTACCAAGAAGCCTTGCTTTTGTCTGTTTTTTGGTTTCTAAAATCCTGTTTTAAGCTTTTGTTAAGTTTTAAATGGAAGTTCTTATTAGCCATGTTGCGGAGCCAAATGTTACAAGTAAGGTACACCCCTCCCCCCCCCGTCAGTCTTGTCCCACCGTGGCGTCAGCCCCAATTAACACACACAATTTAGCAGCATGCACAAGGCCTGAGATCAATCCTCAGAGTACACAAATACAAAATAGCTCAAACACTATCTCCTATTACAACAGAGGAAAGACTTTCAGACTGTACACTAAATCATATCACTATTTTCTATATTCTGTAAAGGCTGAGAGTTTATATCCCTTTTATTTTGCTCATATATTTTATATTTTATTTTATATACTTTAATACTTTAATTTTAGACATGTCAATCATATATAATTGTTCATATATTTTAAGTAATTTCATTGTGGATATAGGCATATGACATAAGAACAATAATTTTACCTCACAGTAGCCAATTGGAAAACTGGGTATACTATATTGAATCAGATTTTTTAATTTAATAGACAAACTCATGCCAATGACCTGGGCTTAAAATCTGGTTCTGCCAATTATGAGCTCTGAGGTTTAGAAAAAAAGCCACTTAATCACTTAAACCTCTTAGGCCCAACCTCCTTATCTATAAAGCAGTGATAAAAATGACTGTGCATTTATAAGACTAGTATAAGGTATGTCCTGTTAGTCAATAAATATTTATGATGTTTCTCTTATGTACATGGAACTGTGTAAAGAACTGAAATGTCAATCATGCCCTGTAATTCATATACATCTGATATTTTCTTTGCCTTAGACATCCCTGATATTTCTCAGGAAGATGGCTGAAGAGCCAAAAATGGATGCCAGATCTTGCTTTTGGTAATTTAATGAAGGCTTCTCAAACTCTCCTGATTTTTAAAAGCTCAGTAGAATTTTACGGAAGTGGAAGTTCCTTTTTGGTCAGAGGATGTTAGAGACCTGAATGTGTTCTATTTGTTCTGAATTCTCTTCCATTGTGTTCATGTGACAGTTAGCTTATCCATTCACCTGTCTGCAAATCCTTGAGAGTTTTCCAGTTTGAGTTTATATGTAGAACTGTGATGGACAATTATGTGAACATGTGGTTCAGTGTTCCAGTGAATACCTAGAAGTAGGATTACAGATTCATTTAGTCAGTGCAGTTTTAAACCATAGACACTTCCAAACTATTTTTTCGAAGTGACCAGACCTGAAAACACTCCCACAATGAGTAGAGAACATTCCAGCTGTGTTCATTCTTAATTGATGGATTGACCCATGGCCAGAATGATGTTAACCACATGGAAAGGATCCAGATGCAGGACTCCTGCAGTTACTGTCCTGTATGGCTCCTAGAACACTTCCTACTCTCTTCTCTACAGATTCAAAAGTTTTCTCAAAAGCGGGAATTGAGCTTGGCATACAGCTCAATTTATATGGTGCTTCTCTAGCATGAAGAAAGCCTTGAATTCTATGCTCAGCACTTCATGGAACCAGATTAGATATACATGCCTATAATCAGAGCCCTTGGGAGTGGTAGGGAGAACAGAAGTTTAAGGGTTATAAGTTCAAGGTCATCCTAGGCTATGTAGTGAACTGAGGCCATCCTGGGTCAGTTACAACTGCCTCTAGAAACTGAAGAAAAAAAGGGATTAAAGAGTAATGAGGAAAGATAGGAAGGGAGAAGAAAGAGGGAATAAATCACACAAAAAAATCTTTATTACTAACTAATGAGGGGGGAAGACAGGTAAGACAAGCAAGAAATTATAGACTAAGAGAAATATAGATTCTCCTAGATGAGGCAAGTCCTAGCTCTAGCTACCAGCTACAAAGAGGGAGAAGAATGGAAGCAGATGTCCTCCACACTGATGACAGAATTGTTTTAATTAATTGTTAATCAGAAAACTGATGAGGTAACTGAAAAAAATATTTCAATTTCAAGATGTAACATTATTCCCAATGAGTTCGTTTGCTTTTGTGTTGATGTTGTTGCTATAGTCACTGTATTTTGCTGAGACATCCTCAGCTTCCCAGGTGTCTTTGTTAGTTCACCTATAAGCATTTAAACATTAAAATCAGTTATTTTATGTTCAGACACTGGAAAAGATGCTAATAAAATAAATTGACCAGATGTCTATGGAAGAGAAACCTCTACAACCTGAGGATCTTTCTCTGGCAACTGCAGCAGTAAATTCAGGCAATTCTGAGTAAATGTCAGGGTGCTTCTAGGAATAAAATGCCTCAAGATACCAAAATATTAAGAAGGGTGTGGGGTGTCTGGAGGGGGATATATCCAGAGTCATCTCTTCTTCTCTCTCAGTCTTCTCCACAAAACAGTGCCAGAGGTGATGCCTTTTTTTATTATTAATGCCATTGCACAGACATTGGATTTGAAGATTCAAGAACAAGCATCTATATTTAATTGGGGTATCTATTTATGTGGAAAAAGGAAGAGACTCTGGGAATAGCTACCTCAAGTTAACAATACCAAACAGTCATTTTGCATGCATGTGCTCCCTTTGTGTTTTCATTTCTTGGCACATATTCATTATGTAAAAAGTAGTTACTTAGTGCCTGCAGTGTACTAGACAGCCTTCCCACAGCTGGGTGTAGAATGGCACAACAAAACCTTACCATCACAGAACTACCACAGCAAGAGGGAGGAGGCAATGACCACACCACTGAATAAGCCATGCCAGGTGGGCCTAAGTATGAAGAAATGATCAGGAAGGCTGAGAAGTTATAGAATGATTGTGCAGGGAAGCTATTATAACATCGGATGATCCTAAAATGCCTGTCTAATAGGTTAAAATGAGCTGATACACCAAAGTAAAGAATGTAGATACCAGAAAAGCATTCTGGGGCAGAGGAAATGAACACCGGAAAGAGATTGACTATGTGACAGCCATGGTATGTCAAGCAGGCAGGGGCTGCCTTGGCAGTTCTAAAAGAGTGACAAGGGCAGAGAGTTCACTCCTTATAGGTATTGTCTTCTCCAGTAAGAATGTGGGAATATACAGAAGTTCAGGGGGAACCATTGAAAGATTTGCTAATTGAACACCTCATTGTAGCAGACTTTCCTTGAAGCAGTAGATAAGGTGGTACAGTCTATGGGTCTCCATCAGGTTTGTTTTCTCTGCCAGTTCAAAGATGAAAAGGCAAGAAAAATCTCTAGCATAACAGGTAGTAGCAAAAAAAAAAAAAAAAAAAAAAAAAAAAAAAACCTCAGACACTCAAACACCATAATAAGCAGTTGGAGAAATGTGCTTGTTGAGGCTGGGGAAGCACACCCATGAAGTGGACATGGAGAAAAGAAAAACAAAAAACCTGCAAAGGAGGGGATATTGGGAAGCTGAGATTTACATCATCTTCTGGGGAGGGGGGGTCTTTCAGTCTCTCTGAAGTGTTTTCTCCCGATTTAGGTCTGATAAGTATGAAGATTAGCCCACAACTGTTGGATACATGTCGTGATCTAGCCTGAAATTTATTGAGCCAGTCCATAAAGGGGACCTACCAGCAGGAGAAAACACCTACAAAGACTTTGTTTAAACTGCCAGCCTTTTGTCTCAGGTCAGAAGATGAGTTAAAAGCCAACCATCTTGGAAGTCTGCCACCTGTATTAACTGGCCATGAGACCTCCCCCGGTGGCCTGCCTCGGAAGGTCTAACTCCTTGTCCCATATTGTGAGAAAGTACAAACAGGATAGAGCAGCAAGGTGCCAGCCATGCCTGATCTCCAACACTATTTAAACGTGTGTGAAATACAAGAAATAAAACTCCAAGAACCTGAATCTGCCATTACAGAGTTTTGGTATTACTGATTTAGACAGATAAAATGCATATTTTCACCTGTTTCATAAGGGGTGCACTGTGCATTGTGGTGTTACAAAAGAGAGGTTCATACCAATTGAGAGGCCAAGGAAAGTATCCCTAAGGCAAATGTGTAGATAATGGCATCCAATCATGGAGAAAGACCGAGTAGACAACACATTATAGGAGAACAAGATGCACAGATGAATAATAGTGTGACCATTTGGCCAGGCTTAAATGTCATACAGGGTATGCACGTGATGAGAAACAGAGAGACTTCTAGGCATAATATTTGAGTCTAGAGGTCCAGTCAGATAATATTTAATATTTCTAGTGTGTCTATTTGACGGATACAGGTGATGTTATCAGGAAAAGGGTTTCTGTGATGCACTAATGTAAGGAGGCCATCTTTAAGATTTGAAATTCAATTTTTGGAGCCACTAATGTAAGTAGAAATATTCAAATAATAAAATACCCAAGGGAGGACACAGAAACCTGCTTTGGTAAATATGATGGCTAGCTGGCTCTAGAGCCCAAGAGAAACAAATCCAAGTGCTATCTTGTTTCTCAGTTGAATCTCTCTTGACCATAGTGAACTTCAATTCTTCCTCCTTTGAGATTTCATGCATATGGTACCCTTGTCCTCTTTGAATATTTCCATGGTGAATTATTATGCTCAGTCCATGGTCATTTGGGTTCTTGTTTCTGGGCCTTTGGTAAGTTGAAACATCTTATCAGAGAACATTTAGCAGAGCAATGGTTCACTTAATAGCATGGTAGTTAGGAAGCAGAAAGAGTAAAAAAGGGCAATGAATGGAATATACCCTTCAAGGGCACATGACCAATAAGTGACCTCTTTCAATTAGTCTAAAATATCTACCACTTTTCAATAGCCCATGAAGTCATGAATCCATTAATAAAGCAGTCCATTGATGAGCTTAGAAACTTCAAGTTCCCATCACCTCCCATCTTGAACACTGCTGCATTGGGACCAGGTCTTCAGCACATGTGCTTTATGGTACTTCCAGAATCCAACCAAAACTGTTTAATAATTATCTACAGGAACTGGGCTTATCAATTCCTGGTATCCCTGCTGGGTCTAAGACAGTGTTTAGCAGGCATTAAATCAGAATTGCTAATACCTGATGTATAGCTGGTTCTCACTTCTTGTTCTGGGGACTAAACTATCTTTACTTCTGTGTGTTCCTTCCTCTACTTATGTAATTCAGAAAAACAATCTGGATATATATTAAAATGATAAAATAATTGCTAGAAATTGGAGCAACAAGAAAAGTAATTCTGTATATACAAAAGTAAAATTCTGTTCAATAAGTCTTCTTGTCACAAGAATCATCTAAACTAAAGACACCTGAGCTCCAGGGACATCTGGTTTTGAACTTCTAGCCTCACTAAAACAAAGTTATTCTCATAGATACCATGAAGAGAAATTGTGTCTTGGAAGGGAATATGGATCTACACATCCTCCGGGGTACCCAGCCCTATCCTCAAAGAGTTATACACACCTCACAAATGAAAATCCAATGCAAATGAAAGTTTCCTCTGATTCCAAAGTAATCAGAAACTTTGCACCTGGTTAGAGATGACATACATTTGCATAACTATGATAGGAATGTTAGGAGAGTGAGACACTCAGAAATCTAAGCTGATAGCTCCCTCCTGGCATTAAACCCACTTTCAGACACAGGCTTCTATGTATACGCTTGGGCAAATATAACAGAGCTTCCATGCCAGTGTAGTAGTAGGAAGCTTGATTGAGTTTGTCTGGCCCTGGAGAGAGCCTTTCCTCTAACAGAGAGCTGTATCTGTATCTGAAGAATAAAAGGAAGGGAGCAACTGTAAGCCAACTAGCTCAATCCCTCATTTGCCTATGTGATGGTTTAATACGCTCAACTGATTAAATTTAAAAAGATACATAAAGGGAAAGGAATATGAAAAGGATGGTGGAGTGGCAGGTTGCTAGAGAGGCTCACTCTAGTTCATCCCTTGATCATTTTTGCTTCCTATGACTGGCAGGTGCTTTTCCTACCTCCTTCAACCTCTGTGTGACTGCTTAATTCCCTCTGTCAGTGTTTCCTCCTCCTCCTTTTCCCACCACTTTCTCTTCTTCTGACTTTTCTTCTTCTCCCCTACCCTCTTCTCCCTGCATCCCCACTTCCAAGTTTAAAGCCAGTGTGATGAATTACAGATACTTGTTGACATACTGTGCCATTCATCATACAACAGACCGAATACTACTGACAGGCCCTTTCTAATATGTCATTGCTGGCTTCTCCATAGCCCTAGTGTACCAAAACAAATGTGGTTTATTACAATATGCTGTAATCTAGAGCCTCAGCCCAATGGAGGCACTTAGGATGCAGAACTCTCTCTTCTTTTCAGCTTTTTTATTTATTTAAACTGGACTCTGATGCTGATAAATGGATAAAAGTCTCATCTGAGGTCAAGAGGCAAGAAAAGCCAACCATAGAAGAGAACAGAAAATTAGGAGCAGGAGACAGAAAATGCAGGCTGTGCTATGTTATTGTAGTCCCTAGCAGGTGCCTGCTTCTCCATCCCCACCCCACACCCCCATGAATTATGATGTGTGCCATACTTGACAAAGAGAAATGTTCAACAGCAGAGTCCTGTTAAATCCAAAATGACAGGAGACAGACTTGTGTTCCTAAAGCTCTTAGATTTTATTGCATGAGCCTGGGTGAAGTTTCCAAACCAAACCCTCATTTATGGCTGCTTTTGTTTTGGCAAGACCAAAAGAGTTTCAAAATATTTTCTGTTACACCCCGTCATCCCAGAACTGTTGTCATAGAAACAAGTCTCATGTTGTGATTCCTAGCCCCTGGGCTCCAATGCCCTGTTGCAGCTGGTCACTGTCAAGACCACTAGAACCTGTACACTAGTACAGACACAAACTGGGAGGTTTCCCTGACTTAAACTGGACCAAGGCTTCTTGCTCCAAGTTTGCACAGTTTCTATAGTGAGGCACACAGATTAATCAAAGGGATGCAGACAGGTTGCCATGAACACTGAACAACACTGGCTCCAGCTGCTTCCTTTGTGGCCACCTCTCCTTGGCACAGATTCCTCCTCTTCAGCAACCCCTCCATGGTTTTTTTTTTTTCAACCATACTTATAAATGGCAAAAAAAAAAAAAAAAAAAACCCATAAATTCCCACCTTATCCTCTAACACATTTTACTTTAGAAAAACAAAAATCCCCATTGAGACTCATTGAGACTTGAGGCCAGGATGAAGATAGCTAGCCATCACTCTTGTCCTTCTTATCACCAAGGCTTGAGATACTGGCTTGAGATTTTCCCTGCTTGCCAACATTGACTTTCCCACTGTTAATCTTTTTCTCTCACATCTCATTTACCCTGGTTCATTTCCTAGAGCCAGAATAGTGCATTCAGTGAAGGGAAAAAATGGTTTCTAACAACAGAAGATCTCAAATGGCCCTCTTACTGCTTCCATTATTAAACATAATATCAAAATAGACTCTGATTCAGATTCTGTGACTCACATACTTGAATTTTGAACACCACTGTGAAATAGACATGGCCAAACCCATTTATAAGCCAGGAGGTTGTATCTAGACAAGATACAAAATGTCCAAAGTGATGCAAGCAATAAAAGAGTACTTGACAGGCCTGTTGCATCCTAAAGCTCATAGTCACTCAATTAACTAATGGCTCTGGCACATGTAAGGTTGGGGACAAATTTGATACCCTCTGCTTTCAGCCTGTTATAGTAGATATGAAATCACTGACATTTTTTTCTCCTTTTCTGGTTATGTGTTTACATTCTACATGGACGTAAGAAAAACAGATATATAACCTCCTGGAACTACTCAAACAATTGTCTCGAAATAGACTGTGCTCTTAGTTCTTTTTTCCTTCCTCTGGCCTTACAAGTGCCAATTTCCCAATGGTATAAATGTTATCTACTGTTATCTATGGTATCACACCTAGCCCCACCCCTCTAGAGTTATTCCTTTTCTTTCTTTGCTTTTTAAATATATGCATTTTTTCCTTTGGAACTCTTTGAAGATTTGTGAACTTCATTTAAGCTGCCCTGATTGTGCACTTTCCTATGCCTGATTTCATCCCAATGTCTAAGATGTCTACTGGACTGTGGGTGCTGGGGCTCTGTCTCTTCTGGGTTTGTTCTTTCACTGAGATTAGTAAAGACAGAAGATGCCGACTTCTCTCCCTCTGCCAGTTCCCATCTCCATTCCATTTTTCCAGGGAACTGTTTCCTTGATTGGACAACTGCTATGGGCAAATTCTGGAAATGAAGCTGTCAGACTTCCTCTAATAAGAGATATGGTATCCTTGTGTGTGAGCAGGAATATTGCCACTGAGTCATTTAGTCTATGTGGAGGGTAGTTACAGGGGTTTGACATGGCCTATTGGCATAGGTCCTGGATAGCCCTCTTGAAGTATAGCTGGATTATTGGTACACCTACTCTAATATCATATCCTATGGTTCTCAAACAAAACTTGCTTATCAAATATAATCGGGGGCTAGAGTGATGGCAGTGAAGAACACTTACTATTCTTGTCCAGGACCCATGTCAGGGGCATAAACACAGATTCACATATTTATAGACACATATGTAAAGTTTTCTAGTAGAAGCAATCTGCTAAGGAGTCACACAGGGAAATGGACTTTGAATTGATAAGAAATGAACATTTGGTTCAGATTGATTTCATCAACCTGGATCAAACCTCAGGGAGTCTAGTACCAGACAGTTCGTTGTCTTTAAACAAAGTATAATTTGGGGAAAAGATTCCAGGCAACAATCATTTCCATTCCAGGCACACAATAAAGCTTAAGGTGTGACTACATAGAAACACTTTGCAAAAGTGTGTGACTTTGAGAGTGAGTCCCATAGCTAAAAGGCCTACAATCTAATGAGGTCTCTGACAGTGATAGCATAGAGGCCACCAGGCCATAAAATACATGTGACATTTCCTTGGGATCTACTGAGTAGAAGCTAAAGATAAAAGTCTAGGGAGGGAGAGTCTGAGATAGACATCTTGAGGGGTTTGGGTGAGGCCTGCCTCCACAGATAGTGAAAAGGTCACCAGGATGTTAGCAATATGTACTCCCAGATTCCTGGGTGGTAAAACAAGCACTATATCTTCTTCATTGAGGAGAGGCCCCTGAGTGTTTGACATCCCTGCTTTCTCTTGTGATCTGGGGGCAAAAGACCTCTGTGCCCCAAATGAAAAAGAAATAAAAAGAAAGTACATGACTGAGACCTAACATGCCCCAACAATCCAACAATCTTCTGTAAAGACTTTTCCTTATGCAAAACTCTTAGAAATTGTTTGAGAAGTGAATATATATATATATATACATATATATATATATATATATATGTATATATATATATATTCATTCTGTGGTATGAGATGTTGAAGATTTCAGTTCTAAGAGTATAAGATTAGGTCAATAAGAAAAAGAAATAAAAGTTATGGGCTTTACTGGTATAAAAGATCAATGACAATTATTAAAGACATCCAACTTTGCAGTATGAACAGGAGCACTCTCAAATGTACTTCATCCAGACAGTCACATGACACAGAAAGTGCCTGAAGAGCCTTTCCAGATCAGTTCTCTGCCAGCAAGGCTTCATCTGCTATATCTGTGCAGATCATCTCTCCTGAGCCATTATAGTGGATAGACATCTGCTGCCAGTGTCCATCAACTTCATCTCTATACATGAGATCTTATTTCCATCTGTCCTAACGCTCATTCTGATTTATGACACTGACCTCATTGTCCATTCCTGCTATTGTGCTTAATTTTAGCATCCCCTGAGCTTGTTTTAACACCCAACTCTGGCTCTGATGAGACTTCCATTTAACTCATAGCATCTCATGCCCTGCGAAAAGGCATTCTACTCTGACTATGCCTTCTTGTTTCAATTAACACCTATGATAAACTGATTGGTTGTTTCTGGTTCCCTTTCCTATCACTTCCACACCATGGCATTGGCTGGAAACTGTGTAAATTGCACATCTCCATCCAGAGATACAGGATCAGTGATATCATTCAATAGTGATGTGACTTGAAGATATATCAGACATATTTCTTCACATAATAAGAAAAGTAACCCTATAAACTAGTGTGAGACATAGGAAAATCAGGTCTGTGCTTAGCATGGTACCTAAAATAAAGTAAGGATAATTCTCATTCATTTTATGCTTCCTCTTGCAATTACTATTTTTCTGGCAAGAGTATGAAACTCACACCTTGTCACTATAACCCTTAACAACAGGCTCTTCTTTTCAAAAAGATACCTATTTATGAGCATATAACAAATGAACCAGTTTTGGATATATTATGCAGTTTTTAGCTCTTTTCCAGTTAGGAAGTATCCCTTATTATTTTTAAAAATTATTCAATACATCTCCCATGGAAATAGCATTAAATTCTCTAACCCCAAAAGTCTCAGATCCCAATGAATGATTTTTGAAGTATTATTCACTCTCTTACTATCATTATTATGCAGCCTACGAACACAGTATCTCCATTTCATAAAAGTATAATATGGCTGCACAGGAATCACAGGCAAATTATGGTGGGGAAATAGTCAATAAACTTTTATTACACCAGTCTTTAATGCTGTTATTAATATTGAAGATGCTAAAATTAATTTCTACCCAGGGCAAGATTTACTGTAGAAACTCCAGAGACAGAATGAACTAGTACACAGCTGAAGCCCCTTGGGGAACTTGTAGGGTTCTATACCACAACATCAGGATACTCCCTAAGTAAATCAGCATATTTCAGTCTAAACATCTACTCTGTTCTTGATTTCATGAGAACAGGACTTGAAGAGAAGCAGTTACTGGAATTTCTCCATCTTGTGAAACCTGAAAGGAATTTCTAAGATGGAGAATATAACATGATGATAGCATAAGGTTGTCACTACCTAAGAGGATAGGAAAGCTACAGAATGCCACACTTCATTTTCTTTTCTTTTCTTATTCCTATTGTTGACCTGTTCATAATCTTAGGTAAATCACACTCGTTTATCTATTTACTTTTGTACTTACCTATTCATTTATGATTTTAAATTATAGTGTGTTAAATGCAAAGCCTTGGAAAACTATAAATGAGCACTGTTCCTACTACTTGTGATTTATGCTCTACTTTATATAGGCGTTTGTTCTGTTCTGTAAGAAGGGAGTCACCTGTTGAGCTCAGAATGATAGCATCTCTAGCATGATCTGTCTGAGAAAATCATATGGGTCATAAACATTTGTCCTGACCACAGTTTTCAAGTTTGTGACCTATGGGTGAGTTTTCAAATATTTAATTAGGCCCAACAACATTTAAATATTGGTAGATAATACATACTTTTAAAAATTTCCAACTATTTCTGAGAATTAGAAACACTAGGAACATGGATTTCATAGTGACATAGGAACACAGAGCTTGGGGCTGGAGAGATGGTTCAGAGGTTAAGAGTACTGACTGCTCTTCCAGAGGTTCTGAGTTCAATTCCCAGCAACCACATGGTGGTTTGAAATCGTCTGTAATAAGATCTGTGCCCTCTTCTGGTCTCCAGACATACCTGGAGACAGAACACTGTATGCATAATAAATAAATTAAAAAAAAAAGAAAGTAAAAAGAAACACATAGCTTGGAAAACAAACAAAGGAAAAAAAACCCAAAAACAACAAAAAAAAAAAAAAAAAAAAAAACCACTGCCACTCCACAGTGACTTCTATGAGCATTGCTAGCCATCCCACAACTGGCATGATGACATGAGCATTTGTCTAGGCAAGAATGCAGATGGCAGGCAGATCTAGTGAATATAAAAAAAGAGTAGAGAGAATTGGCAGATAATACATAGACCATCAATTGGATTTGAATTTTCAATAAACAACAGATAAAAATTCAGAGTAAGAATATCTCATTTGTTATTGCATAGGACATAACTGCACCAAAAAATTATCTTTGGGGCTGAGGATATGACCCATTGAATAAAACATGTCACACAAGTGTGAGAATGAGAGTTCATATACACAGAACCAATTTAAAAGATGGGCAGATGCCTAGAGGGAAAGACAGAGATTCTCTAGAACAAGCTGATTAGGAAGACTGGAGAAATGACAAGCTCCGTGATTAGCAAGAGACCCTACCTCAGCATTTAAGATAGAGAGCAATTAAGGAAGATGTTTGATGTGGTCCTCAGGCCTTCACACACATATGCACCATGGGCACTTGTATATGTACATTCACACACACACACACACACACACACACACACACACACACACACACACACTCACTCTGTTGTTGATGTTGACCTGAGATTCAAGTTGAACTGGCTGTCATGTATTCTATTCTCAAATCAGATTGACTTAGATCATATTAGAGTAATTGAGGAATGGGAAGATATATGAAAAGGGAGAGAGAGGATTTAGCACATGCTGAAGCATGGGGTTGCTACAATCCATTCAGAGCATCACAGATGGGACATGGGGGAATGTGGCATAAGAAGTTGACTGTACTGTGTATTTTATGCCAGATTCCATCCAAAATGGTTTTTTACCAAGGTTTCTTTTTTTCTTCAGGACCTGTTTTATGTCCCAGTTTATAAAAAAAGAAAAAAAGGAAGGACAAATGAAAGAAAAAAAGAATGAGAGAGAGAGAGAATAGAAAGAGAGAAACAAAGAGAGAGAGAAAACAAAGAAAGAAAGAAAAGAGAACAAAACCTGAAGCTTGAGTTATGCTTGGTTGGGAGAAGCTATATTTGACCTCAGATGGCTCACCCCAGCCCCATGCTACTCTTAACTCTTAACCTTCAGAGGTTACTCACAATAGGAGGAGAAGATTGTGTAGGAAGCAGATGAAGAGCTAATGAAGAACAAATGAAGGAATGGGATTTACATCTTTTCATCATCAAAGCCTAGCTTTTGCTCCAAAGAGCTTATTCACTGTGAGTTTCAGTCACTGATGCACACGTAGAAGAAGAACTCAAATATTCACTAAACAACATCAGGACCAGCTAGACTTGTGACTGAATTCTCAGCAGGAGTCAGCTGAGTTGGGGTAATAATCTGAGCACTCTAAGACACAGAAAAGAGAAGGGCAGCAGTAGGTAGTTTCCTGCCCACACTGGACAGGTAAGAGGACTCTGTACTTCAGCCTGGTTCTTGAAGATACAGCAATCCATAAATTCCTCATATTGATAATACAGTGAATGCCTGAGTGAGAAGCAATGCCCCCAGTCTCTGGCTTAGTACCCTCATTTCTTCTAATGGGGAGAGGACATAACAGATCACTGGATGCACTGGCTAGTTTTATGTCAACTTGACACACGCTACAGTCATCAGAGAGGAGGAAGCCTCAACTGAGAAAATGCTTCCAGAAGGTCAGGCTGTAGGCAAACCTGAAAGAAATTTTATTAATTAGTGACTGATGGAGGAGGGTCCAGCCCATTATGGGCAGTGCCATTCCTGGGCTGGTGGTTCTAGGTTCTGTAATAAATCAGGCTGAGCAAGTCGTGGGGAGCAAGCCAGTAAGGAGCACTACTCTATGGCCTCTGTATCAACTCCTGCCTCCTGCTTGAGTTCCTGTCCTGTGATGTGGGAGCATGAGCAGAATAAACCAATTTCTCCCAAGATGTCTTTGGTCATGGTGTTACACCACAGCAACAGTAACCCTAACTAAGACCCTGAGCTAGTATTCTTCTGAAACCCAAAATATTTACTGAAAGTTGTACACTTTAGACAGTGAAGTGTTGTTCAGAGCACTGAGATGCTTAAAATGCTATCCTATGCATGAAACCAGGATTTATCAGTAATGTTTTTCATTATCCTCCCTAGTGGATACCTTAATACACATTCTCAGCATCTGCAAATGGAAATAATCTATAAAATTATAAAAGTAATCACTATAGAATCACCCTCTTTGACCATAGTAAGTAGTGGAAAGACGTTTTTAAGAAAAATTCCTGAGAAATTTGGCGTCTCATGCAAAATAAAACCTTAATCAGACCTCCTTGCACAACGATGCTTTTACAGGGTTTGGCAGGGCCAGTTTGTTTTATTTTGATGAGATTCAGAGTGTTGAAAAACATTAGGAGAAGTTTTAACTTTCTGATCATTTGTTCTTTATTCCCCTGTAGCTATTTTCCAAAAAAGAGAAGCAGATCCTTAGGCACTCTCTGGGCAAATATTCATACATGTTTTTCTTAGCTGATCCATTAAAGTAATTAACTTTGGGTACCTGCACCTTATAAAAAGATGCTGCTCTGCTTATTTGTAAAATAATAATTTGGGGATCATGGCTGTCAACTAATATTAATTATAACTAATGTAAATCTTCTCATTAACTTGGCACAACAGCCACTGCAGTCAAGGTCATGTTCTGGATTTTGTCACTCTTCACATTGATATTGAGCTCAGTGCTTTCCACTTAGTGGGAACTCATTAAGCATCCATTGAATGGATCAAAATTGCTAGCATTTCATGGTCTCTAAACTGTTTTGTGCATAAATCTAATTCTAAAAAAGGAAATCCTTCTCAACAGGATTATTGCTTTAACATATTCACTGGGTACACTTAACCTACTTTATGCCAATTTTCTTTTAATTTTGTGGCTATCTATAATTATTTATTTTATTTCTTATTTTAATATCTTTGTATATCATATGTTGTGGCCTTACACTCTCCCTTCCAATCCATCTGAATCCTTTTAGAAATTCATAGTCTGAGAAGATGGTGAAACTTGAACCCTGTTTGGTCCCTTTTGGAAGCTATTGAACCCTTCACAAACACTGTCAACCATCACAGAGAAGGATGACAGTCAGTTGTCCATATTATAACCACATTATAATGTCCACATTATAACCAAGGGCAAGGGTTCAATACAAACAGTAAACAAAATGCTTGAAAGGAGACTTAAGAAGTCTTACTGCACTAACCCCAAAATATATTTCCCTATAAGAAAAATGAATTTAAATGTTTTCTTTAAATAATGATTTCCAGGAGAATAAATCTTAACTAACATATAAAACGAAAAGAGATGTTGATAATTATTATTGCATCATTATAAGGACAATAAGATTTACTGAGTATTAATTTCATGCTAGCAGAGTAAAAAAAAAAAGCACTTTACTTGTTTGTTTTAACACTTAGTGAGTTTTATTATCTCCTCAGATTTACTAGTGAAGGAAACTGAGCTTCACAGAGATTAACAAACATGACCAGCAGGCTTGTTGCTGGGAAGGAAATTTCAGAACAATAATTCCAAAGCCCATTTTTTAGCTTCATGTTTATAAGTAGGTTAGTGTCTGCTTGAAAACTAACCAGATTCACAAAATTCTAAGGGATGTCATCAACTGACTCAGAAATCTGCAGTTTGTCTTAAAATTCAGATTTCAAAGGAAGTGATTATTCCAAAACAGGTACTTTCACAGATGAAAATTTTGCCTTATATTCAAGATATGATGAGGTGAAGGTAGCCCAGAAATTATAGGAGTAGCCAACTGATGACTGGTCCAGTTTTGGATCCAAACCAAAAGAAGGGCACCCCTGTCTCCTGACACTGCCTGGAGAGCTAGGAGCCAGAGGCTGAACACCCAGAGACCTAGGATATTCCCAAAGATGACTAGAAAAAGTAAAAAATAATCAATGAATTGACTCTGAATGATACTCTGCTATACTCAAGATTGATGCCTAGCCAAATTGTCATCAGAAAGGCTTCACCCAACAACAGATGGAAATTGATGCAGAGACCCACTGCCAACCTTAAGTGGACCTTCAAGGAATCCTGGAAGAGAGGGAGGAAGGATTATAGGAGCCAGAAGGGTCAAGGACACCATAAGAAAACCACAGAATCAAATAACCTGGGATCATAGGGGCTCCTAGAAACTGAACCATCCACCAGGGAACTTGTACAAGTTGACCTAGACCCTCTACCCATATATTACAATTGTGTAGTCTGTTATTCTTGTGAGACACCTAACAGTAGGAGCAGGAGCTGTCTCTGACTCTGTTACCTGCTTTTGGGACCCTTTTCTCCTAGTGGGTTGCCTTATCCAGCCTTAATAGGAAAGGAAGTGCCTAGTCTTACTACAACTTGACATACCATGGTAGGTTGAAATACATGGGAGGCCTGCCCTTTTCTAAAGAGAAAGGAGAAAGAGAGGACTGGATAGAGAAAAGGGGAAGTTTGTGGGGAGGAACTGGTAGGAGAGGAGGAAGGGAGGGGAAACTGATTGGGTTTGAAAATTAATTAATTAATTTAAAATTTAGGAATCCTTCCTATATGAATTTTCCAATAGTTTTTCTTTTCTTTCTTTTTCATCTTTTTTGTTTTGTTTTGTTTTCAGATATAAATGGTAACTATTACCTAATGATACCAGCCTAGTCATCAGTTGGCAAGACAAGACCTCCTTCAACATTTGGTAGATGTTTTCATGACTGAGAGCTGATATTCCCTTTGCCTGGTCTTAGTCATTCCCACCTGCTCCTACCTGGGTATATAAAGCCTGAATGCTACGTGTTAATGTCTTCTGCATCAATTTAGGCTGGCACATATCACCTAGAAGTTAAGAGGAAGGATAAATATTAATATGATGTCTCTTTTCAATATGGAGGTTATGCATTCATGGAGAAATTTACTTGTAGGCTAATAACTGAAAAGATGAATTCTCTTCCCTTATAATTACTCCTCTTCTAAAAATTTGAAAGAAAACCCAGCCAAGTTTTCCAAACAGTATTTTTTCCTGTTCTGCCCATCTTTTTCTCCTGAATGGAATTATAACAGAGCAAGGAACTTTCAGCATATATATATATATTTATATATATATATATATATATATATATATATACACACACATTTCAATCAGGAAAAGTTACTACTGGATCTTAATTTATAAGCTTCAGTAATTGCCATGACTATGTGTACAAAACAAACCCAAAACCACAGGGCATATAAACCCTGAAAGTGATGTGTTCATTTCTTCTGCATCAATTACAGCTAGACTATAAACCTCTTCCGGAAGGAAGTCATATCCATTCAATCAAGGCTCCCTTAGCACCTTGCATGAGCCCAGAAACACATTGGATATTAACTGCTGTAGTGGTAACTGTATAGTTTCCCCTGAACAATGCCAACATTCTCTAGTGTGAGGTATTTTGGCACCAGGTAGAAAAGTAGAGAAAGAGGAACATCGAATGGATTCTATTTAAGGACATTTGATGAAAATGTTGACTGGCCCATGACCGATTTTATTCTTAGCACTTAAATGTTAGTTAGTCAGTCAATTTGAATGTTAATTAGCCATAATGACAAGGAGTGTCTCTTTTTATGGTCCTCTTTAAATGTACCCAGGGGCTAATAACCAATGGGTGCTTCCCATAAATAATAATAAGTAAATAAATTTGCATCAGTTAATTTAAATGTATGCAAACTATGCTATGTGACTTTCCCTCTGCTCTCTCTTCATTTTAGTTATTTTCCTCACAGCATCTCTTCTCCTCACATCATCAATTTCATGATCCAAACAATATACTCTCCTGCTGGAGATCAAGGTCGGATATTATTGAATTTGGTGTAAAGCAAGTGGACCTCTTTTACTTTGTAGATACATGTCTGATAAAGGGGTGGTTAGAATAAAGGTCAGGGGAAATGAGACTTTGAAAGTCTGCTTGTGTGGAAAACTGGTTTCAGTGAAAAGCTTAACCCAGCCACTTAGTACAATCATAAGGAAGATTCATTTGGCTAAAGAGATGCCTACAATCCAATTTAAAAGACTGAAATGACTACGCCAGTAAGCCATTCAGTATTTAAGTCACAACTAAAGCAATTGGTTTGTTGTGTAGACAGGTCTTAAGTGGTCTGCAGTTTCTTCCACTGAATGGATTAAGTAGAATTCCTCACAGTTGCCCCACTTTGGAAGATGGGAAGCAGTCAGGGAAACCTTATACATAGCATCCTCAAAACGCCTCTGTTTGTGGAAGTGGTTGTATCTCAAGAGAAAGGCCTACAGAAACAAAGACTGTTATAGCAGAGGAGTAGGGTGGAGGGAGCTACCCAAGAATGCTGTTCAGTATATCAGTATATTCCTAACCCCCTGCTTAGCCCCTCAATGTTGATTTCGAGGTTGGATTAGTGAACACAGTGATGGGGTTCCCTGAGTCAGAGAAAGGTTTGGAGCTGAGCAGACATTGATGTTAGCAGGTTGGTATGTGGAGTGCCCTCCATGGGAGGCTCAGCCTCCCTACTGTGTGTGCCAGAGTTCTCACAGGATTCAACCCTGCGGACGTTTTATGATAAAGTACGCTTCTGCCTAAAAACATGGATCATACTCACAATTACTTACCTGTGAGTCCAGAGGGGGATTTGGGGACAGCAACTGCTTTCTTTCTAATGATCTGTTCCTCTTCATCTTTTTAGCAAGTCTTTTTCATGTTGTAAATGTCAAATTCACTTCACAGAACAGCCTAGGACAAAAGCTACCATGTTTTCCTTCTACAAATAGCTCAATAACCTCATTTAGAACAATACTACCCATCCTGCTTCTGTTCAGAGTGCCTGCACTTGCCCATTAAAGATGCGGTCAATGTTCAACAGAAGAGCAAAAGGAGCTTGGTCTTCTACAAAGGAATCCAGGGATAATCCCCAAATCCCTGAAGCAGTTGCATCACTCCTCCACTTCCACCAGCTTGCAGGTTTCTCCACTCTCTGCCCCCTGATGTCAGAAGGCTTCGGCATATGCACCATGAGTCACCCCTGACCATTTTGTCTCTAATACAGTTAGTTTACTTTAATATAGAGAAGTTGGCCCTGAGCTTGTAATGAAAGTAGAATAGATTCAAGAACTGCCCCCTAAAACACTGTGGAAGTGTGGGGACATGAACACCCCAAACAGTATCAGCCATTTCTATGCAGATATACTGCCTTGCAGCCACCCGACAGAAGCCACTCCTCTTTGATCTAAAAGTGAAGAAAATTCTGTCAATTTTTCATAGCACTGGACCCAGGAAAGTAATTTAACCCAAAGCAGAACAGCCTTAGGCGGCAGGTCTCCTTGTCCGCCTTCAGGCTTTTATCTGGGCACCTCTTGATCTCTGCTATCTTTGAAACTGGCCTGATATTATTTAAGTTAAAAAAAAAAAGAAAAGAAAAGAAAGGCTGTTCATAAAGAAAACAGTTATAAAGCAGTATGGGGTATAAAGCAGTGTAACTTCATGGCAAATAATGGCACAAACACTACCCAGCAAGGTCAGCATCAATATTGATGTCATATGATGCATGTGTCTTCAATAAAATACAAAGAAATGTATTGGTAACTGCCCCCCCCAACTTCATAAACACAGTAACCTAGCCAATCAAGAATAAAATATCAGACAAATCCCAATTAAGGGAAATTCTGAAAAATATATGACCAGGGTTCTGCAAAACTATCAGGCTCATTAAAACAGAAGAAAGTACCACAGCCCCCAAGAAGACTAAAGGGACATAATTAAGGAAAATGTAATACTGTAGATGGAGTCATGGGATTAATTAATTAGTTAAAAATTAAATAGAAACTAAGGTCATCTGAATAAAGAACCAGCTCTAACTGATAAGTATATATCAATATTCTCACCCCACAGGCCCATGTACTTGTAGTTGTTTGTAGGAGTTTACAGAGTAGAAAAAGGTGGACAAAACTGGACTCTTCAACAGAAAGACCCCTGACACACAAAGATAAAACCTGCTTCTAATAACTGGGGGCGCTGAGAACTACTGACACCCTCACCTTGGGGGGAAAATTACAGTGTAGGAGATGAATACTTGGATTTTAGGGTTTCAAAAGTGATGGGAGATGCCATTTGGTAAATATGTTTCTTTTATTGGTTATTGAATAAAGCACCGTTGGCAAATAGGAAGGCAAGATAGGTGTGACTAGGAGACAGGGAGGATACTGGGAGATGTAGTGGAAGAGTCAAGATATAGGGACTTGAGAGAAGAAGGTCTAGACCCTCTTTCCAGCAAGATAAGACCACGTGAAAACACTTGGATTAATAGAAATGTATTAATATTTAAGACAGAGCTAGCCAATAAGAAACACTAGTAACAGGCCAACAGCTTTATTTTAATACAGTGTCTCTGTGTGTTACTTGGGACTGACGGAGCTCAGGAAACAGGCTAGTGGGAAAACTGCCTGAACACAGAAACATCATGGTTAATGTTGCATAGCTCAAGGGACACATGATGCTCACCTCTTCTAGAAGATGATGCATTTGACATTGCTTAAAATTCCCTGCTCCATGTCAGAACTACATGGGGGTCTCCACTAAGGGGGGCATGTAAGGTAGGGTCAGGAAAGCCAAAAAGGATGATGTCACCAGCACCACCATCACTCCAGTATATTGTGGCTGTATGACCACAATGCAGCCACAATGTTGATACAGGCTATTAAGTAAGCCTTAGCATATTAAAATGCAAGTGGAGTCCACTGGTTTCTCAGACACTGCATAAACATGTGGAAAGCACAACAAAATCTTATTAACTATGACTAATTAGTATGAAGGGCAGTCTGAGTTACAGAAATATTTTGCATATTGTTATTTTGCTTTCCACTACACAGACCAGAAGCAAAGGTGGCATATGGCTTTGGGCAAAGGTTGGGGCCATTTTAATGTCTTTAATAGTAATTAGGAATTCCTCTAGTAACAACACTTTCATGGGAAACAGAGTGTGTGCTATGCATTGTGCTAAATACCTTATTCATTCTGCTAAATAGCTTATAATGGAGAGGTGGTTGTGTTCTAGAGCTATTCAACTTGATGCAACTCATCCAGGAACATTGAAGAACCCTTAGGCATCACAAGAAACACTACTTTCTTTCATAATATTAGGTTCAGTTCTGGAAAGTAAGGTTGGGTTAGCTAACTGATAAGAACAATGTGGATAAGAACATTGAAATACTGGGACTTTGGAACAAGCCAGTCCAGGTTCATTCAAGCTCCACCTCTACCACTTGGTAGCTGTAAGAATTTGAATATGTTAGTTACCTTTTCTGAATCCCAGCTTTTTTTTTTTAACTATATAGGGGGATTTGATATTATCTCTCTTAGAGGGCTGGTCCAACAATCATAAGGAATTTGATGATATAAAATGCTTAACTTTCCTATTACATAATAAGCCAGTATACCCACACAAATCTTTGAAAGTTCATATGGCAAAGTTGACCTATAAAACAATCTTACAGTCTACCAAGTTTTATGAAGCCCTCATTCTTTCAAAGACATATTCAAAACCCCAACTGCCACCTTTAAATAGTCTTAAGCTGTTGTCTCTCTGGGGTAAAGATAATTTCCTGTATGCCTCTTCCCTGTTGCTATACAACTTGTTGATGTTTTTTAAAAAAAGTAAAACACCCTGTGCATGCTGGTTAGGGATCCTGGACCAGAGAACCTCAGGATAAGATCATGTCTCACCTGGGCTAAGATCTATGGTGTCTGTTCTTGGTCAAGTGTGTGTGTGTGTGTGTGTGTGTGTGTGTGTGTGTGTGTGTGTGTGTGTATACTATAACTCTGTGATGAGAAAATTCTGTTACCCTACATATCACAACTAAAATCAAATTGATGATTGGCATTTTAAAAGTATTTTCCCAAAATATATAGTAGTACGTACCATTGGTACCATTTATTTTTTTTTAATTTGCTGCAGTTCAAAAATTGGCTAACTCAAACTAGAACTCCACTTCCAAGCATATGGAAATTGCTGGAACCAAAATAGGCTACACTGCATTTTACTAATCCTCTAGAAGAGCAGCTGCAGCCCCCACCCAGCATTGAAGTCTGAACTGAACTCGGCCCAGTGTGGGTTAAGGTAACAAATATTCATCAGTCAGTGTCTTGCTGCTGTTTGCTGTAGCCATGGATTCTCTTTAGCTTCCCTTTCTATATGTATGGTTGGCTATCTTGGCACTGTAAGCCACAGAGCTCAAAAGCAATGACAAGAAAGATATGTGGTTTCACAAGCAATATGTCCTGGCTGAATTCATTTGCTTGCAATAAAATGAAAAATGTAGACATAGTTCAAGGTTGTATTCTGCCACATGATGAGAACACAGCCTGAAATTAGAAGGCTGTGAGTATCTGGGAGAGAATGTCTTCCATGTGGATTCCTCAGAGATGAACTGAAACTGTGAACCCAGGCAAAATTTTGCAAAGTACTTGGCAGTTGCCCTATCTGTCAAATTTACATTGTGATTCTGCTGGGCCTGGCTATAATTTCAAGTTTGATAGCAGAGGTGACAATCTATTATACTCAAAGCACTTTAAAAAAAACTTTTACTTTCACAGAAAAATTCCATCCTTTCTATTCTTTTATATCCATTATCCATATCAGTGAGACCAGTCCTCTTCCTAGTGGAGATCCAAGGTTTCAAGTGGCTTTGGAATTGGTACCCTTTCAGGTTTCTTTGCACTGAAGTAAAATGCCATTATCTACTATTTCTAGAACCCTCTATGAAATCAGTATCCACTTCTTTCCTTCTGTATCAATCCTGTTCTGAATATTCACCTGTTTGTATCACAGGCTCAGTGGGACTGCCTGCTCTGGAAGGTATAATAGACTCAGGAACTCTTGAGAGATTAAGTATCATTTCCTCCTATATGACATGAGAATATGTGTCTTTAGTAGACAAATTCATTCAATTTTTGGTCCAGAGAAAGTCTCCTATAACCCTCTACTTCCAGAAAAACCGAGTTTATATCTAATTCACTATAAGGTGGTAAGTTTCCAAAATACTGTTCATTATCTTCAGATATCACTCTGTGTACTGTGTTAATTCATCTTTGTGAATGATAAATCCACTGGTCAAAATGTGAGTCCTCAATTCTAGTTACAAACTTCCTTACTATAGGTATTTCCCTGAAATGGAAAAATCACATACTCAAAAAAATAAAACAAAATCACACACTAAAATTACAGACATATCCTCTAGGTATTTTCCAGTAGACAATTAAGTGGATTATGTCTAAATGGAGCATATAGAGAAATAAGAATGCATAGAATAAAGAAGGCAAGAAAATTCCAGAGTATCTAGGGGAAGTTATGATCTGGCCACTAGAACCTTGGTCTTCTTCTGTATTTCTTCCCATGTTCGTGTGGCATATTGTACTGTAAAGCAAAGATCATAGAGTTGGCTCTTTAAAATGGCAGTACTTTCCTCTTGTGCTAATCCTTCTTTGTCAGGCTTTTCCACCCAAAGTTAACTCTAATTTGCATTTCAAATGTCCATAGTGTCATTTTGATTTACATATATTTCCACCTTTACTTTTGCTCACTTTTATCAGATCCCTTCCATTCAATGAGATTAAAAAAATAATCAATTGACATCAATATATTGGCTATAGGCACCAAAATTTCTCTCAATGTCATTTATAAGATAGCAGGCTAAAGATTTTATGAAAGGTTAATTAAGATCCATCTCATTTTGAGTCATTTCTTTCTGAGAGAACAGGAACAAGAAAGAGACATGAGAGGGAGTTTTTTCATGTGTTTTACCTACTTTCATTATTATGTTTGAATTATGAGAAAATTTGAGGAATGTGTGTCTCTACTCCTGAAGATTGACTTAACCAAGAAGTAGCAAATACAATCAAACTTGAAAACCACTGACCTCAAAGTGAGTCAAATAACAAATGACTCTACTAGCCATGTTATGAATAATAATACATTACTTAGGTTTTTCAAAAACAAAGGGCAGAATACTGAATGATCATACTAGGAAACCAAGTATAAATAAAAAGGGCTTCCATGTGAATTGATCATGAATGTCCAAAACTTGTGAAAGGCTTCTCTTGCTAAACACAAGAAAGTGTTTTATTAACAAGTTTTAAAATTTACAGAATATCTTTGATTGTAAAGTACAGGTCTTAATATTAAAGAAAAGTAAAACAACGTGAGGTATTGATGGCATGATAAAGCTAGAAATGTCACTTAGGACTCTGAAGATGTCTTAGTTTCAAACTCATAGAAAAAGTAATTAATTAATGGTGTCCAGTATGTACAAGATGTGCTTATGTGGGGAGTGGTTCTCAGCACACTAAACCTGCCTATCCATGAGGGACCACCCGTAATTTCATCTGCCTGGTCTCTGACCACCACCGCCGGTGGTCCTCTACTGGAGCTCCTGGCCCCTCCCAGAAATCCGCCTATCTCTGCAGGAACACTCTGAGTTCCTGCCAACAGGATCCTTGACCTCCATCACAGGACCTCTTTTAAAGAGGCCTCAGCTAGGGAGTGCCAGGCCCAGGCTAGATCTGCCTATAGGCAGGAGGAATATCCTGAGTACCAGCCTTCCGGATCTTTGACCCCATCACCAGTCTTCAACTGGAGCTTGACTGCTGACCCCCATCACCGGGCCCCTACCAGTGGAGAGACTCATAGAGAGCTTGGACCACTGAGAGCTACAGACATCCAAGCTCAGACCCATCTAAGCCCACTGGGGAAGTACCATAAAGAGAGGGAGAGACCCCACCAACACCTACTGGAAGAAGCTATGGGAAGACATCAATACAAGAAAATACATAACAACAGAAAGACAAGCATGACACCACCAGAATCTAGGGAATCTACACCAAATAGACAGGAACACAACAAAGCAGATGAAGCAGAAGAGAATGACTTAAAAAGCATTGTCATAAAAATGATAGAGGCCCACAAAGAAGATGTGAGAAAATCCCTTAAAGAAATGGAAGAAAAACAAACAAAAAATTGGAAGAAAGGAACAAATTTCTTAAAGAAAGTACAGAAAGCAAAGAAAAAACAATTAAGCAGGTGAAGGAAATAGCTCAAGACTTGAAACCTGAAATACAAAAAATAAAACACAAACCGAAGGAATGCCGGAAATAGAAAAACTGGTCAAATGATCAGGAACTACAGACAGAAGCACAACCAACTGAATTCAAGGGATGGAAGAGAGAATCTCAGGCGTGGAAGATAAACTAGAGGAAATAGATTCACCGACCAAAGAAAATCATAAATCCAACAAATCCTTAACACAAAACATCCAGGAATTGTGGGACACTGTGAAAAGGCCAAACCTAAGAATAATAGGCATAGAGGAAGGTGAGGAAGCAAAGCTCAAAGGTGCAGAACACATATTCAACAAAATCATTGAGGAAAACTTTCCCAATTTGAAGAAGAATATGCTCATGAAAGTACAAAAAGCATACTGAACCCCAAATAGGCTGGACCAAAGAAGAAAGACCACTCGACATATAATAATCAAAACATCTAACATACGGAATAAAGAAAGAATATTAAGATCAGCGAAGAAAAGAGGACAGGTAACATATAAAGGCAGACCTATCAAAACTACACCTGACATTTCCATAGAAACCTTCAAGCCCAGGAGGTCCTGGATAGATGTTCTACAAGCACTAAGAGTCCATGGATGCAAGCCCAGGCTGCTATACCCAGCAAAACTCTCAATCACTATAGGTGGAGAAATCAAGATATTTAATGGCAAAGCCAGATTTTCATAATACGTATCTACAAATCCAGCCCTACAGAAAGTTTTGGAAGGAAACCTCCAACCCAAGGAAGTTAACTATGCTCACAAATACATAGGCAACAGATAATCCCACTATACAGAAACCAAGGGTAAAGCAGGACAAATATATTCACTATAACACTGCCAACAACAAATCTAAAACAAAAAAGCATTAAAAATCAATGGTCCTTACTCACCCTCAACATTAATGTTCTTAACTCACCTATGAAAGGACACAGGCTAACAGAATGGATACAAAGACAGAATCCATCCTTCTGCTGCATACAAGAAACACATCTAAGCTTCAAAGATAGATATTACCTCCAGGTAAAGAGTTGAGAAAAGATCTTCCAATCAAATGAACCCAAGAAGCAAGCAGGTGTGGCTATCCTAATATCTAACAAGTTAAACTTCAAACCAAAATCAATCAAAAGAGATAAAGATGGTCATTTCATATTAATCACAGGAGAAATCCAACAGTACAAAGTCTCAATTCTGAGCATCTATGCTCCAAATACAAAGGCACCCACATTCATAAGAGAAACGCTAATAAAACTCAAAGCTCACATAAAACCTCATATACTTATAGTGGGAGACTTCAACACACCACTCTCACCACTAGACAGGACCACCAATCAGAAACTCAACAAAGAAACAAAAAGACTAACAGAAGTTATGTCTCAACTGGGTTTAACATATATCTATAGAACATTCCATCCAAATACAAAACAATATACCTTCTTCTCTGTTCCACATGGAACCTTCTCTAAAATCAACCACATACTAGGTAGCATAACAAAGCTCTACAGATACAAGAGAATTGGAATAGTCCCCTATATCTTGTCAGACCACCATGCTTTAAAATTGGAATTCAACAACAACACAAATTGCAGAAAACCTACAAACTCATGGAAATTGAACAATGTGCAAATGCACCACACCTGGGTCAAAGAAATAAAGAAAGAAATTAAGGACTTTCTAAAACTCAACGAGAATGAGGACAGCATTCCCGAACTTATGAGACACTTTGAAAGCAGTGTTACGAGGGATATCATTGCAATAAGTTCCCATATGAAAAAAACAGATGATAGTCACATTAGAAAAATAACAGCACAACTGAAAGCCTTACATCAAAAAGAAGCAAACTCACCCCAGAGGAGTAGATGCCAGGAAATAATCAATTAGAGGCCTGAAAGCAACAATACAACAATACAAAAAATAAATGCAACCAAGAGTTGGTTGTTTTGAGAAAGTCAACAAGATAGACGAACTTCTATCCAAATTAACCAAAAAGAAGAGAGAGTAAATTAACTAAGTCAGAAACAGAAAGGGGAACATAAAAACGGACACTGAGGAAATCCACACAATTTTCATGTCATACTTTGAAAACCTGTACTCCACAAAATATGAAAATTCAAAGGAAATTAACAAATTTCTGGATAACTATCACTTACCAATTTTAACTCAAGACCAGACAAACAACTTAAATAGACCTATAACCCGCAATGAAATAGAAGCAGTCATCGAAAGCCTTCCAACCAAAAAACGCCCAGGGCCAGATGGCTTCAGTGCAGAATTCTACCACAAATTCAAGGAAGATCTAATACCAATATTCTTCAACTTGTTTTACATAATAGAAAGAGAAGGTACATTACCAAACTCTTTCTACAAGGCTACAATAACCTTAGTACCCAAGCCTCACAAAGACACAGCTAAGAAAGAAAACTACAGACCAATATCCCTGATGAATATTGATGCAAAAATACTCAATAAAACCATGGCAAATGAAACCAAGAACACATCAGAGAAATCATCCACCATGACCAAGTAGGCTTCGTCCCTGGATTGCAGGGAAGTTTTAACATATGAAAATTTATCAACGTGATCCACCATATAAACAAACTGAAAAAGAAAATCCATATGATCATCTTCCTAGATGCTGAGAAAGCCTTCGACAAAATTCATCACCCTTTCATGATGAAGGTCTTGGAGAGATCAGGGATAACAGGAATATACCTAAACATAATAACAGCAATATACAGCAAACCAACAGCCAACATCAAACTGAATGGAGAGGAGCTTCAGGCGACTCCTCTAAAATCAGGAACAAGACAAGGCTGCCCTATCTCTCCATATCTCTTCAATATTGTACTTGAAGTTCTAGATAAAACTATAAGACAACAAAAGGAGATCAAGGGGATCCAAATTGGAAAGGAAGAAGCCAAACTGTTTCTATTAGCAGATGATATATATGATAGTTTACATAAGTGACCCAATAAACTTTACCAGAAAACTCCTACAGCTGATAAACACCTTCAGCAAACTAGCAGGATACAAGATAAACTCAAAAAAAATCAGTAGCCCTACTTTATTCAGACGACAAAGAGGTTGAGAAAGAAATCAGAGAAACATCACCATTTACAATAGCCACAAACAACACAAAGTATCTTGGGGAAATGCTTACCAAACAAGTGAAAGACCTATATAATAAGAACTTTGTGTCTTTAAAGAAAGAAATTAAAGAAGATACCAGAAAATAGAAAGATTTCCCTTGTTCTTGGATAGGTAGGATATAGTAAAAATGGTAATCTTGCCAAAAGCAATCTACAGATTCAATGCAATCCCCATTAAAATCCCAGCACAATTCTTCACTGACCTTGAAAGAATAATATTCAACTTTATATGGAAAAAGAAAAGACCCAGGATAGCCAAAACATCCCTGTAAAATAAAAGAACATCAGGAGGCATCACCATCCCTGACTAAATGTCCTTCTACAGAGCTATAGTTCTGAAAACAGCCTGGTATTGGCACACAAATAACAGGTAAACCAATGGAATCTAATGGAAAATCCTGATATAAACCCACACACCTATGAACACCTGATTTTTGTCAAAACAGCTAAAAGAATACAATTGGGGGTGGGGAAGGAAAGCATCTTCAACAAATGGCGTTGGCACAATTGGATGATGGTGTGTAGAAGACTGTAGATAGACCCAGGTCTATTGCCATGCACAAAACTCAAGTCCAAATGGATCAAACACCTCAACATAAATCCAGACACACTAAACATCTTAGATGAGAAAGTAGGAGGTACCCTTGAACAAATTTGTTCCCTGAACATAACTCCAGGAGCACAAACAGTGAGATCAACCATTAATAAATGGAACATCCTCAAACATAGAAGCTTCTGTAAAGCAAAGGACACAATGGACAAGACCAAACGTCAGCCCACAGACTGGGAAAAGATTTTCACCAGTCCTATATCTGACAAAGGGTTGATCTCAAAAATATACAAAGAACTCCAGAAACTAGTTAACAAAACACCAAATAACCCTATTAAAAAAATGGGTTACAGAACTGAAGAAAGAATTCTCAATAGAGGAAATCAAAAAAGCTGAAAGACACTTAAGAAAGTGCTCAACATCCTTAGCTGTCAGGGAAATACAAATCAAATCAACTTTGAGATACCATCTTATTCTTGCCAGAATGGCTAAAATTAGAAACACCAATGACAACTTATGCTGGAGAGGATGTGGAGAAAGGGGAACACTCCTCCACTGCTGGTGGGAGTGCAAACTCATACAGCCATTTTGGAGATCAGTATGGCAGTTCCTCAGGAAAATGGGAATTAGTTTACCACAGGACCCGGCAATTCCCTCTTAGGCATATACCCAAATGATTAACATCCATGCAACAAAGACATCTACTCAACTATGTTCATAGTGGCATTATTTGTAATAGCAAGAACCTGGAAGCAACCAAGATGGCCCTCAATTGAAGAATGGATAAAGAAGATGTGGCACATGTACACAATGGAATACTACTCTGCAGAGAAAACTAATGGAATCTTGAAATTCGAAGGCAAGTGGATGGCACTTGAAGAAACCATCCTGAATGAGGTAACCCAGTCACAGAAAGAGGAACATGGTATGTACTCACTCATGTATGGATTTTAGACATAGAGCAAACGATCACCAGCCTATAATTCACACCACCAGAGGAACTAGGATACAAGGTGTATTCTAAGAGATTCATATAAAGTCCCTCACAGAAGGGGGAAAGGGCAAGTCACCAAGAGCACATGGGAAGTGGGGGAGGGGGGAGGCAGTGAATGGAGAGAGAAGTAGGAGAAAGAGAAGGGGAGGAGAGGAAAGCACATTTGACTAGGGAGAATGAACCATTGTAGAAATAGAAGACAGGAGAGAGAGAGAGAGAGAGAGAGGGAGAGAGAGAGAGAGAGAGAGAGAGAGAGAGAACATAAAAGAGGGAGCCATTATTGGTTTGAAGAGAAAACTGAACCTAAAGAAAGATCTAGAGACCTACAAAACTGCTGCCAACTAACAATTTGAGCAACCGTGGAAAGGCTACCATAAATGCCATCCCCGGATAGTGAGATCAACAACTAACTTATCCACTATCATGGAGCCCTCATCTAGTACCTGATGGAAACAGAAAAAAACACCTAGAATTAAATCCTGCGTTGAACTAGAATCCAGTTACAGAGGGAGAGAACAAGACCAGGTTGCAGAAACACATAGAGACAGCTGACCTGAACAAGGAAGAGCTAATGGGACCCCAGACTGATAGCTGGCAATCCAGCATGGGACTGACTCAGATCCCCTGAATATGGGTCTCAGCTAGAAGGACTAAGCATTCTAAGGGACCTCAGACAATCAAACCAGCATGTATTCCTGGTGCACAAAAGGACCTTGTGGACACATCCCCCTTGGAGGGATACTGCCTTAACCTAGAGACATGAGAGAAGTCCTACTCCATACTTCAAATGACTTTCCAGATTTACATGATCCCACCTGGATGGCATTGCCCTCCATGTGGAATTGGGGTGGGGGATGGGAGGGGAAAGTGGTCAGGATGCACATGAGGGGGGAAGAGAGGGTAAGAGGGAGAGAGGGAGGGAGAGGGAACTGGGACCCACATGTAAAATAAAAAAATACATAATAAAAAAAGAAAGAAAGAAGCAATCAGTGAAAATAAAAAGAAAAAAAAAGATGTGCTTATGAAAGAAAGGAGTATTCATCCTTGTACAATATTTGATTCTTGGCTATGGAATAGTATATAAAGGCCAATTGCATGTGCCATTGTCCTTCTAAAATGAAGCTTTAATAATTTTGTTCTGTGAACTATGCATTTTTCTCTGTGAGCTCATAAAAAGTATTTGTATTCAGTGTCTGTCCCCAGTGACTTAGTTGGTGTTTTCAATTGCTGTGCTAAAACACCATCACTAAAAGCAACTTGAGGAAAAAGAGCTTGTCCCATCTTACATACTGTAGTTTGTTACTCTGGGAATTCAAGACAGGAACCCAGAATTACAACCTGATGGAGAAACCTTGGAGAAGAGCTGCATACTTGTTTCCTCCTTATGGCTTACTCAGATTGCTGATTTAAAGTACCTAAGACCACCAGTACAGAGCTGTATAAACACAATACACAGGGCCTTCCCACATCAAACATTAATAAAATGCCCTACACACTAATCTGGCAGGGGGCACTATTTCAATTGAGGTTCTTTCTTTCCAGATGACTCTTTCTTGTGTCAAATTGATATAAAATTATCCAGCATATCCAGTAATGTGTCAAAACATAATCAGTGACAGCAATATATTAGTAAGCTTACGTTTTTAGCTGACCATCATTTGACATTTGATCCTAAATAAACACAATATATAGCAAAGCAAAAATAAATTAATAATTCAGTTGTGCCACAAGAGAGCTTTGTTACAGGATTCACAGAGTATTTCACCTGATTTAAGTTTTCATATTATATTTTATTCTCAAGTTCCTTCAATTTCCATTGACAGAAGCAAACATGAGTCCCTCTGCTACTGCAAGGTTCTGTTATTAGCAGGTTCTATATGGTCCATGTTGATCTTACCTGAAGGACTGTTTTAGTTTGAACCAGGCATTGTTAATATGGGACTGAATCCACAATGTGGCCCCATATACAGATTTTGTTAAGGCTCACTTAAGATGATGGCATTATTATAACCCTTATATTAGGATTGGGCATTCCATTAGATTCATAAAGTAGCAGTAATCCTCTTGGGTAAAGTTGGTCCTCAGTTGGCCACTATACTTTTCTGTATCCCATGTTTATTTGTTGGTATTTCTTTGTTTGGGGGGTTTAACTTTGACTTCACAGAAATCTCAGCTTTTCTGTTCATAAATCTTGAATTCTTGAATGTGCGTTTTCTAAATACAGAAGGAAAGCTCACATTGTTCCCATATTGGCTTCAATTTTCATTCTTCAGCTTTCTATTACACTTTCTTTGCTACCCATGCTCAATGGTGCAGACACATATGCAAATTTCATGTTCATTGCAGTGCATGCTTAGAAAACAAGGTGTACTGCTTCTCAGGTAAGGGTGGGTGCTTCATTTCTGTTTTGATGAATTTTCTACATGTGTGTCATTTTTATGTTCTCTTTTCCTCTCTCTCTCTCTCACACATACACACACACACACACACACACTCACACATTAATATATGAATTCACATGTTTTACCTATGCTTAACAATGTTTCTGCATGGTGGTATGACAGGCAGGAATATAAAAGCATAGTATTGCATAGACAAGCAGTACAGAAATATCCTAATTTCTGAAGTATGTATCATCTTTAAAATGGTGAACCACATACTCTAGTCAAGGCCACACACATAAGAGTGGTTATGCATACAAATTTGTCTAGATGGGGCAGATAGATAAGACATTTGGTGAGGGAGTGTTATCCAAGAGCCATGGAGTATATCTAATAAGAGTTAGGATAGGAGTAATTGTGTTCAAAATACACTGTATGGGACTATCAAAGATTTAATAAGACTGTTTTTATATATTAAAATTCTCAAGTTCTCCCTGAATCAAAAATCAGCAACTATTTCCCAAATGTAAAAATCAGAAACTGCCGTTGGTAGATGTAAATTCTGCCTTTACAAAACACCTCAAGTCATTCTGGTGATTGAACACACTTGAATATAATCAATATAAATACTAGCTTCTGTTAACTGATTATAAAAACACTTTTACTTAAGCCCCACCCTATACAGGGATCACTCACCTAAAGTTACTTTCTAGGTTACACTAATGGCCTGAAATTTTGCTTTTTAACCTCTTTAAGTTTTCATTTATGACCAACATTTTCATATTAAATTTTTATTCACATTGTGTCAAATTTTCATGCTCAGGTGATCTATATAATCTCTGATTTACTCATATTCAAGAGGGATCGCTATCAGAACTTGAAAGCATCAAGTTAATACAGTAAAACAATTTAAATTTATATCATATGGAATTTTCTAGATTAAAATACACACACAGAAATGATCTGACCCATGTGTATCTTCTCAGTGAATTAAGATCCAGGGATACAATTCTCACACCTCCAGACTAAGTTTTCCTGACCACACACTGAATCAGAACAGAGAAGACCAAGAGCCACAAGTTTTAGTTACAGCAGATGCCCAAATCATCACAGATCAGAAGCTTCTCTTGTCTCTTCAAAGGCTTTGAATGAGCATAACCTTAGCTTAAGGTAATGTTAGTCTTTGCTCAATTCTAAGGTTTTGAGATGGGCAAATGTACCTCCATTACAGAGAGAGAGAGAAAGAGAGAGAGACATGAAAATAACAACAATGATTCTGACACTTATCTTCATCAAAGTTCTGGAAGACATAAGCTGGAAGGTTCACAGCCCCATAGGAAAGGATGCAAAACTCATGGAAAGCAACAAATATCACAAAGAACAGCTTAGTGAATCATTCCAACTGTGCCAGGCCAATTTCATTTCACAGTATGACAGGTTATTAGATAAGGAGATGGGGTTTCACAGGCCTTCAGCGGGGAATTTACAAAAGTCTCTCAAGATATCCTTGCAACTTATATAAAGAAGTATGGTCTCAACAGCGGCCCTAAAATAGATTAGAATGTGGTTGAATGATCATAACTAAATGGATCTGTGTCTTTGGTGATATGCCTTCTAGTATATTGCCCTTGCTTCACTCAAATTCAGTAATGCATTATTGCCATAATAAAAAGATAAAGGAAATTCATGCCACTGTTGAAAGTTTCATGTAAATTAGGAGATAGCCAAATGAAGTGGGTGACAGGTTCAAGATCCAAAGTAGTCTCCTAAGAATGAAACCTAATTGAATGAAATTTGGAAACTGTGACTTCAAGTGCTTGATCCTTCCAGAAAAATTACAGTGTTAGAGCAGGAAGCAGTTAAACTAATGGTAATTAATAATTTAAAAAGGGCTTACAGCTTTATTTAACAATAAATGACACATGAATTATCAATGTGATTAAGTCACTAAAATTGTTTAAGAAACCACGCTTCAGGCTTAAGAACTAGCCTGAAATTCAGGAAAATTATGGCATGGTTACCTAAGAATCTTGAAATCTCACCACAATAAAAACCTAGATAAACCCAGGCTCCTGAGTACACCCATTTATCTTACAGATAGTTCTCATACCTTCCTATCATATTCCTTCCCTCCCTGCAAAACACACACACACACACACACACACACACACACACACACACACACACACACACACACACACAGTTGTTGGCTAACTCTCACTTTGGATCTTAATGTGGATGCCAAATATCCTGAACTTGAAGACCATATAAGTACTACTTAAAAAAAAAAAAAAGAATTACTAGTTAACAGCCATAGATTAGTGCTAATAGTTGATAGGGGTGGTCTTCTGTATGCTGTGAATACAGGTTTTTCTTATAGGTTGATGTATAAAGCTGTTTCAGCCAATGGAAAGCAGGATGTAGCCAGGCAGGAGGTATAGATGGGGCTACCAGACTAGGGAAATTCTGGGAAGTGGAATGCAGAGAGTGAGCCATGAAGGAGATACCATATAGCTACTGGGAAAAATAGGATGTCAAGTATTCTCTGGTAAGCCAAGACCACAAAGTGATACACAGATTATTAGAAATGTGTTAATAATTAGGAGAGAGAGATAACCAATAAGAAGCCTAAACTATAGGCCAAACAGTTTATAATTGATATAAGCCTTTGTGTGTTTATTTGGAAATAAATGGCTGCAGGACAAGGCAGGACAGAAACTGCCTTCACATAATAGGTTCCCCTATGCACTGTTACCTTTTTACTCCTGTAATATGATCATCATACTCTGCTTACAATCTTATCCTCAAACATATGAACATCTCTCAGTTAAGATATGCTCCATAAATATTTACTGGACAATTGAGTGAGGTGATACATATGATACTCCAGGGCAGTGAAAGAAATTAAAAATACACAAAAAGGTAAGGAGCAGAAAGAAATATAGCCCCTTTCCTAGAAACACCTGCCCTGGAACCCTATTCCAGGGATGAGCTCCCCTCAGTGGCTATTTAATACAAAGTGGTCAGCCATGAAACTATGTACAAAAAACAAAAACAGACTCAGCAGATTATATTTATATATTTGTGGATATACACATATATAGAGAAATAATACTTAAAGTATAAGTTACTATCAATCTGAGATGGAGGTGGCATGGGAGGTCTTGGAGTAAGAATGCCTGAGAGAGGATGGAGGGAAGAAATAGAAGGGGAAACTGATGTGATTCTATTAAAATAGAATTAAAACATATTATTTAAGGGTTGGATATTTAGCTCAGTGGTAGACTGTTTACCTAGTTTGGCCTCAGCTCCAATAAATAAATAAATACAAAATGTATTATTCAAAAACTAAATTTAAAAAAGCATTATTCATTAAAGGAAAGTCCAAACAAATTTTTTTATCTATTTATAATAGAATTAATAGTAGAATCTTTGAGATACATGGTTTAATATGGTTCACACATCATGGCTTTCCAGCAAGTCTATCAATAATGGATATGTCTCTATGGGAAGAAATTAAGGCAGAGTGCTTGGCAGGAGTGTAGGCTGTGTGGTTCCATGACATGAATGCCTTCAAGGAATTCAAGCACAGGATGTAACATAGGATAAGATGCTAATTTCCTTCAAAGCTTGTGATTGTATGATGATGTTACAGAACTATATTCATCTATAATTCTTTGGGATGGTAGGGATCCAATTTTTGCCAAAGAGAAATGACAGTTGTGGAAACATCTGTACAATGGAGGAGTCAACTGTCTTTTGACTTGATTTCATCTATTCTTGGAAACTGAATAATCTTTCATAAGTAGCATGAAATCTAAACCTTTCCCTTCATCTATATGATTAAACTCAGAGTTGAACCATTTTTTTTCCTTTGGAATACTGTTAAGGATGCATTGTCTATTTTATGCTCCCTAATGCCTTAACATGGCCTGCTAAAGGAGAGTGAGCTATTTCTCAAATATCCATTAGATTACATGCATTATCTCTCAGTCTCTCAATGGCCAATTCCCCTAAATGAGAATAGCCAATAGCTCAGTGTCAACATGGCCAGATTAATAGCTAGATATTGGATTATCTTTTTAAAAGTCTTCCTCTACATTAGATTGAATGGATTCTAGGGCTTTGATTACTATTGAAAGAAATCTTGCTATCTGAGTTTCTAGAGTTACCACCACAAATGATGGAAATTGATGTATATAGTACCTTTCTGGAGAGAGGCCCAGCCTCATCAGGACTCACAAACATTGCAATTTTTGTCTTGACATTGGACGAATCCAGCCCAAGGTTTGGGCATTTTCTCTTAACACTGCACTTAGGGGGAAATATTGATCTCAGTTCTGCTGATGATGACTCTCCCATTGCCATATTAGCATAGCCCATCTCTTCTTTGTATGATGTCAAATTCACAATAAATCTCTAGGAAGCCTGTCAATATCTACAAGAGCTACTGAGCTTACATATTTGCCTAGAGTGACTTTTCTTTGTTTTACCAAGAGGATGACCTGTCAGACAGGACAGGGTTCTAAAGGAAGGGGCTGTTCCCATTATTGCCATTTACATCACTAAGAAAACAACCCACCAGAAAATAGACTGAGAGACTCTTTGCATGAACCGAAAGAAAGACAATGAGAAATCCTATCAGTGTGAAACTCAGACAAAACATAGCCCAATAATATACTAGGAAAAAGAATATTCATATTTTATTTTTCTACTTTCACCATCCTAACAATAGTTGTGATCATGATGAAAGCTATTATGTAACTTAATTTGTGTACATTTTTTTTATCTTGGCTACTTTAGCAATCATAAAGTACTATTAAATATTAAGTACATTACAAAATAACTCTTTTAACTTACAGTGACACTACAAAAAAAAAAAAAAAGCACTGTCATCATCTGCACTAGCACAGGTGCTGTGTTCTGTCCCTTAGAATGCATCGTAGAACTTAAGATTTCATTGTTCATTTGCTTTGCCTGCCGAGGATAATGACTGAGTACCTGTACAGAGAAATGTAGGCAGCCAAAGGGATCTTCCTTGGCTAAGGCTAAAGTTGGTTACCCTCTCTGGTTGCCATTTTACTTTTGGGTATCTTGGTAGGACATCCCATGTTCAGCTGACCATCCAAAGCCTGTTTAATAATGGTTCTACCACAATTTGATCCTATATGAGGTTCCTTCATTCACTTAAAAGTGTTATTCCCCAGGACACAACAAATAAATCTTCCATAGCCAGTTATCAGGAGTCCATTTTCCAAATTATCCCATTATCCCATTCAGGGCAAGCTTCCCATGTGAAGCTACACAGGTAGTAAGTGGTACAAGCAAATACTCCTGCTCCAGACTGAATGTTTTTGGCTACCCTGCTACAAGCTTCTTCCCATGAAGTCTTCACAATGTGTCTGCACCTCAGTTAGATTCATGGAGGAACATTATCCAAACAGAGGCACACTAATGCTCTTCAGGATATGCCAACAATGCTGACCCTGTTCAAGTAACTTCAGGAAATGGCACATTCTTACAAGTTCCAAGAGAAACTCCATTATAATACTTCAATTGGAAAGACAAGTTCTATAATTTTAAATAAAAATCTGTTGACCCAAACTTTACTAAACTGTCCAACAATAGGGACCTCTTAAGTGAAATGTCTATTGGCACCACTCTGTCCCTTAGGATCAGTCTGGAAATGAAGGACTGGAGACACTGCCACTCTTGCAAGCCTCATCATTTAAAATTGCTGACATCTGAGCAGACAGGCTTTTAACTTTTCATCCATTTCAATACAGAGTTCTTTGCATTCTGTTTCTTTTTTTAATTTAAAAGTTTTTATTTATTTTACATGCCAATCACAGTTTCCTCTCCTCCCATTTCCTCCTCCCACTGCCTTTCTGCCTCTGTCCATCCACTCTTCAGAAAGGATAAGGCCTCCCATGGGAAGTCAACAAAAGCTGGCATATCACGTTGAGGTAGGATCAAGCCCACCCCACCCCCCCACCCCCCACATCAAGGCTGGGTGAACAAGGCTGAGTGAACAAGGAAAATGTCCCAAAAAGTCAGCTCATGCACCAGGGACAGATCCTGGTTCCACTGCTAGGGCCCCCACAAACAAACTAAGCTACACAACTGTTACCCACATGCAGAGGGCCTAGGTCAGTCTCATGCAATCTCCCTAGCTGCCAGTCTAGAGTCTGTGAGCTCCCACGATCTTGACACCCAACTTGCTCATATAATTCCCCCTCCCTCTCTTCAATTGGACAACTATACTCTCTGAGGTCAGCCCAGTGCTTGGTTGTGGATCTCTTTATCTTCTTCCATCAGTTATTGGATGAAGGTTCTATGATGATAATTAGGGTAGTCACCAATCTGATTACAGTAGAAGGCCAGTTTAAGCACCATCTCCACTATTGTTAGAAGTCTTACCTCTGGTCATTCTTGTGGATTCCTGGGAGTTTCCCTGGCACCTGATTTCTCCCTTATGCCATAATGGCTCCATCTATCAAGATATCTTTTACATTGCTCTCTGTCTTCTTCCCTCCCGCAACTTGATCATCCTGACCCTTCATGTTCCCATCCTCCATCTCCTCCCATCTACCCCACTCCCAGTGGTAGTGATCCCATCTATTTCCCCTTCCCTTGGTGAATCACATATTGGAGTATTACTCTGTAGAAAAAAAGAAAAACAAAAACAAAAACAAACAAACAAAAAACAATGACATCATGAAATTTTCCGGTGAATGGATGGAACTAGAAAAACTCATCCTGAGTGAGTACTTACTCACAAATGGATATTAGACATAAAGCAAAGAATAACCAGGATGCAATCCATAGCCCAAGAAAACCTAGTTATCAAGGAGGACCCTAAAGAATACATTCTCTTTCTTAAAGAGTACTTTGTTTTATGGTCCCAAAACTCATAGAACTATCTTTACAGGATAGAAATTAGTTAACATCATATAAAAGGATGCACGCAAGTAAGGTTATAGGTCTGGATTCTAAATTCAACTCTAACATCATAGGGATTAAAAACTCTGCTGCCATTCTCAGCATATGTTTTTCCCTCTTCTATGGATAAAGAATGGGCTGGACTTGCTGACATATTGAGATGTCTTTCAGAATCAACATTATTGAATTCAATAGACTTTGGTTCTGCAACAATGGAGTACAGTAAATGTGCAGGTTTTAGTTACCCAGACACAGAAAGAAATGAAGGAAAGGAAGGAATGAAGGGACAGAGAGAGGAAGGGAAAGGAGGGAAGGAAAGAAGACTTTACTCAATTATTATCTGATGTTGGTGGAGGTAATAGAGATTGTAATGGAAGCAGCCACTGGGGAGGAATTACTACATTCTATCTGTGTTTATACACTATTTTCCCAGATTTCAAATGTAGAGAGTATCTAGCATAACCTAAGAGAACCCAAGACATATTATGATTTAACAAATGCATTTGGCATGGTATTGTTAAAAAATTATGATAAAGGCCATGGAAAAATTATTTTCTGGTGTTTTATCTGCCACGAACACTCAAAAACAACTCGTAGAAGGTTTAATGTACTAAAAAGTGCCATTAGACTACAGTTCAAATACTACAGATTAGGACCAAAATTTATATCCACAAGGAAAGAAAAGCGATTGAAATACCACAAACATTTAGAAAGATGAATTCCAGACAGAATAATATCCATAATTGATGAAGAAAAATAACCATTCATTCCCATTGTTGACCATACAAGAACAAATATACTTAAATTGCATTGAGTTCAAATTAGATTGGCCACTTGCATTTTGACTCTTAAGATTATTCAGCACTAGCCTTTATCTTTAAGGCATGAAACATCACCTGTGCTTAGAGGTCCACAATTGGAGGAATAAAGTCACATGAGTCCACGCCAGTTTCAGAGAAGTTTATCTGCAGATAGAGGAATGGGTAGCAAGCCATTCCTGGCAGTTTTCAAGCTTTGTTGATGATCCACTTGAACATGCTAAATGCAGCTCTTCACAACACAGGGATGTTGAGAAGGAGGTTTCTCCAGGGAATTTCTTGGACCAATTTCCCCTTTAAAGACCCAAGGCATAAGTCAACTAAAGGTGAGTGTCTTCAAAGCACAATAATAACCACTCTAATTAGACACCATTTCCTAAGCGGGGCATCAATACAGCAGCAGTGACTGGTACTAGTAAATTAAATTTTTTTAATCCTGCTGTAATCACTCCCCTGACATCCACAACCCTCCTGAAGCTCCTCTCTCAGTTATTTTTTATTTATTATAATTACTTTAGTAATAAGATTTGTTTCCTAGTTATTATATATGTTACTGTACAGAGTAACAAAAATAATAGCCAAAAAGAGTTATGTGTCTTATTTATCTCCTTGGCTGTTATTGGGCCAGGGGGAAGAGTGGTAAGCAGAGGAAAGCTGTAAATAGAGAAGAAAGTGTTTGTTGGGGAGTGAAGATATATGGGAACATATTGAAGAAAGTGTTTGTTGGGGAGTGAAGATATATGGGAACATATTTGCAAAAAACAAAAGCAGGACAATGAAGGAATAAGCTAATAATATAAAAGGGCAACATGGCTCACAGAGATAAATAATTGGACAAAGGCAACCTGGAATGCAGGGTGAGAATACAGGGTGGACCTTCATGACCAAAGTTTAACTGCTGTCTCTGTTTTTTTTTTTTTTTTTTTTTTTTTTTTTTTTTGTGTGTGTGTGTATGTGTGTGTGTGTGTGTGTGTGTGTGTGTGTGTGTATAATCTCTGGGTGCTGTATAAAAGGACCTGGAACTAGACAATAATGGGGCTCTGAGGTGGTTTTGCACAGCCAGCCCTAGAAAGAGAAGTTCCCTCTGGTTCCTGATGAGGAGAATTTTTGAGGAACCTGAGCTTCTTATGATGCCACGTTTGGGGTATATCTGGGAGACAATCTTCAGACTGGGAAAGGAGACTCCATGGACCCAAGACCTGGCTCATTACAAAAACACTGAAAACTCTTCCAGGTGTTTTCATAGAGGAAGCTGATGAGAAGCTGCCATCTCAGGGCAAGAAGTCAGGTTTTGAGTCCATTCTGATGGGCAACTAAGTCATTTAAAGACTAATCATGAAGAGGAGAAAAGAGTGTTAGTCTCAGTTCCTGAAATTCAAGCTTTCTATACAGCTATATTTTTGCCGCCATTTACTGAACTCTATGGCCAGTTTCTGATATATCATAGATATAAGTGCCATATATGATATCTAGATATATCAAAAAGAACCTTTGTCGCCTTCAACCTCATCTCTTCTCTCTATAGGATTTCTATCTTACTGGTATGGCCTATCTGGGTCTCTTTGTGAAAATGAGGAATGAAGAGCAAGATAAAGATGATTACACTGGCCTGGTCCAGCCACAGGAAGAGCTTTGATGATAACAATGAGATCCAGGCATCACAGCAGTGAGCAGAACCTCTTTTACTTTGTTCAGCACAGTTTAAAAGTCCTGTGATTTTCATCATGACACTGAACAGGTAAGGCACAGTGTGTAGGGCTTGTGACCCCATAATAAGTGGAAGCAACAAGGATAGAGAAGTTAAGTAACTAGTCCAAAGCCACTCAGATGAAAAGAATTTTAGTTGGACCTCAAGCAGGATCTTTTGATTGTCTGGTCAGGATTATACACTGTATTACCCCTGCAACCACCACAGAAAACAAAGCAGGAATCAGGATAATGAATGATCAAAAACTGTCCCCTTTGAGAAAGGCAATATGATCTTATGATGGCTCTGATAATAAGATAGAGGCAGCCTCCCTTACAAAGCAGACACCCTCCCAATGAGGTTTGAAACTCAATAACAGTTGTTAAAAAGCAGGGATGTCAGGGCCGTGCTTCCCACTTCTAGTCATTGACTTGTTTGTATTTTAGGAAGCCATGTATCTCACTAATAACATGGTAGACAGAATGGAAGTTGAAAAACTACATCCACAGTTGTTCCCTAGCAACTTCTAAGCTTATGCAGAAAGAGTGTTAGGAATTGGGGATGTTCTGAGGCCAATTGTCTAAAGGGGATATTGATAATGATGAGCCTCCCTCCATCCTGGTATCCCTGCTCCCATTTCTTTCCTCTCTAACAGGGTTGCAGGGGAGGAAAGACAGGAGTGACACTGAAATGCAGTCAAACATCAGAACTTGCTCAGCCAATGAAGGATCAAAACATTTAACAAAACAAACACATTTTCCCAAGATCCTCAGTCCCCACTTGATCAATGATTTTGCAACACTGGCTCATTTTTAATTTAATACTTCTGGGAAGTGATGGGGGGGAACCCATCAAATACCGGCACAGTTGGCAAGAGCTGGGTATTAACAGTTGGCAGCATTTATTATCGCTGTTTATGATAGCATAAATTAGGTTTATGCTGATATAATTAATAACCCTAAATTTGGGAATAATAAATAGTAATATTTATTCAAATCTGAAATGTCTGTGAAAGGCAAATGGAATCCTAAAGCACCAGATTCCATCTCCAGGTGAGGGCAATGCATGTCCAGAAATCCCAGCCCAAAGTGATATAGCATTGCACGTTATGCTAATGACTTAACAGCAGGACCTTGAGAGTTCCCAGAGCAAATCATTTCCATTCTGATCTCCAAGAACAAGTTCATCAGCAAGATTGAGAGTGTCAACTTTCCCCACTGTTCTGAGCCCACACAGTGCCTGTGGTTTATGAACAGAGGAGGATTGACAGTCACAGCAGACACCACATTTTTTATGGGTTTCCCTGTCTCCTTCCACCTGTCAGCAGAGGTGACAAGAAAGCTTTGCAATTTCCCTCTAGACCATGAGAATTACTGACAGGCATTTGCAAAAAAAAAAAAAAAAAAAAAAAAAAAAAACAAAAAACATTTAAGGAATGAACAACAACAACAAAAATAACCAAAAAAGAACAAATTTCTTTGATATCTTTTATTTTTATGTTCAAATTTGTAACTATCATTTTATGAAGTTGTGGGGGGGGACTATGAGATCAAAATATTCCTTTTACATGTTCTCTTTGTTTAATAAAATATCTTAGAACATGGAATAGAACAAGAGAGACTTCAATCCCTTCCATTTTCCATTGAGGGTAGGAGGTAGATGGAGAAAATTATAGTTCCTCTGACTGGATCAAAGTAACAAATTTCCCATTTTATAAATAAGCAAGACAAAGAAAAGAGGAGATGAGATATTCTTCACTCCCCTCCCCTCAGGGCCCCAAACACAGAGATATAAAAACAGAGTAGAACTAGAAACTAGACTAACAGTTCAATCAAATATTCAAGCCCTGTTACATGTCCAAAAATAAAGGATATTTCTTAAAAATAAATAAGTAAAAAGCATTCATTGTTAACCTGTTGTACTATAAACAATACAAAAGAATAATAGCACCCCAATAAAACCTACATGATCAGCCAGGCACAGTGGTGCATACTTTTAATCCCAGCACTTGGGAGGCAAAAGCTGAGGGATCTCTGCAAGTTCAAGGCCAGCCTGGTCTACACAGTGAGTTCAGGACAGCCAGAGCTACATAGTGAGACCCTGTGTCAAAAAACAAACAAACAACAATAACAAAACAGCTGTGTGGTCACAGGCCTGAGTCTTTAGTGCAGTGGAACACTGCCTATCTAGTTCATGCAGGGCCTTGGTTTGATTCCCAGCACTAAAGGAAGGGAGGAAGGGAAAGAGGAAGGGAGAAGGGAAGGATGGAGAAGACTGAAGTTTCAGTCCTGTTTCCCCTTCTTCTTCCCCGACTGAAGAAGTTTGGTTAAAATGATTGGTATAGGTTAAACTTTGACAGCTAAGGGTGAAAGGCCATCAGGGACCCATGCTCTGTAGACAGGACAGGGCTATGCATTGCCATGAGCCAACACTGAAGGAATAGCTTTGTAGCTGAACCTTCAAGAGACAATACAGAGTTTATGCTATCAGCTTTACCAGCCTCTAAAAAACAAAACAAACAACAGCAAAAACAAACAAAGGAACAAACAAAACTTAAATTCCAAAGGTCATACAGAAGCTTCTTTTACAAGTCTTCAGTTTGTGTTTTGTCTTCAGAACTTCAGGAAGGTATCTTTCAGAATAGGAGTGAACAAAGAGAGCCAGAGAAGCTGAAATGTGTTTAGAAGCAAAGAGATGTAGACACAAAAACAAAGAAAGAAGCAATAGTACAGACACACGCTGGAAGGTCAACCTTCCCTCTACTCCTTCTTGTCCTTCCTCTCATCCTGAAGAAGAGCCTGGTCCTTGGTCCTTGCTTTGTTGGAGGATGCTGCAGAATACCCATCACCAGGCATGCAAGCACAGGCCAGGAAACCTATGGAAACAGACTCCCTCCCTCCCATGCTCTGAAAGACTTAAAACCAGAAATCCTCCCAGCTTAGAAGAAGCCACAGATACCAAGCTTATTAAGCCTTAGCCTACTTGAAACCACCCAGAAATAAAATCAGGCTCCCTGCATGTCCTTGGTAATTCAAAAAAAAAAAAACATGAAAAGATGAATGGTAAGTAAAAGGGGGAGGAAACAAAACCACCCATGAAGTCAAGTGAACCTGCATCCCAAAATGCTAAGATGGAAATTTTCTCTTTTAATTTAACCTGTAGTGAAACACCTCTGTTTTGTCTGCCAGTATAGCACCCACATAATAATGTTTGAATATAGATTCATTTCTAATCAAAACTTTTCAGCACTTTCTCTGCTATAACTGCATAGGAGCCACATTTTAAGAGGTAGCAAAATAATTAGGTTGACTCAAAACTGGGAGATTCAACAAACACATATTAGACAATTTCCACTCCTCAATATCTAGAAAGCTTCAAGTGTCACCAGGATAGTGAACAAGAAGCTGTGATATGGTGAAGTTGTATAGCTTGGAAGCTAAATATAGGCTTTGCAGCCTGACAAACCTTAATTCAATTATTGACTCCAAAATTTACAAGATAGGTGGCAGAAACTGGAGAATGCCACTCAGTCCTATTGCTCAGTTCTTTTTTTAATCTGCAAATTTAGAGTAGAGGGGCAGGGGAGTTGTTATCAAAGAAGCTGATCACACACAGTGCTTAGAATCCTCCCTGGGTGACATCCACAGAGGCCCCATTCAAAAAAGTCACTAGAGGAAACAAGGGAGGCAAGGGAAGGACAAGAAGACCAATCAACACAACAGGAGCACCTACAGACAAGCAGTACTTATCAACACCACTTCTTCATTCTCCCAGGTACCCTGAGTGCTGCACTCCTGCCAAGAGACCAGAAGCAAGAACTAAATGGTACTTTACATTTGAAATCAGGCAACTCTCAACTCCTTCATCCTCTAGCTTCTGCCTCCTTGACCACTGAAACCCTAACCAGGCCAGTCCCTTCCCTAGTTTGCTTTCTTTTGCTGTGATAAATATTATGACCCAAATCAACCTGGGGAAAGTAAGCATTTATTTGGCTTATACTTCCATATCAGTGTATCACTGAGAGAAGGAAGTCAGGGCAGGCACTAAAGTAGGAACCTGGAAGCAGGAATAAAGCATAGACTAGGAAGGGGTGGAGATTTCTGTCTCACTACATCTGCCTACCTCAGCTACATTTCCTATACAGTCTAAGCCAACCCCCTCAGGCATGACACTACTCTTAGTGAGTTGAGCCCCCCTATATCAATTGAAAATTAGGAGAATGGCTCACACACTGCCACAGACAATCTCCTCCACTGAGATTCTCTCTTACTAGTGACTCTGACTTGTGACAAAATAACAGCTGGGACTAACTATGATAGTCCCCACTCAGAGTCTTCAACTCCAGCATTTGGAGCACCCATTCAAGACCCTAGGTTCTGGCCTCTATACTTTTCTCCTTCCTTCCTTACAGGGAATATCTGTTTCTTCTGTTCTTAAACCTTTATTTACTTTGTCTCACCATGTTGGGACAGTCAGACTTGTAACAGTCTTGGTACAGACCATTGTATGCACTCTTGTCATTCAAATAATCTGGTACCCTGAACATAACATTTATAATTTTAATGTCTGAATTTTACTGAGCACAACTCTTAAATTATCCATTGTTCTGTTGGGAATTTCATTCAGCATGACTGCCACTTTTCACCTTCACCAATTTTGGGCATGGGCACTTCCTTTAAATGCCAATGAATAAGTTGAATTAGGATTGAAATGTACTATCATCATAGAGCCTTCATCCAGTAATTGACAGAACCAGAAGCAGGAATCCACAACTAAGCTCCAGGCCGAGTTCTAGGAATCCAGCCAAAGAGAGGGAGGCAGAAATACATGATCAAGGGAGGTCAAAATCATGGAGAAATCTACAGAGACAGCTGAACAAAGCTCGTGGAAAGTCATGAACTCTAGACCTACAATTGTGGAGACTCCAGGGGACCAAACTAGACCCTCCATATGTGAGAGACAGTTATGAAGCTTGAATTATCTGAGAGGCCCCTGGCAGTAGGACCACGATACAAACCTGGTACATGAGCTAGCTTGTTGGAGCACATTTCCAATGGTAGGATGCCATGCTCAGTCTTAAACCATTGGAAAGGGTCTCGGCCCTGATCCAACCTATTTTTCCAGACTTTGTTGACTTCTCATAGGAGCCCTTACCTGTGAGGAGGAGAGGACAGGGAGTGAGTTGGGGGGGGGAGAAAATGGGGAGGGGGAAGGAGAACGGATGGGAAGAAGAACTATGGTTGGAATGTAAAATAAAATTTGAAAGAATAAAAAAATTATAAAAATATTTAAATGATAATGAATGAGTAACTGAAGAATAAATGATATAATAGAAGATAACTACCCAAAGAAAATTTAGAATATATCATCATTATAGCTGTTCTCAATCTCAAGTGGCTAGCTCAAAGACTATCTCCAGTGGTCTCTTCCATGTGACATATGTCATCTCTAAAACTCAAATGGATCGTCTGTTTATACCAGAACCATCTCAATTTGAACCACTTCTTTCTCCCTTAATGGTATATCTTTCAAAAATCTTTCCCTGTTTGCTGTGGGATAATGCTCTTGTACACTGAAAAGATTTGCCACTTGTATTGGCTTAATAAAATGCTGACTGGCCAGTGGCCAGGCAGGCAGAATAGGTGTGGCAATGAGATTAGGAGAATTCTGGGAAGAGGAAAGTCAGAGAAATAGTCTCCAGCCAGATACAGAGGAAGCAACATGAGAATGCCTTACTGAGAAAAGGTACCAAGCCACATAGCTAAACACAGAAAAGAATTATGGATGAATTTAAGTCATAAGAGCTAGTTAGTAATAAGCCTGAGCAATACGCCCAATAGTTTATAGTATACGCCTCTGAATATTTATTTTGGACTAAATGGCTGCAGGACTGAGTGGGACAGAAATGTCTGTCTACACCTCTTCCAGATTTTTTTCCTGTCCAGGATGATTGGTAATTCAAATGATCGCCCCACTCAATGAACCCAGATAAGTGTCCACACAGTGCCATCTTTGTGGGAATGAGCACCATGTATTACAAACAAAACTAACACGTATATACTGCACAATCCTGAGCAGGTAAGGAGACAGCTGATGTAAAACTAAGGATGGATTTCTCACCAGTCACCACTCTTTGGGAGTTCAGAGAAAATCATCCATTCCTGTTTGTTCAAATGGAAGGGAGAAATTACACACTTATAAAATAGTCTTCCAGCTGAATTCAACAAATCTGAGACCAAACACTCTAAGAACCCTCTGTGTATTAGCATATTAAAGATGCTTTAGCTTTAAATACACTGGAAATTAGAGCTGTGGTCGACATGGGGAAGAAGAGGCACAGGCAAAGCCCAGTGATAAAGCAAGCCCTATGTGACCCTGAGTCACAGAGGGGAAAAGAACCAACAGAAGAGGAGTGCTGTGACAATAAGTATTCACAGGCAGCTAAGTGATGTGTACATCCCAAAGCTTGCAGTAACAGGGAATGGCATTGTCTCTCATGGAAAGAGCTGGCAATATCAGAACATTAAGGCCCAAGCCAAGATGTGATTTCAAATTCCATAAAGAAGAACTAATAGTGTGCCAGCCAGTTGGTTCATCCTAGACAAAGATGGCAGAAAGCTGGGAAAGGTTTTGCCTTAGGTTCTTTCAGGCACCCTAAATATGAATGTCTAGGTTAATATGACTAAGTTTAGAATCTGTCTGTGGTGGGTCCAATACTCGCTTTGTATTGCCATCCAAAGTGGGGGAAAGCTGGTACATTAAAATTAACCAAGTTTTAGAGTATACAGGCTTGGTTCAAATACCAGTTGTGTAGCAAGTACATCACGTCATTTGGGCATGTCTCTCTGTGTGTCAATGAACACATGCATGCATGTGTATGCAGATGTATGTATGTATGCCTGTGTGTGTGTGCATATTACTTACCTATGTATAAAACTGTCATGTGTAGTTAGTTGTCAGGCCTGTCTCTTGTTCTATTTAAACCTTGAACTTGTTTTGTGATTGCATATACATCATGCCATTCCTTTTGGTCTTGGTTTCCTTATTGTTTTAAGGAACAGAATATAAATACTATTTGAGAATCCAACCCCCACATGCACAAATATACCAGCAAGAATATTTTAAGAATCTATCTTTTAATTTCCTTAAACCTCTGAAGGAAAGACACAAATTCTACCCTGGGTCTGTAACACAGGGTATTCAATCTGTATCTAATCTTAATCTTTTGTTCTCACAATTGCTTATCTATAAGTGTATAAAAAATACTTGGAATTAATAAGACAATATAAGTAAAATAACTACGTATTTCCATGATGACCCATAAAAGGTACTAAGTGATTTTTTCCCTTTTCATTTTTCCTTTTGTGTGTGTGTAATAAGTAATCGTCATATAGTAAGGTAAAAGCCTTCATAGCCCACAGTAGAATAGACTATTGGCCCTCACTTGTAACTTGTAATGGTCCCAGGATTGTTAAGGTTGTTGAGATTTTTATGTGATTTTTATAGTTTGATTTGTTCTCCCTAGGACTTCCAGATATTATTTTTTTAAGCACCTGGCTGTGTTTGCTTGTACTAGGTCCTGTGCTCATTACTGTTGTTTGTGTCTATTACACAATGCCTTTGGAAGAAGATAATCAGGTTCATGGAGCTGTATATACTCCTAGGAGCAATATGCTCAGTCTCCTGTAAATAAAGCATTGGTCTCTGCATAGGTGAAGGCGGGGTTTTAAATGGGTTCACCAGACCCAAGATAAATGATAAATAGGTGTTTTACTGGGGGAACAACTTACACAGATAAGACTAAATAACTGCCACAATGGTTATGCCATTGCTACCATCAACACCTAAAGTTTTAAAAATGGGGATCAGGCTTCACTTCTCCCTTCTCCCTCTTCCTATTTACATGGTATCTTTACATATTTAGCAGCTTGGGAATTATCTGGCTTCTCTTCTATTCCAACTTTAATGTACCTACCATTTGTCTTTCTGATTTAACCTGACTTGCTGACTCCCCATTCTCTTCTACTTTACTTTAGGAAGACTTATGAGTCTCAGAGCTACTGCATTGGTCCAATCTTAAGGACAACTAAGCCTAATTCAATACAATGTCCCAGGCTACAGATGGGAAATTGTTTCTTTTTGGAATTCATCATAACAGAAACATCCTTGTGTTTGTTTCCCTGTTCAGACTTGTGTTGCTAAGTGATCCTTGACTTGGCAAGACTCACTATATTTTTCTTGCTAGAAATTCCTGGCTGTATCTCTCCGACCATTATTATCAAAATCTCCCAGCCATGCTCAGAGGCTCCATCACCATTGCCACAAAAGGAAACTGCTCTATTACTACACATGTTTGCAAGCTCCATGGAGATCCATGATAAGTTTTAAATAAAAGTTTGTTACAGGATTGGAGAAATACATTGATCAGTAAAGCACTTGCCTTGGAAGCATTAGAAGGTAAGTTTCCATCCCCAGAGCCAGTGTTAGAAACAAAAATACCAGGTATGACAGCCTGTATTTGAAATTCCAGAACTGGAGAAATAAAAGCAGGCAGATCCCTGGGGGGGGGGGCGGGTCTTTGCTCAGCCAGCCTACTTGGTAAGTCCCAGAACAATGAAATAGAAGATGGATGGTGTAGTAGTCAAGGTTTTCTAAAGGAACAAAACTGATAGGGGTGTGTGTGTGTGTGTGTGTGTGTGTGTGTGTGTGTGTGTGTTTGTGTGTGTGTGTGTGTGAAAATTATGTATGATTGTATTACCTAAGGATAAATGTACTATATAAGGATATAAATTATATGTTTATGTATGAATTTAAGTTATATAATATATGATATATCACTCTTTCTCTCTCTCTCTATATCTATATATATATATACATATATATATATGTCAAAAGGGTATTTATTAGAATGACTATAGTTTAAGTAGGCCAAGAATGACTATATTCCAACCAAAAGGCCAAGAATCCAGTATTTGTTCCATGAACAAGACAGGATGCCTCAACAGTCCCAAACTAGTATTGGAGTCTCAAAGAATTCTGGAACTCAAATAATTCAGCTGTTCTTCAGTAGTAGAAGTAGATTCTAATACCAGTAAAGGGATTTTTCAGAAACAGGATAGATGTACTTGCCAGTTAGAATGAAGGAAAGCAGGCAAAAAACAAACAGAAATCAAGTTTCCTTTTTCCATATCCATTTATGTAGGCTGCCACCAGAATGCATGTCTTCTGACCTCAAATGATCCAATTTAGAAAATTCCTCACAGGTTGCCCAGATGCTTGGGTTTTCGTCGATCATAGACATAGTCAAACTAACAACAAATATTATTCATCAGAGATTGCATCTGAGGAGCAACACCCAAGAGTGTGCTTCAGTCTCTGCATGCATGCACACATATGCATGTGCACGAACACCTTCACATATACATATAAACAAACACACAAGTACACAAACTCTGGTCTAGCTCTAAGTGTGGAATCAAGCTTGGAGACTATTTCTCATTGGGAAATTTGAATGTGTACAGGAAATTTTGATCTGTGCATGGAAGACTGACTACAATAGGCGAAGTTCAAAGAGCAAAGACTAAAATACAATAAAAGTCACACCCACCTAATTATAGCTAGGCATGGCCTGACAAGGGAGTATCAATCACAGAAGTAACTCGAATGAAAGTTAGATGAAGTAGATGTTAGGTCTGTACTGAAATGGGCTTGGGATCTTGAGTTTTAAGGATTTTATTGTGAAATGGCATGCATCCATGGCAGCATTGAGTTCTTTCACGATATCTATGGCCTGCAGATTATTCTGTCTGTGGAAAGTGTTATGATTTCCAATTATTTTTCAGCTGCACTTGTTTGTTCAGTCCATGTGATCTACAAAGTGCTTCAGGCTCTATGATGAAAGATGCTGTATAAATAAAAAGAGCAATCAGAGTCATAATAAATAATAGTAATGATGATGAATGCCCTTGTCACTATGAAGAAGCTGCCCTGCCTTTTGGGAAACAAAGTAACCAGCTGTGAGCTGGAAATAAAAGTGTGCAATAGCCAACAGGCTCCTTAGTGACTGAAACCCCATTAACCTTGACCAAAGACCTGGAGCAAGTCCTAATTTGGAGGTATGAGCACTTAAAATGGAATGAGTTTCAACACGTAATCCCTGAGCCTGAATATTGCTTTGGGTATGTGAAACTTTCGTTTTTCTAAAAAAGTCTATCGGGAGCCCATTGTCTTCTTCCACAAAAGGAGAAAACTGAGTAGATCAGAGGACAGCCAGGGTTCCCATATAGTTAGCACTCCTAGTCCAATACTGTTCCCAATTTCTTCCTGGCCACAGACAGTTCCATAGAAAGAGAGAAATGAGCCAAGCTGGATAAGAAAATGTCCAAATGGGGTCATGTCCCTCCCTCAAGATATCTTCCTTAGCTATTTTCCATCCATTTAGCCTGAGAAAGATTGCTAGTAAAAAAAAATCTTGGCTGCTGTGGACTTAGAGGAACATATGGCAAGAGACAGATAAACTCTGGGTAGCAGTAAAAGACACTGCTCCAGAACCTGGTCCAGTCTAAGAAGTCTAAGATTCTAGAGGCCCCATTGCTGCCAGGGGAGACTGACAGTCTTCAGTGAAGAACCTGACCTCCTTATGCTCAATTCAGTCAGCATTGAGAAAAGGGATCTTACACAGTCTTCATCAAACAATCTCCACCAAGTAAATACAGAATAAATGAATGGATAAGCAAGAAAGAAAAGAAGCAAATAAATAACACCTGTGAACTACTAAGCTAACCTAGCTGTGTTAACCTAATATACTAAGAACAGGCAGAACACTTTCTTTCCTTTCATGTTCTCTTCATTTGTATTTTTTCTTTCATTCATTCTCTCTTTTTGTATCTATTATAAGTAATACTATTATAGTCTACAGATTTGATTAGTCTGTGTTGACATGCTTTGATACATTTCATGTTTTGGATTTATGCTTTTCCTATCATATTTATAATCACTAAATTCTTAACGCTTTAAAATTAATCTACCTTTATACTTATCAAAAGAAAGCAATCCATTGGAGTTGTTTAACATTTGATTCCCTTTCTTGAAGTAAATAATCATGTTATCTTTCTTTCATCGTTCTTGTTTGTTTAAGTCACTTGATCATTTATAAGTTTTGTTTGTTGTTTTCTCACCACATTACTATCCATTTCTTTTCTATATTCTCTAAATTTAATTTTTGCTTCTTTGCTAATGATATTTTAAGTATGGTTTCACTGTAATCTCTAAAACATTTTTTTTCCTCTCAGCATTTTCTGTTCATCTTTCATTTTGTTTACATTGGATAGGTTCTCTTCTAGGACAAAAGAGACATCAGTTACTAAATAAGGAAGCTAAATAGGTATCTGTAAAAGTTATGTCTACCATTCCATGGTCATGTAACCTTGGGGACCTCATCTGGACCTAAGCTCAGACTCTGAGACCTTCTGACAGATGTTATCAAATGACAGTCTTATTCCCTGATACAACCTGCAGGTGTGCAGCAGCAGAGTGAAAATGAAACAACAACCCCCCTTTTTTTTCAGGCAACATTCCATTTCAATCAAGTGGAACTCTTAAATATATATAGAAACAAGTAAAACATAGCGAGATAAATACTTCTTTGCATTTAGAGCAATATTAATGTAAAATCATTGGTGGCCAACATAAAGACTCAGACTGAGCCTTAAAATGCCACTGTCTCACCTTGTAATCCAGGTGAGTTATTGGGACCCTGGATACTAGTGCCTTCCTTAATGACTGAAGCACGAGAGCAGGTTAGCTGTGTAACTCCCTCTTACCAAATGCATATGTTTCCACATATTTCTATTCAGAGAAATACTATGAGAAGTATTCAAATGTGCATGGAGGACACGTTGCTAATTGTTCCAGATAGAAGCCACTGGCACTATAGAGTGCCGAGGTCTCTTCTTTCATTTCCTTGGATGAGACACAGTGGGTTATTACTTTAGTAACACGAGTGTAGCTGTGAGTCCATTAAGCTAGACAGGTGACATGACATACTTGCCATTGATGACACCGTCTGGGTTGAGCATAGGGATGATCTTGAACACGAAGCTTTCCCTCAACAGCTTTGCCACAGGGTCATTGCTGACTAGAAACTCCAAGGTCCCCTTCATCACCCAGCTGGCATTGCTCTCTCCTGGGTGAACTCGAGCCATGATCACCTGATATGGACGACAGCCTGCAGGAAAGCGGGCACAAGAAATTAAACCTAAATATGTTTTCCATTTTCATCAACAGAATCTCCAGAGGGTCAGAATTACACTGGAAGGGTGTGAAGTCCTAAGTAAGCTGGTCATTTCTAATGTATTTCTTCATTTTCCATCTGCCTCCAGAAGATGCAAGGTTCAAAAGACTGAGGGCACCAAGGCTCTAGGATGTTATCAAAGAAAAGTACTTTGTAATATGATAAAATGCCACAAACCAGATTTTATACCAGTTAACTTTCCACAGTCCATTAGTTAAGATGCTTGATAGCAAAGACCTTAGCTGAATCTTACCATCAGCATTTACCAGTTTTGAGATTTTAAGCAAATTACTTAATCTTTTGGTGGGTATATTCTCATCAGTAAAATGGGGATATTTATAATAATGACCTTATGTGGTTAGAGAAATAAAAGGTATAAATGGAAAGTGGCAAGTATTGTTCCTGCTATTCAATTTATGTTAGCTCTTTCCTTTCTCAATTGCAGTCTATAAGAAGGAGGAACCCTCCCATTCCCTAGCAGAGACAGAATGCAAGGAAAGAAATTATGGACTGATAATTGAAAAACACCAAATCTGATTTTTGAAAGGAAGGGTGGAACACCTGCATATGCAGTTTTTAGGTAACATCCTTCACTCTATAAAGGTGGTGATGGAATACATCATTACAGGAAGTACACTGACTGGATAGATCTTAGGGATGCTGCATTTGATGATGGAAGGGTAAGTTTTCTGCTCTGCCTTTCACAGAAGACAACTTCACAGAAGATATCTGAAGCACCTCAGCACTGAGATATAGTCATAGGCCATTTCTGTGGTCTCACATGCAAAGTTGCTTGTTTGTTCGTGTTTTTGTGGTGTTCCAGACTTCACCTAATGCCTTACATGAGCTAGGCAAGTGCTTTACTGCTGAAATGTATCCCCAGCCTAGGTAAGGTGCTGTGTCTTGCTACTTATGTCTAGCCTCCATATACTGGGAGACAACGGAGGACCGGAAGACATCATATCAAGAATTCACTTATGAACAAGGATGGATATTTTTCTGACTCCCTTTTCATCTTGTATCCTCTCACCTGATTCTTGACTATTCCTAATTTTGCTATAATAACAACAACCTTTTGCTGGGCATAAATATAGTAACTAAACAACCTAAAGGTTTACAAAGATATCATTTTTTGGACCCCCACCTCTGGTCCTCTGCTGGAGCTCCAGGCCAGACTAGAGATCTGTCTATCCCCGCTGGACCATTCTGAGTCCCTGCCTGCTGGATCTTTGACCCCCATCAACGGTCCTCTCCAAGAGGAGCTGGCTCTTTGATCCCCATCACTGGGCCCCTGCCTGAGGAGAGACCTCCTAGAGAGCTTGGAACACCCAGAGCTAACAACATTGAAATTATGACCCACCTAAGCCCAGCAGGAGAGTAGCATAGAGAGAGAGAGAGACCCCAACTGCACCCACTGGAAGAGCAAAAGGAAGATGGCAATACAAGAAAACACCTAACAATTGAAAGAAAAGCATGATACCACCAGATTCTAGGGACTCTACACCAACTAGACCTGAACACCCCGAAGCAGATGAAGCAGAAAAGAACGACTTAAAAAATAACTTCATAAAAATGATAGAGGCCTTCAAAGATGATGTGAGAAAATCCCTTAAAGAAGTGGAAGACAAAACAAACAAAAATTGGAAGAATTCTCTTGAAGAAAGTAAGGAAAGCCAAGAAAAAACAAATAAATGAAGGAAACAGTTCAAGACTTGAAAATTGAAATAGAGACAATAAAGAAAACACAAACTGAAGGAATTCTGGAAATAGAAAAACTGGGCAAACGATCAGGAACTGCAGACACAAGCATAACCAACAGAATATAAGAGATGGAAGAGAGAATCTCAGGCATGGAAGATAAACTAGAGGAAATAGATTCATCGACCAAAGAAAATCTTAAATCCAACAAATCCTTAACACAAAACATCCAGGAAATATGGGACACCACAGAAAGGCCAAACCTAAGAATAATAGGCAAACCTAAGAAGAAGGCAAAGAAGCCCAACTCAAGGTGCAGAAAACATATTCAACAAAATCATTGAGGAAAAACTTTCCCAATCTGAAGAAGGACATGCCCATGAAAGTACAAGAAGCATGCCAAACACAAAATAGACATGACCCAAAAAAAGAACCCTTGACACATAACAATAAAACCATCTAATGGAATAAAGAAAGAATATTAAGAGCAGCAAAGGAAAAGGGACAGGTAACATATAAAGGCAGACCTATCAAAATTACACCTGACTCCTCCATGGAAACTCTCAAGGCCATCCTGGATAGATGTTCAACAAGTAATAAGACTCCAAGGATGCCATCCAAGGCTACTATGCCCAGCAAAACTCACAATCACTATAGACAGAGAAAACAAGATATTTAATGGCAAAGCCAGATTTACACAATAGGTATCTATAAATCCAGCCCTACAGAAAGTCCTGGAAGCAAAACTCCAACCACGGAAGTAAACTATGCTCACAAAGACATAGGCAATAATCCCACTTCACAATAAAAAAGGTAAAGCAGGGCAAATATTGTCACAATACCACCATCAACAAATCTAAAACAAACAAGCATTAAAAATCAATGGTCCTTACTTACCCTAAACATTAATGGTCTTAACTCGCCTATGAAAAGACCCAGGCTAACAGAATGGATATGAACACAGAATCCATCCTTCTGCTGCATACAAGAAACACATCTGAGCCTCAAAGACAGACATTACTTCAGGGTAAAGGGTTGGGAAAAGATCTTCCAATCAAATGAACCCAAGAAGCAAGCAGGTGTGGCTATCCTAGTATCTAGCAAGTTAGACTTCAAACCAAAATCAATCAAAAGAGATGAAGACAGTCATTTCATATTCATCACAAGAGAAATCCATCAGCACAAAGTCTCAATTCTGAACATCTATGCCCCAAATACAAAGGAACCCACATTCATAAAAGAAACACTACTAAAACTCAAAGCTCACATAAAACCTCACACACTCATAGTGGGAAACTTCAACTCCCCACTCTCACCAATAAACAGGACCAGCAGACAGAAACTTAACAAAGAAACAAACAGATTAACAGAAGTTATATGTCAATTGGGTTTAACAGACATCTATAGAACATTGCAACCAAATACAACAGAATATACATTTAATCTCTGCTCTATATGGAACCTTTTCTAAAATTGGCCTCATACTAGGTAACATAAAAAAAAAACCTCAGTAGATAAAAAAAAATGGAATAGTCTCCTGTATATTATCAGACAACTATGATTTAAAGTTGGAATTCAACAATAACACAAATCATAGAAACCCTACAAACTCATGGAACCTGAACAATGCACAATTGCACCATACTTGGGTCAAGGAAGAAAGACAGATATTAAGGACTTCTTAAAAATCAACAAGAATGAGGACACAACATACCCGAACTTGTGGGACACCTTGAAAGCAGTGCTACGAAGGAAGTTCATTGCAATAAGTGCCCATATGAAGAAAACAGAGGATAGTCACATTACAGAATTGACAGCACAACTGAAAGCCTTAGAACAAAAAGAAGAACACTCACCCCAAAGGAGTAGATGCCAGGAAATAATCAATTTGAGGGCTGTAATCACTAAAGTAGAAACCAGGAAAACAATACAAAAAAGTAATTCAAGAAAGATATGGATTTTCAAGAAAACAAACAAGATAGACAAACCTTTATCCAAACTAACCAAAAAGCAGAGAGAGAACATGCAAATTAACAAAATCAGAAAATAAATGGGGGATATAACAATGGACACTAGGGAAATCCAGACAATTTTCATGTCATACTTTGAAAACCTATATTCCACAAAATATGAAAATTCAAAGGAAATGAAAAAATTTCTGGGTAAATATCACTAACCAAAATTAAATCAAAACATATAAACAACTTAAATAAACCTATAACCACCAATGAAACAGAAGCAGTCATCAAAAGCCTCGAACCAAAAAAAGTCCAGGGCCAGATGGCTTCAGTGCAGAATTCTACCAAAAATTCAAAAGAGCTAATACCAATACTCCTCAAATTGTTCCACACAATAGAAACAGAAGGTTCATTACCAAACTCTTTCCACGTGGCCACAATCACTTTGGTATCCAAGCCACACAAAGACACAACTAAGAAAGACAACTACAGACCAATATCCATCATGAACATTGATGCAAAAATGTTCAATAAAATACTGACAAACCAAATCCAAGAATACATTAGAGAAATCATTCACCATGACCAAGTAGGCTTCATCCATGAGTTGCGGGGATGGCCCAACATATAAAAATCTATCAACATGATCCACAATATAAACAAAATTTAAAAAAAAACCCACATGATCATTTCACTAGATGCTGAAAAAGCCTTTGATAAAGGTTTTGGAGATATCAGGAAAAACAGAAACATACCTAAACATACTAAAAGCAATATACAGTAAACTAACACCAAACATCAGACTGAATGGAGAGAAGCTTAAGGTGATTCTCTTATATCAGGAACAACACAAGGCTGCCCTATCTCTCCATATCTCTTCAATATTGTACTTAAAGTTCTATCTAAAGCTATAAGACAATAAAAGGAGATCAAGGGAATAGACATTGGCAAGGGAGAATTCAAAATTTCTATATTTGCAGATGATATGATAGTTTCTTTAAGTGGCCCAAAAAACTCTACCAGGGAACTCTTACAGATGATAAACACCTTCAGCAAACTAGCAGGATACATGATAAACAAACAAAAAAAAAATCAGTAGCCCTACTATATACAGATGACAAAGGGGCTGAGACAGAAATCAGAGAAACATCACCCTTTACAATGACCACAAACAACTTAAAGTATCTTGGGGTAATGCTTACCAAACAAGTGAAAGATCTCTATAGCAATAACTTTGTGACTTTAAAGAAAGAAATTACAGAAAATACCAGAAAATGGAAAGATCTCCCATGCTCTAGGATAGCTAGGATAGACATAGTAAAAATGGCGATCTTGCCAAAAGTAATCTATAAATTCAATGCAATCCCCATTAAAATTCTTCACTGGTCTTGAAAGGGTAATAATCAACTTTATATGGAAAAACAAAACACCCAGGATTGCCAAAACAACCCTGTATAATAAAGGAACATCAGGAGGCATCTCCATCCCCAGCTTTAAGCTCTACTACAGAGCTATAGTCCTGAAAACATCCTAGTATTGGCACAAAAATAGAACAAAGGAATCGAACTGAAAATCCTGACATTCACCCACACACCTATGAACACCAGATTTTTGACAAAACAGCTAAAAGAATACAATGGGAGGAGAAAAGCATCATTAACAAATGGTGCTGGCAAACTGGATAATGTTTTATAGAAGACAGCAGATAGACTCATGTTTATCGCCATGAACAAGACTCAAGTCCAAATGGATCAAAGACCTCAACATAAATCCAGCCACACTGAACCTCTTAGAAGAGAAAGGGGGAGGTACCCTTGGAGACTGCCTCCTGAACATAACTCCAATAGCACAGACATTGATATTGACAATTAATAAATGGAACCTCCTCAAAAGCTTCTGTAAGGCAAAGGACACAGTGGACAAGACCAAACAACAGCCCACAGACTGGGAAAAGATCTTCACCAATGCTACATCTGAGAGAGGGCTGAACTCCAAAATATACAAAGGGCTAAAGAAACTAGTCAACAAAACACCAAATAACCCTATTAAAAATGGGGTACAGAACTGAAGAGAAAATTCTCAGAGGAAATCAAAAAAGCTGAATGACACTTAAAAGAGTTCACCATCCTTAGCTGTCAGGGAAATGCAAATCAAAACAACTTTGAGATACCATCTTACTCCTGCCAGAATAGCTAAAATTAGAAACACCAATGACAACTTATGCTGGAGAGGATATGGAAAAAGGGGAACACTCTTCCACTGCTGGTGGGAGTGCAAACTTGTACAGCCATTTTGGAGATCAGTATGGCGGTTCCTCAGGAAAATGGCAATCAGTCTACCACAGAACCTGGCAATTCCCCTCTTAGGCATATACCCAAATGATCCATATCCATGCAACAAAAACATCTGTTCAACTATGTTTGTAACAGCATTATTTGTTATATCAAGAACCTGGAAGCAACCTAGATGGCCCTCAACTGAAGAATGGATAAAGAAAATGTGGCACATGTACACAATGGAATACTACTCTGTAGAAAAAAAAAAGCAACGGAATCTTGAAATTTGCAGTCAAATGAATGGAACTTGAAGAAACCATCCTGAATGAGGTAATCCAGTCAAAAAAGGAGGAACATGGTATGTACTCACTCATATATGGATTTTAGACATAGAGCAAATGATCACCAGCCTATAATTCACACCACCATAGAAACTAGGATACAAAGAGATTCTTATAAGATCTCTCACAGAAGGGGAAAGGGACATGATCTCCTGAGCATTTTGGGAGTGGGGGTGGTAGTGAGTAGAGAGGGAGCTAGTAGAAAGAGAAGGGGAGAAGAGGAAAGCATGTGGAACTAGGAAGATTGAGCCATGGGAAGAATAGATAAGAGAAGAAAAGAGGATAGGAGAGGAGAGAGGACAGGAGAGGAGACAGATAGACAGACAGAGAGAGAGACCATAAAAGAGGGAGCCATTATAGGTTTGAAGAGAAAACTGACTCTAGAGAAATGTTCAGAGACCTACAAGATTAACAATTTGAGCAACAGTGGAAGGCTACCATAAATGTCCTTCCCTGATAGTGAGAATGATGACTAACCTATCCACCATCATAAAGCCCTCGTCTAGTAGCTGATGGAAACAGAAGTAGACACCCATAACTCAATACTGAGCCAAACTGGAATCCAGTTGTAAAGAGGGAGGACAAGATCAGGCTGCAGAAACTCACAGAGACAGCTGACCTGAACAAGGAGGAACTAATTGGCTCCTAGACTGATTGCTGGGTATGCAGCATTTGGACTGACTCAAACCCCCTGTACATGGGTCTCAGTTAGAAGGCCTGGGCTGTCTAAGGGACCTCGGACAGTCCACAGGGATGTATCCCTGGTGCACAAAAGGATTTTGGGAGCACATTCCCCATGGAGGGATACTCCCTTAACCTAGATGCAGGAGAGAATTCCTAGTCCCTACTCCAAATGACTTGACAGATTTAGATGACCCCTCCTGAAAGGCATCATCCTATATGTAGAGTGGTGGGGCATGGGAGGGTGGGAGAGAGGAAAAGGTGGAGGGAGGGAAAGAGGGTGGGAGGGAGGGAAAAAGAGAGAACTGGTATCAATATGTAAAATAAAAATAATAAAAAAAATTTTAAAGAAATAATTTCTATACATAATAAATGAGTCCTTTCTGCTCTTCAACAGCAGCGGACATTTTGGGTTATTTTTTAATAAAAAAAAAAAACTTCATATCCTATTAACACACAAAAAAATATAAAAGAATTGATTTATAATATATAATTATATATAATATATAATATAATTATTGATCACAGTGCTTAAGGTCAGACAACATGATATACAAACAAACCTTTATAATGTTGAATTATGTTAATATCACCAATTAAGACCAAAAAAAGATACTCTGTTCATCTTTCATATTTCTGCTACCAGGCATTGATCCACTGAGGTCTAGACAGAAGGGGCATAGATCAAGGCGCCTTTACTTACTACAATGAGAGCAGCTTGTTTCAATTCTTTGTCCGTCATCTATACATTAGAGGTAATTTTCAGCTATGCATTTCCTTAAGCAAGTACCTTGAACATATTCCAGGAACTGCAGTAGACACTGGGTAGTAAAAGTCAAATAAATTAAAAACCTTGTTCTAGAAGAGGCCATAGCATTTGTCAGTAGTGACACACATGCAAGCAAATAATGACAAGGGACCTAATGGAGGTGTGCACAGAGTACCAAAAATAGATCTAAGAAGGGAAGGGCATTTCCAGGATGTGATGGCATTTGAACTGTCTTGAAGTATAAGTAATGTTTTGCCAGATCGAGAAGGTTAAAGGATATTCCTGAACAAAAACCATGAAACATGAAAAAACAATTTTAAAAAAAGGCAGTACACTATAAACTCAAGAGGCACTATGGTGACTAAAGCAAAGGGCTGTAGGTAGTGAAGCATAAATTTACAAAAGATCCCCCATATATGTATTTGTCAGGGTGGGGGCAGGAATTACATTTCTCCTGTAGGTCAAATATTCTTAAAAGTAAAGTCAGCATGTCACTGGTAGGCTGTGCCCAGTAATGAAGTATACTGCAAAATTGCCAGTGACCAATGAAAGAAACATGTTTTGTTTATATTACAAATGGTACAAATTGCGGGTTTCCTGTACATCAGCCTTTCATGTCTTCCAATTGTCAGAGACCTGGTTTGGAACAGAAGCAGAGATTTTCCCAGAATAAAATACTAAGCATCACTGATACTCTAGTAAGTAGGCAAGGCTGTGAAAGTCAGTGATATAAAGATGTTAGCAAAAGGTTCTTACTGGAAAAATCTGTTCAAAGGGGACAATGTCACCTTGTACATGAATATTGCTTGTAAGATTTGTCCTTTGTGCTTTTTCTTCCTGTTTTTCTCACAGACATAATATCTTAAGAGAGAAAGCCACCTCACACAGTATCTTCAATGTATCTCAGGTAGAAAGAATGAGGGTTCTTGGTAAATTTAAGCAACTACATGTGTCTTCATTGGCTTCTCCATTATATCTTGCCACATGGGAAAACAAGAAAACTTAGTGTTTTTCCATGGCAGTGTTATATGATTTCCATTATATATTGCTAAACTCTACCATGTGAGTATAAGACCAGGTATAAAAATGAATAACATTCATTCATAAATGTTTTCTGCAGTAAGGCAGAAAGAGGAGGTTGCAATGAAAAGGATAGTTGATATACATTCCAGAAAAGAGCAATTGCAAACTACTGCTTGAAGAAGAAAAGACTTAGGCTGGAGATGGAGCTTAGGTGATAGAGTGCTTGCCCAGCATAGATGAAACCCTGGATTTTATCCCTGGTACCATATAAACGTGAGAGACTGATATTGGAGGATTAGAAGTTTCCTGTCATCCTCAGCTGTGTAAGGAGTTCAAGGCCAGCTTGAACTACTGTGAAATCCTATCTAGAATAATAAAGATAGGAAAAGAAGAAGAGAAAAGGAAAAACACGGGGGGATAAAAAGAACCCTATGATGGTTTAGCACTAGAGAAAAGACATGCCAAGGATCTTTTTATAAAACATTTTGTTATACAGAAAATGAGTTTGCATGATAAGCAGTCTACTACAGTGGGATGAGAACAGTATTTGAGAATGGTTATTTCCAGGGTTCAACCTCGTCTCGTTATTTTCTACTGAAAAAAAAAATGTCTTGCCTGTTTGTTTTGGGGGGGGATAAACACTGAAATTTCTGGTTTGTCCAAGGATGCTGTAGCAGGATATCACAGGCTGGGTTACTAACATACAACAGAGATTTATTTCTCAATAACCTGAAAGATAAAACCCATGATCAAAGTGACAACATTTGATGTCTGGTGACAGCCTGCCTCCTAATTTCCAGAGGGCTATGTCTTCACATGACAAAGAAGACGAGAGAAAGCTCCAGTGTCATTTTCAATAGAGCACACTAATTTCCTTTTGTGAAGGTAGGGCCCCTCTCAAAGGGTCCACCACTGTTTTAGCATTATAATTACAACATGCATTTAGGTGGAAAGTAAAGATCCAGTCCATAGCATATTGAGTATTCATGTATGGCTAATCATTCATTAACTGAAATTTACGAACAAGCATGCTGGGTGGGAAAGATGCACAGTTCTCTAACAGGACAATTGAAATCAAGCAGAGGTCAGGGTTCTCATTATATCATTTGTTCAGTCACTTTTATTCTTCCCAAATCAAGCTGTGTTGGCATCCAATAAAAACCTTTCAGAGAAATAAAAAGGCTTGATGTTCATGCACCCAATCAGTAGCTTATTTTCAGATCTGTAATTGTGTACTACTCTCTTGTGCTTTTTAGACTATGTTCAGCGGCAACATATTAGATAACAATAGTAAGTGCTTCTAGCCCCATAAGAAGAAGAAATAAAAATTAGCCTATGCTCTTGCAGATTTCTGATACCAACAGAAGTCACTTGGCTTTCACTACCTTTATACTCATTACAATGCAGCCTGTGAGGCAATAGGCCCAACTCAAGTTCTTTAAGAGAGGCTTTGGCAGGGTGTCTGTTTCCCTAGAAGAGTCAGGTGGGTAAGCAATTATGCTGTAATCTACCACAATACTTAGCAGGCTGTTCTAGCATCTTGAGCATGTAAACAGGGCAAACTTGGGATCTAATGAGGAGATTTGCAGCATTTCCACCATTCACATTGGTTTTCCTCTTTTCCCCTCTGTGATTTAAGACAATTCTGCAGTCATGTTGGTGACTTCAACTTATGGGATCAGTGAGTTGTAGCAGGGAATGGCACACTTGAGAGCTCATAATAGGTAACAGCTGTAAAGAGCATGGAACAAGCATGCTATGAAGTTTTCCCTTATAATTGTTGATTTGGGCCTTAGGAAATCATTTCTGTAGGGCAAAGCACACCAGATACTTATATTCTCTTTTTCCCCTTCTGAATTTCTTAAAATTAATACAAGGAGCCATCCAAACTATGGGGTATCAGTAATTTGGCCATCTTTTAAATGAAAAAGTTAAAAACTGTGTCAGCAATAATGAGATCTGTAAAAAGAAATTAGGACACAGTATGGACTTGAACAATGGCCAAGATATATCAGCAGAATAGTTTATGAGAAGTAGAGGGAAAAATAAAGACATGTACTGATACACATGTACCAAATTATATAAACATCTATTCATTTCTTCCTTTTTGTTCAATAAAATCTATTCTGATCTTATGGGTACTCTACAGGGCAGTGAAGATTACAATAGAATTATAATGACTCTGCTTTTGAGAGAAATTAATAATCATCTAGTGGGTAAGAGAGTCAACACAAATAGTTACCACCCAATAAGACCAGAGAAATTTCTCAAAATAGTCTTAAAGTAGAATAATCACTATTCATAACCATGCTCATAACTGAGACTGAGAGTGACATAAATAGCAACCACAGGACATGAGTTAAGGAATTGGTACATAAAAAGAATACTATTTGGCCATAAAAGTAGAATAATATCAAAAATAATAATTAATAAAAAAGGAAAGCAAACACAAAATAAGTAAAATACATGAGACTAAAGACAAAAATAGCATTTGTATCTTGAGATCATAAGTTAAAATAAACATCTCTTTAGAGATTGATTATAACAGATATTTTGTCACAGGAATATAAAGTTAACTAATACACTAAGCAAAGGGAAAATTTGAATCATAGTAGGAATAACATTAATCCTTCCTATGTTTTACATGGTCAATTACATAGTATGTAGTTCTCACTCACCAACATACCTCATAGTTTTCCACTTTTCCACATACAATCTTCCATTTTTAAAAACTGGCAACTACTGAAATATAATATACATGAGCTACATTTCTATTAACTTGGTTCTACAACTCAGTCAAATTCTCACATGTATATAATGCAATAAAATGAAATGGATCTTTTTAAAAACATCACTATCATCCCTACATTCTTCTCATTTACCTTGCAGAAAATTGTTTCGCTACACCCTTTTAATAGAATATTTAACTAATTCTTTGAGAATTTCATATGTGCATACAATATATTTTTATCATATTCACACCCAACTTCCCCCAGATCTACACCCATCTCCCCTGCCTCTCCTGACCTCGTGTCCTTTTGTTGTTGTTACTGTTTTGTTTGTAAGCGCTCAGTCCAATTGCACTGCTCATATACTCATGGATATGGAACCAACCACTGGAATGGAATCTACTGACTAGGAATAAACCCTTAAAGAAAACTTGACTCTCCCTTCCCCATACAGAAGCCATCCAACTGTTAATAGCTCCTCAAGTAGGGGTGGGGGCTCTAACCCACACCTGCTCCCTCCACTGTAGAATGCTGACTGACTTGATTCTCTGCAGATGTTATGCAGACAACCACAGCTGCTATGAGTTGGGGGTTCAGTGGCCCTATTGGAGTTCCAGTTTTGCTCTGGTTTTTATAGAACTATGGCTCTTACAATCTTTTCTCACATTTTTCATGATGTTCCCTGAGCCTTGGAGAAACCAGTATTGTATAAATGTACCATTTGTGGCCAAGAACTTCACAAATACTTAGTCTCCACATTTTAATCAGCTTTCCTCACCACACTCAGTCTCTGGGGACCACAGATATGCTTTCTGCCACCATCATGTTGTCTTTCTGGAATTTCATAGTAACTGAATCACCCGGCATGTCCTACTTTCTTTTCTGTTGTTGTAATGAAAGACTTTAAGCAAAAGCAACTTTCAGTGGAAAGTGTTTATTTAGCATACACTTCCATATCACCATCCATCACTTAGAGAAGTCAAGGAACCTGAAGCAGTAAACAGACACTGCTTGCTGGTTTACTTACTGGCACATGTTTAGCTAGTTTTCTTATACAGCACAGGGTCAACCACCTAGGGAATGGTACCACCACAATTAACAGAATCCTCCTGTATTAATTAATAATCAAGATAATCCCCAAGAGCCAGGGTTTCAAACCTGTGGGTCATGATTCCTTTCAATGTCAAATGACTGTTTCACATGGGGTCTTCTCAGATTGTAAAAAAACACAGATGGTTACATTATAATTCTTAACAGTAACAAAATTAGAGTTATGAAGTAGCATTGACAATAATTTTATGGATGGGGATCACCACAACATGAAGAACTTTATTAAAGGTTCACAGTGTCAGGAAGGTTGAGAACCATTTCTCTAGAGACTTGACTACAAGCCAGTCTAATTGAGGAAATTCTTTAATCAAGGCTTTTCTTACAGGTGACTATGGGCTAAGTCAAGGTGACAAAGCTAACAAAGACAGGATATAATCGATTTTGATCTTAATGCATTGGGAGCCATCCATGTTGCTGATACATCAAATATTTGCTTCTTTCAATCATTGAACTTTCTTCTGTCATGTCAAAGAGCAAATTGTGGCTATACCAAATTTTCTAGTTCCCTTTACTTGATGATAGACCTGCTGCTCTTTCCTGGTTAGAACTATTAAACTGACAGTCATTCTTGTCTGTCTTCTAGATGGCTACACAGGAGTAGGAATTTGTAAGGAGTAAGGTTTCTCCGCCCGCAGGTGGTCTTGTCCTGCTGCTGTGCCAGCCCCAATTAACACACCAAGACTCTGTATTTGACATAATGCTGTTAGCCAGTTACTTGTTTCTTATCGGCTAGCTCTGTCTTAATTATTAACTCATTTCTATGTATTTCCACGTGGTCTTCTTACCGGGCAGTGGGGCTGGTGTCTCCTCTCCCCAGCCTCTACATGTTGACTCTTCCTTACTCCTTCCTCTTTCCTCCTTGTCTCCTAGTCCCTCCTATCTTCCTTTGCTATTGGCCAACAGTGCTTTACTCATTAACCAGTATGAGAAACATATTTACAGATTGACATCTCCCATCAGGAATTCTTCTGACCACCACAGTAATCTGGTGTTATGGAAGGTTATTGACAGCTTTTCTCAGAGACTCTACAGCATTTGGTCCACCTACTCAACTCATAGTGACTGATTGTTGCAGTTGAGCTTTGGATTGTTTAATCCTTGATATCACCAAACCTTTTGATTTTGGGGCATACTAATGAAGATATAGGGTATATAATTGTACTTTTTTATTTACTTTCCCCTAGTAACAAATAATGATGGGAACTTTCTTTGTGGTTCTGGCCATGTACTCTTCTTATAAATAAATGTCTGTTCAAACTCAATTTACTCTTCCTACTAAGTTCAAACACATTTTTAAAATTATTTTCCAAATAGAATTAACAGATATAAGTTTCAGAAAATCTTCTTCAACACACTTTCTTTTCCACTTCCATTTTCTTAACAATGCATTTTGAAGCACAAAATGGTTCTCTGAAGTTTATTCATTTTTAATTGATTCGCTATTCTGTGTCTCACTTACAAAATATTTCCTAACTCAACATAACCAGGATTTTCTTCTGGATGATGTATGCTTTGCTTTACATTTGGGGACAGTTGTGTTGGGTCTTAGAGACTGAATAATACACAATGATGTAAAATTTGAAATCTGCCTCTTATGAATGTCTCCTTCAGGATTTTCATTGTGTTCAATCTTCTACAAGTAACATTAGTTTCATTTCTTCTTTCCAAGTCTTAAAGCAATTATTTCTTTTTCTTGGTAAAAGAGGCACATTTGTGCACTGGGAATATTTAGTGACATGAAAATATATTTTTCATTGTCACACTTGGGTATTCTAAAGCTACTGTCATCCTCTGAGTCAAGGCAGAGGACACTGCCAAACATTTTATGGTGCATAGGACAGGCTCCCACAAAATGAATTATCTTCCCAAAAGCATAAAAGCAGTGAGTGTGAAGACCTCTGGCTATCACCACAAGCTAAACTCTGCAGCACACTACTGAACAGACTTGGCAATGGGCACCATCTTCTTGTTCCCATTTTTGAAGAAGAACTATAAGCATTTTACTGTTGGGTATCTAGAAAGCAACCATTACCGAGGTAAGAACACTTTTTTCAGTTCCTGCTTCCAAAGGGGATGTTTTTGAGACCCTGAGTGATTGAATCTAAGGCCTCATACATGGTACGTAACAAACATGTACCTATCCATTTGAAAGACTCTGGTGTCCAATTATTATAAATGAAACTTTCACCATCTGTTGAAATGAACACAAGATTTTTCTCATTTTTAATTTTTAAAATTCATTTTATATACCACTCCAGTTCCACTTCATCTCCTCTTTCCACTGCATCCACCTACCCTTACCCCCATCCACTTTTTAGAGAGGGTAAGGCCTCCCATGGGGAGTCAAATTAGCCTGGCATATCAAGCTGATGCAAGACCAAGTTCCTCCCCACTGCATCAAGGCTGAGCAAGATGTATCATCACAGGGAATGGACTCGAAAAAGCCAGTTCATGCACCAGAGATAAATCCTGATACCACTGTCATAAGTCACACAAACAGACATCTTTCACACATCCGCAGAGGGCCAAGTTCAGTCCCATGAAGGCTCCCCAGCTATCAGACCAGAATCCATGAGCTCCCACAACTTGAGTCAGTTGTCTCTATGTGTTTCCCCATGGTTTCTTGACAACCCCCAACCATGCTCATATAATCTTTCCTTCTTTTCTTTCCTCTCTTTGAATTACTTTATATAAACTGCCCATGCACAAACATATTCATCATCCAGGTATGAGTGCCAAGGCATAACCATTCTGTTTTATTATGCCCATCTTCTCATCACCTCTCACAAGATTTTTTAAAAACAAATTTCAGACATCGTAGTTTTCGACATTGACCTATTCTTGTGAAGTTATGTCAACAGAGTTCTCCTGGAATAAAATCAACTGGATTATGAAGTATTATCTTTTAATGCAATTTTGGAATCAGTTGTTTCTTTAGAATGTTTGCCTCTGTGTCTCATGAGAAAATCAGCCAATAATTTTTCTTTTCTGCAATATCCTAGTCAGACATAGACATCAAAGTTATGCTGAACTGGAAAACACTCCCTCTTTATATTCTGTACAAGATTTATAAATGCTATAGTTAATTTTTTTCCTTATATGTACAGGAAAATTCACTGATGAAGCCATTTATCCAGGCCTGCAATGATATTAGATGATTTTAATCTGAATTTAGTAATTAATTTATGTCACAATCCAAATTGATTAAAAACATTCAAATTACATGCTAATAAATTCATCTATTTATATTTTTAATTTTTCTTTTTATCAATTTGATAATTAAGCATTTTTTACAATGCACTTAATTTATGATTCCAAAATTATTGGTATAAAAGTTGTTTTTAAATCCTTATAGTACTCTTTTATTATTATTTCTGATATAAGGCATGTATTACTTTCCCTTACCAAGACAACTTATAAAGGAGGGATTTGTTTGGGGCTTACTATTCCAAAGGGATAATAATCTATAATGGGAGAATGGAGGTCAGGTGGCAGGCATCTGGAGCAGCAGCCTAGAGCGCACATCTTGAGACTAAGCAGAAAACAGAGAACACACTGGGAACTTCCCAGTCTTTTGAAGACTCAAGTCATCCCCTAGTGACACACCTGCTCCAACAAGGCCATATTTCCTAATCCCAAATAGCTCCACGAGCTGGCAAATAAGTAGTCAAGCATAGGAGACAATGTGGGTTGGGGAAATATTCAAATCACCACAAGAGTGGTTCTTTCTTAATCAGTCATAAAATGAGCATTGCAATTTTATACCTTTTCAAGAACCAATTTCTATGTGCCAACTTTCTTTTTTTTAAAAAAAATGTTTTGTGTTTCATTGATTTCTATTATAATGTTTAAATCTTTCCTTTCTTGCATTTTCTTTGGCTCTAATACGTTATGCCTTGACAAAAAAATAAATCTAAGATGGAACTTAGACCCAATATATGAAATTTTGTAAATGCTACCATGTTCACAAATGCTGTTAAAGGATTCAATATTCCTTAAGCACCAATGGGATCAAATTGGTCAATAATGCAAACATTGTGAAGATCCCCAGAGATTATTGTATGATTATTTCTCCTTATATTGTTGCCAAACCTATACTTATTTTCCATCGGCAGTTAACTGCATGCAGATTTTTGAACCATTCTATCACCGATTGACTGAATGTTTTATCATCATTGAAGCATTGCTCGCTCTCCTAAGGCAATCTGCCTAAATGTCTCCTTTGTTTGTATTAATGTAACTATGCAGTATTTCTTCTGGATTGCGTTCACAATTCACATTTTTTTAAAATCTAATTTCGAGCTTGCTATCACTCTCCCGTCCCTGTTTGTCTCTCAGAGCAGCACAAAGCTGGGCATTGTACTGTGTGCAGCTTGACTCCCTTTTGTTTGCTCTCAGCTGTGGCATTTATCCCATTTCCACTTGCTGCAACTGATGCCATCCCTTTGTAACTTTGCTTTACATTTGCCCTAACTTTTGTAGGAATGTTTTCCCTCCCACTCTTACTTGCATTTGTATTGACTGATTGGATTTTTTTCTCATCGTTCCTTTGCTTCCTTGATTAGCTTAGCAGTTGCATATCTTTGTATTATTCTTCAGCCGGTCACCTTAATGATTATAAGATGCACCTTTCCTTTTATTAAAATAGTATGTTCTGTTTCTACAATATATTAAAATATTAAAATTCATGAGACATGTTTATTGTATTACAAATTCACTATTAGTTTATATTCAGTCAGATATTCCTCCTCTAAATTACTTTTTACTTTGTACTGTATTACAAACTTCAAGTGGGTGTCATTATTTCCCATCTGCGTGAAAATCACCTCTTAGAATTTCTTTCAGCTGAGGTTAACTAACCATGAGTACTCAAGCTTTTTATTTGAAGGGGAAAAAAACCTCTCATTTTATTCTGTTTCAAGAAATATTTTTGTCAGGCACAGAATCCTATCACACCCACTGATAAATTCTGCTTCTTGTTTTTATTCATGTTCTTTTTCCTTGGAGCATATGAAAAATTTTCTTCAGTGGTACTTTTAGAAGTAGCTAGAAATATACCTCTCTCTATTTGCTAAGATAAGAACGAGTTTTGTTTTCTGTTGATGCTTTTCTGTATGCATTTCCAAGAGAAGAAAGAATCCATTGAAATTAGCAAATCCTTGCTTTTACACATTTAAGTCTTTTTTGTTGATTCTCCTGTAACTTCCAGAGATAAAATATTGACAAATACATTATAGAGGTTTTCTTTTCTTACATTTATAATTTCTTAGATTTCTCTCAATACTATAAAATAGAAAGAGATTTGTACTGTTATGGGGATTGGTGGATATCTGGCTGATTAACAAATAATTCTAACTAGTTATTTTGACACAGGCCAGATTAGTGGTCCCAAGCCAGTGAGAAGATGCTTTCTCTAACATTGTTCATCCCTTAGTGCTGTTAGCAAATATGAAGTATGAAAGATGGGTATTATCATTCTCTTCCTGCTCACCAGGGTGGAGAGGACAGCAAGAGAGAACCTTGTATTCTGATTCACATTCCAACTATCTCTTCATTTATCATGTATCATTCTGTGTGTGTATATCCAAAAGGAAAGCTGAAATGAATCCTATCCAAACAAACATCATACCATGAGATAGAAACAAGGGCTATATAAATTATGGAAAAGCTGACAGCTTTGGGGTCTTGTTTTGCCTCTTTTTAGTGGGATAGATTTGGCAAAATTAAAATCATAAATTTTAACTGCAGACCTATAAAGAAAACCCTCTTGTTCCTTTGTAGCACTGAAGTTCACAGTTACCAATAGTGATTATAACATTTCAGACACGACCCAAAGATTTCAGTCAGTAGTTTCAATCCCGGTTAGGGCTATTATATCCGTCTGGATTCTTTCAAGAGCCACACAGGAAGAAAAATTGCTTGTTCTTTTTTCTCTTATCAATCTTTTTTCTCATATTTAAATGCAAATACTAATACAGAAGTAAGTTATCCAAGGTCAGGTATGAGAAGAAAAACAGAAAGTACAGGTGGATACTTTGGCATCCCGTAACCTTTTAAACCTCTTCACAGATCATAAGGCACACACAGAAGAGAAGTTACAGTATTTTTGTCATGAAGATTCAGGCACTCAAAGGATTGACCCTCTTTTTTTTTTTTTTTTTTTTTTTTTTTCTCAAATCTATATTTCCCCTTCCTCAGTTCAGAACTGCAATCTCTTCCTCACCATCATGTCCAGCCACTAAGCAGTCCAATTGACCTTAAGGGAAGAAGGGAGAAAGACAGAGATACAGAGGCAGAGACAAAGAGAAGAAAATAGCATAAACTCCCCAGTCGGTTGCATTACTTTCTGTCTAACAGCATGACATAGTATCTGTACTCCTGGATCAGAGGAGGTGCCTCAGTTGATGAAGTCCTTGCAGTTAGAGCATGAGAACCAAGTTCAGATCCCATAAAAGAAAACAAAGGCTAAGCTTGGTGGGATGCTCCTAAAAAGTCTAGTATTCATGACACAGAGATAGAAAAATCTATGAAGATTCCTTGTAATGAATGTACCCTTGGAGAATCAGTGAGCCTCAGGTTCAGTGAGAAATTCTATCTCTAAAAAATAAGTGATATATGAAAACACTTGACACCTTCTGATCTCTACATGTGCATGCACAAGTGTGCATATCAACACACACATGATACACAGGCATATGTAACACACCACATGTAGTATGTGTATTCAAGTAAATATATATGCACATACATATACCACATGCACACACAGATGTGCATGTGCATTTCTACACACATACACAAACACACACATACAATAGGAGATGTCGTTCTGTAAATATGTTTCTCTTATTGGTTAATGAATAAAGAACTGTTGACAAATAGAAAGGCAAGATAGACAGGAGTAGGAAACAAGGAGTATTCTGGCAGATACAGTAGAGAGGGGTCAAGATGTAGGGAAGGACTTGAGAAAGGAGGTCCGGACCCTCTCTCCAGTAAGATAAGACCATGTGGGAACACTTAGATTAATAGAAATAGGTTAATATTTAAGACAGAGCCAGCCAATAAGAAATGCTAGTAATAAGCCAACAACTTTATATCTAATACAGCATCTCTGTGTGTTATTGGGGAGCTAATGCGGCTCTGGGACCAGGCTGGTGACAAACTGCTTATAACACACACACACACACACACACACACACACACACACATGCACACACGCACACAGAATCTACCCACTTGGTAATATTCTCATTGAAATACTTAACAACATTTCCTATCACAGTTATGTTAAATACTGTTAAATATTTTTCACTTTGTTTTCTACTGTCCCCCAAACATATCATGTCCATTTTCTTCTTTCTGACTTTCTGTTCCTGACATACTTTCACTGACCTTCATTTTAAGGTTCCTTTCACTCTTCCAGCAAAATGAACAACTCTTTTCACCTAGGTCTTATGGCATCTGATTTCTGGTTCTGTATACATCTCACTATCATGTGGTCTTATAATCCACTTTCACATTGGTCCTTTCCACTGGCCTACTTCTGTCTTATCTTTCCTCCCACATCTCAGCACAGCAGCAGTGTTCAGGAAAACAGTATGCTGAGAAGATGGGAATATGTCACTGCAATAAAATGTCCCAATTAATTTCTGCATGTTTGATTATTTCACATAACCCCTTCTATACAGGCATTGATCCATTCATTAACTAAGCTCTTATGGCAACCCAGGAACTACAGTTGGGAGTGTAAGTGTTAAGGGCAAAAACATCAAAGTTCCAGACAACTTTCCCTCTGGTGGGGAGGCAAAAGTAGTATTACATTAAGTGTTGGAAAATGAAACAAAGCAGAAGTAGGGCATGGAAACATCAGAAAGTAGAGGTCATGAGTACAGGAAAGAGGGAGGTTTGAGGAGTGGACATCCAAGAAGGTGTCTCCCTAGACTGAGTAAAATCACCAGTTCCATAAACAGAATAAGCTTCAATGGGACTATAATGGGTATGATACTCTGCACAAGCATGGTAATATGATTCATGCTTTTGATCCACTTTGTGGACATACTTTATCATGTCACAGAAAGAGTCATGTATTTAAAGTCTGGATAAGAAGACCATTCAACTTCTTCACACAGAGAAAAACAGAGTTCTATGCCTCAAATATGAGAATAATACCATGGTAGATACATCCTTTCATTTGCTTTGGATGTGTTCACCCATCAAACTTTTCATGTCATGTGACCCCTGAAAGAATGTTCACCATGAAGCATCCAACAGAGATAAGCGGGTCCTTGTTTACTGTACACACAGGATCTTCTGTCTGTCAAAGATGATACCAACCACCGTGGAAAAAAATGAGTACTAGACAGAGTCCCTCTGGTCAAAGAAGTCTGTACTTTCCCATATGACATTGAAATGATTAACTGGGAATATTTTCCTCAACTAACACAGTTGATTGTGCCAAACTATGAATTATGTCCCATACATTTGGGGTTAAGACCAAGTCAACATATCTACCAAGCTCCCAGAAGGAAGGAGCTGAAGCTATTAATGAGAGCTTAATTTTGAGGAGTAACACTTTCGCTATACATTGGACACCCACTGTGTACTTCAATAGAAATGAATATAAAAAATTAAAACAATGGAACATATTTTATTTAATCCAATAGAAGTTTAATATCTGCTTAGCAGAAAAAAAATGTGTTATTTTTCATGTTATGATGCTCAGAAGGTTTTAAGTATTTTTTAGCTAGAGCACATTCAGTTCGGACTAATCATTTTTAATTGCTCAATAGCCTCACATGCTCATGGTTCACTATAGAGAATGGTGGGACTTATGCCCTCTATCAGATGTCTCACTGGCTCTCCTCACCACACTTAGTTGTAAGTTTATTATACCCCGATGTGAAATAGTCAAGACACTGAGAAAATGAGTAAGAGAATAAGGCTTTCACACAAACAAAGCATTCGGTCCCGCTGCCTTATTTCTCATGAAATAATCCAATTTCAAAATATTACAGACTCACATTTCTTCGTGAAGGGTAATTTTGCCTTCTTATTTTGTAGCCTTCTGTCTGAACTATGAGAAAGTGGGTTCACATAATGGGAATAAATGAAAAGAAAATCAGCAAATCCATTCCTGGGCAATTTTCAGATAACCAAGAGGAAGTGGTATAATGGAGGCTGAGATAACAATTTTAGACTGTGCATAAATATGAGTAAATTCATCTGCATTTCCTCATCTGTGTCAAAGTCTACAGGACTTCTGGAGATTGTCTTACATTATAATCTGTTGAAAATAAAAATAATACATCTGTGTTATAATGATACATAATATGTATGGCATAATAATATAGTATTTGGATTGAGTTTGAGACATTTGCTACGCAGAGAAACAACAGTCACTGGGGAGAAGTGCGAAATCACACCAGGAAAATTGCAGACAGATGCTGTGCACCCACACACATCAGTGTGTCAGCTGATCTCAGTTACAAATGCTTGCAAGTGTGACTCAGACTTGAAGTCTCTCTTGTAACTCATGCTGCCAGTTTTGCTCCTACATCTCCCTGATAGAGTTACTACTGCCAGGAGGAATACATGAATGGATGCCTGTAAGCTTCCAGAGCTCCTGGGGATGCCTCCAGCACCAACAGACTACTAAGCGCAAAGCCAACTCACTAAAGGCTGTCACTGTGGGAAGATCTTATAAAGGCATGGCCACAGTTCCAGCAGTCTCCTTACAGAGCCTGAATGCACTCTCAACAGAGTAAATATGTCACAGAAACTTCTAGAAACATAACCAAAGAAAGATGGGACTCTGCTTGCTAATGACTGGCCTGACATCTCCCAGTCTTCTACGCTCTATTGTAATTGCGCATATCATAGGTACATCACAGCTTAAACACAGACACAGCTACTCACTTTACTCAGGAAACTTTGAAAATAATCCTAATGAGGAAATCTATTTCCTGTCAAATACAACCTTGGGTTCTGTACTTCCCTTTAAAAGAGTATTGGGACAGAAATGAGGGATTCACAAGGTCTCGCGACAGAACCCCAAGAAGCCTTTACCTTTCTCTTTTTCCATGTTTTTGTCCCAAGTGCTTGGATGACTGGGAGGTCTCTCCACACTTGGGTGGAATACAAAGTCCTTGAGGAGGCACATAGTAGTCTCCAAATCAGAGGCTTCTGGAAGCAAAGGCCTTGGCTCCTTTAGTGTCACAGGAGCTGTCCTGGCAATGTTGCTACAGTACATTACTATAGGTTGGTGAAGATGACAAGGTAAAAATGAGAAGAATTCTGGAGACCTGCAAAATGTGAATCATGTGCAATGTCTAAAAAGCTGACAGGAGGATTCAGCGTACATACTGAAAGCCAGCTTTCTTCAGCACTGCTTGGATCAGGAACCTTGAGCTCCCCCAAATACTCTCCAGGTCCAGCTTTGTACGGCCAACAACCAGCTAGCAGTAAACCTACCAACTGAGAGCAGCATGATGAATACATTATGGCCTGAGTCAAAGGAACCAATAAGCTAGGAGGAGAAAACTCTAACCTAAGAGCCTGAAGCTCCAAAACATATGTCACCACCTGACACACAGCAGAGCTGTTTAAAACTGAGAGTGTTCCAAGGAGTTCCAATGCGTGTCACTCACCTTAGGATGTGGAAACTTCTGCTCTCACAAGGCTTGGCACAGTGTGGGTTACCTGGGGGAGCAAGTCTAGAGGTCCTTAAGGAATGGGGAAAATAAAACTCACTTGGCTACTCACTTACCCTACAAACAGAACCAAGAGCTAGTGTGTATGTCTGTTGGCTTAAATAGAGCCAACTAGTCTTAATATTAAGGCTGGTCTACTGTTTTACTGTAAACTATGGCAGGAGGTACTGTGGGAAGGAGCAAGACATAAAGAAAAAAAAAGAGATGAGGGTCATTATTATTGCTACTGTTGCAATCAAAATCACTCCAGTGGTGGTCTGCCCATTCTTCACTTGGATGACCTGACAAGGGTATTTTGGATTCACAGTTGCTTGGCAACCTGCCTTTTATGTTTAAACCATTTAAATGTATTCACCCTCTGAATTAGGTATATTCACAGATGACTGAGCAACAAGAAAGAGCCCTGGGCAGGTGGAGAAATCAGAATGTGTGGAAACATCAATGTATATGGAGAATAGGTCTGATCCTAGAGCCTGGTAGAGAATATTAGTGACACAGTGAAGCCTGATTATGACAGACTGAGAACTACAAAACTTCAGTCTTCTTTCAAACAAGCTTCCTCCCAATACCAAAAACTTCCCTGGACCTATCTTTTTAAAGTTTCCTTAAAGAGTTTGGGGGTGGCATTAGCATCAGTGGCTTGAGACAACAGCCCAGAGGTATATCCCTTACATATGGGCATGTCCTCCTATATAAATCACCTGATGTAGGGGAAGTGTCAGATGTCATCAGCTCTCCAGTCAGCACACCCAGAAATGGGGTGGACTCACCAGACAGCCATATCAGAGTCACCACACTTCTAAATATTCATCAGTCTTGTGATCCCCTTCTCCTTAAATACTTTTTGAGACATTTGTCAGTCATGATTTTAAATTATCCAATGGCTCCCTAATGCTTTAAGTTAAAATTAAAAGTTCTCATTCGGTCACAAGGTTTTCCTGAGCAGCTTTCCCAATGGGGAACCAGCTGTGTTACACACATTACCTCCAAATGCAGCCACATGGTATAAGAATCCTTCTTTCTCTATTCTTTCACTTCTGTTGTTTCTGTTTCTCACAGCCAACCCAGGTTTTAAAATACTAAGTGGAGGTATGGCTTTTAAATAACTTGTATTATGGTGCATTTTATTGAAGACAGATTTTTTTTCATCTATCTATTACTGTTTCCCCTCCCTCATCTCCTCCCAGTTCCTCCCATTCTCCCCTCCCATCTGGACCACATCCTTTCTTGTCTCTCCTTAGAAAACACACAGGCATCTAAGGAATAATAATAAAACAAGGCAAAACAAAAACAAACAAATCAGAAAAATAAACAAACAGAGGAAAAGGACCCAAAGAAAATTCACAAAACCACATACAGATACAAAGGCACACAGAATCATACACATAGAACATAGAAATCCCATAAAAACCCAAAAGCAGAAGGGAATATATATATATGAATATATATATATATATATATATATATATATATATATATATATATCCTACAAGCAAGGGAAAAAATGCTCTGACTCAACGGTATGAGATGTATATCCTCCAACGATGCCACTGAGCTCATTTGTGTTGTCCATCTACTGTTGGGTCTGGAGCTTACCCTTTAAGAGTGGTCTGATTCCCCCATATAAATACCATTATAGAAAACAAAGTTTTCATTTGCAACTGGCTGTCAATTGGAGACAGCTTCTAGGTTAGGGATGGTGGCATGTGTCCACTTCTCCTTTTGGTTTTAGAACCCCATCTGCTGCATACCCATGCAGGCCCTGTCCATACTGCCACAGTCTCTGTGAGTTTAGATATGTGTCAGTAGTACTGTGTTAAGAAGGCCTTGTTTTTTTGGTGTGTGTCCTCCATTACCTCTAGATATTACAGTCTTCCCACCTCGCCTTCCACAGGGCTCCCTGACCCCAGAGAAGGGGGATTTGGTGGAAACATCCCACTTAGAACTGAGTGTTCCAAGGTCTCTCACTGTGCATATTATTTTTTGGTTGTTTTGCTATTTGTTATTGTTGTCAATCTCTTACCATGCCTAAATGTCATAGGAAAACAATGGTACACATAGGGTTGATACTATCCATGATTTCAGAAATTTATTAGGTGTCTTTGAACATGGATAAGGGAAAAAGATTATACAGCTTGTGATCTTGTTTCAATAGATGGTACTGAGTTCAATATCTTTGCATAAGCTTTCCTTCCACAGGGATGTTTTTCTACTTCATTTTTTGTTACTGCTCTGTTGGACCTCAACTTCATCTGTTTCCATACATTTCCAGGATGTGTTCAAGGTATATTTTAAAACCCCTGCTCCTATTCTATCTGGAATGTATTTCTACCACAGAATAGATTTTCCTAGGCTTTCCTGGATTCCAGCTCTTGATTTTCTGATCCATCTCTAGCCAAGAACAAAGTCAACATGGGAAAGACATGAACAGTTTTTTTTACTACTCAGGTCCCTAGTCATAGTAACTGGCTATATAAACTCGGGGGAAAAATTGAGTCTTGATAAAAAAGATTCATTGGCTCCAAAACATGAAAGGAAACTATTAAACTGGAATAAATATTTAATTGTCCAAAAAATAGAATATTATGTCAACTTCATTAACTGTTAAATTTAGTATTCATAAAAATTCATTGCTTTTGAAAGCAATTTGTAGGTAAGCTTTCTCTAGTCCAAAAGAATTCTTGATTATAATTATAGCTGATAAGTGACAGCCATCCATTAAGGATCACCTGCAGCCAATTAATTGAAAAGCAAACACAAGATCAGCTCAGATTCAACAATCAAAACACATTCAGTGTGGAATGTGAGATACATTGGAGTGTGTTTAGTAAGATTGCTTACTAAACAATTCATACCTACCCTTGTACCTAAGAAGCTCATAAAAATGACCCCCATGTATCCAAATTTGATCCAGTTTTGTTTCCCCGGGGATTACAAATCAGCAAGACAACTGACAGAATGCTTACATACTTTATAAGTGATGGGGATTAGGAGAATAAAACAACTAAAAGAGGTGTCATCGCCTTTGAGCCCAGGTGCATAAACAGGCACTATAGAAGTTCCACTGTGTAGCCATCAAAACTCAAGGTGCTACACTGGATTCATAGGAGGATGCACAGCCAGAAAAGAACAGTCTCCCAGCTGGAAGCCAGTGAAATAGATCTCTAAATGGGGGTGTGTTTGGAAGGCCTTGCAAATTAAGAGGAAGTTAATAAAATGCTTCTGTTTTCAGGGAGTAAAAACAGTCAAACACACACACATACATACAAACACATACACACACACACACACACACACACACACACACACACACTCACTCACTCACACACACAGAAAGAGACACACAGATTTGATTTGTAAGAGGGGCAGTGAGAGGACTGTAAACCAAAAGGAAATGATCCAATCACATAGACATCTCGGTCACTGGGTTTTCCTGTGCAGTATATAGATTTAAAGATCCCCAGAAAGCCATATAATACAAACCAAGTGACATTTCACTAGTGCCTGGGTTTAAAACAGTCCCCTAAGCTGTGCTAGAGGCTGGTGCCAGAGGCTGGTGCCAGAGGTGGGCCTTGCAGACAAGAATGTAAGTGGGTATTTTATAAATCAAGTCATCATTTAAATATACTCCAAGAGCTCTCAATTTTGAAGCACTCCGCTATGAATCTTTGTGAAAAGTAAGGATTTCCCTGTCATTTTTGAAGAGACACAGCTCCACGGGTGAGGCTAGTAGAACTCCAGGCTAGTTGGAAAGCACGGGAAGCAGAACAAACACATTGCATTCCAGGGATCAGGGAGATGGCTCAGTGGGTACTAGCTGTTCAGGCATAAGAAGCTGAGTTGTGATGCCCAGGACCCAGGAAGCACATGAGATGTGGCAGTGCACACCTATAACCCCAGTGCTGAGTGTGCAGAAACAGGCAGATCTAGAGTTTCACTGGCCAACCAACAAAGTTGCAGTAAGTCACAAGTTCAGTGAGAGAGGCCCTATCTCAACAAAGAATGTGGTATCAGAAGATTGCTGGAGTCAACCCGACTTCACACACACGTGCATGGGCAAATACACCCCTCGATACACATTCATACTACACACATAAATCATGCTCTGATAAGTCTATCTTATCAGTGAGATAAATGGCTTCATAGAAAGGTCAGAAACGTGGCTGTGTGCACTCTCATGACTGATGGTGAAGCACCATCCTCCTCTGCTAACTACTGTTACTGTTACTGTTACTGTTACTGTTACTGTTACTGTTACTGTTACTGTTACTGTTAGCTAACTACTGTGGCCAGGGTTAGAAAATGCCATTCCTCTTGACGCTTTTGAGAGCAGAAAACACACTCACATACCTCTCTTTATGCACTATTTTTATCTTGTTCTATCTTTTTTATTATTGCTTCTGTTCTCCTATTGCACCCTAACTTGTAAATCAACACTGTCAATGGGTATGCTTGTATAAGAAACATATGATACTGGGCTTATAGCTACTATCCTTGGTTTGGATCATCAGTGGGGGATCTTAGGTTAATCCTCTCATGGACTACAGGGGATTACTCTACAGTGAGCTTTAAGGACTTAGTTTTAATACTGGGGAAAGCAATAATGCCTGTATCATTGGATTGTTGTTGAAATTAGATATGATAATGCATGTAAGGCTATTTGCAAAGAATGAGGTGATAAATACAATTAATAACACTGTAATCACCATAATTTTAAAGGAGAATTATATTATTATTGTGACCATATTAAAGCAAATGAGTGATTGAGTGAATTATTGGTGCTGTCATATTTAATTTGTATAAGAATTATTCAAACCTTTAAGATTTTTCTGAAATACCAAAATATGTGGGACTGGAGAGATTGCTCAGTGGCCAAAAGCATGTAACTGCTCTTGCAGAAGACCTGAGTACAGCCCCCAACACCTTCAGACTGCACACAGCAAGCTGTAACTCCAGCTCCAGGACATCTGAAAGCATCCTTTTGTCATCCCAAAAAAACTTCATTTACATGCAAATGCTTTCATGTGCATATACTCAAACAAACAAAGAGACAGACAGACAAACACACACACACACACACACACTTGAAAATAAATATAGAAGCAAAGACAGACAGGAGCATATTAAGCATTTACCAATTTACTAGTGTGATAATGCTGTTCTATTACATTCCACTTCATGTAGGTGACTCTGTGTCCTCAATTGTTAAGGAAAGAGCTTTCAGAGATGTAAACTACAGCGAACAACCACCACTGTGATTTATTCAAGAGTGTCCTAGAAAGTTTGTGTAGGAAATCCCTCAGGATCCACAAAGCCTCACTGTTCTATGTTGCAAAACAGGGCTAATAACAAAAATGATGTGACCTCATTTTGCTGTGGTGAGAATTAGAGGAGGTAAATTCAAAGGGCTTGACCTACACTAGGCATATAGCAAGTGCTCAATAAATGATAAAGATCTGTGAGCCCTTGCACAGCCTGGAGATTCTCAGCACAGCTCACTTAGGAGTTCACACTGCTCTGTGGGGAGGACAGGGTTCTTCAGGAGACTGCTTTCTGAGGACAGAAGCCCAAAAGAACTGGAAAAGAGCAAGTGGCTGATGAGAAGGCAAAGAATCTCCACTGACACAGAATGTCTTCAGTGATAATCGGCATTGACAGGAAAAGGAAATCAGGGGAATTTATGTGACAGTTTAATAGGGTTCTGTGAAATATGATATTATTTTAAAGTTTGCCTGAGTAAAGCAGACAGCATATAAAGGTGACTCCAGCTGTAAAGAAAATGGCCATTGCACTTTAAATTCTGGAATTTGCTCCTCTTCTTCTTTCCTGGGTTATGCAGAGGGCTGTGTATTATATTATGCATACCCAGGTACACATGCTGTGATACAATCCACAGTCCCCAGGAAGATGAAGCATGAAGCCAGCTCGGTAAAGCATAGCACTTCAAACTTAAATTCCATACTCAGAAATTACCATCTATTTCTTTTGCCCTATCACTGTTATTTTGTTCCATGGTCTCTGTTCTTGGACAGGAAGGAGGATAGGGCTGCAACAAGGATACATCCAGTAAGTTTTAGATTTTCCTCCAGGCAACACACAAACCAAATTACTAGCATGAAGGATGGAGACAGGGACTCAGGGTTGGCCTTCAAATCACCACTGTCTAGAATGTGTAGTATAAGGGGAAGGAGGAATCAAGAACCTTTCAACAGGCAGCATAAGACATAGCAGCCCCTGTCCTATGAGACAGCATTCTTCGTGGTGGCTTAGAACTGGTTAACTGACTAACATGCCAGAGACAAGCTGCACTAAGATGACACATATATGAAATATACTTGTAAATTGTCATACAAAGAAATGTAATAAGAAATGTGATTAAAACCTAATAGTAAAGTGGAAGAAATGGCTTGACAGAAAAGGCTATTTGCCACCGAGGAATGAGGGTCTGAGTTTGGCTCTCCAGAGCCTCTATAAGGCCAAAAATGGTAATGTGTTTCTGTAATCTCAGGGCCCCATGACAAGATGGGAGGCAGAGACAGGAGGACCCCAAGGAGCTTGCAGGCTTGCTACACTGACCTATGCAGAGAACAGTCTGAGATCCCATGACAAATGAGGTAGAAGCTAAGAATTAACCCTAAGGTTATCTTCCAGACCCTATTGCTGTGTGGTATGTGCACTTGCAATCATACACATGAACACATACACACACACACTTTTAAAAGAAAAATCTGATGAAAACCGAAGTACAAATGGAGACTTGTCTTCATGGACCAAGAATAAGAGCACTTTCATTTTGGGTGTCTGGTGCAGTTACTTGGACCCAGCATGCTATTATGATGGGCCGTGAAAATTATCACATCTTTAACACCTCGTATGTTCTGTACTGCCTTTGGGAGTCTGTTCCAACCTCTGAAGTGGAGAGTGCCACAGCCTTCCAGCACAGAAGGCTTCATGGTTCCTAGTAGAGGCATGGTCCTATGTGGCTGTGTGCATTTCATTATAAATTAATACATTTGATTGTGATTTGAAACTCCCTCTCTTGTGACTTTAGTCCACACATGATCAAGTCCATCTGAATAATTCAACAAGATCTAGTTTTGCAAACTGCAAAACAGCATTCATCTGTTTCCTCACTGTGGATGTGATGTGACAAGCTATGTCACCCTCTTCCTGGTGTGTCTTCTACTATGATGGACTCCATCTCCTCCTTAACTTGCCTTTAAGTTTCTTTCTGCCAGGTATTTGTTCAGAACAAGAAAGTAGCTAAAAGATCGCTGATTTCTGCAGTGAGATACTTACAGCTGATCCCGAGGCTCCTATAGTATACTGCCTGGATGCACTGTATTTGCCAGAGGGCTTACAGATGACACTGACAGTTAAAATGGGTGCTTGGGTGGATGAGCATGTTATAGAAACCTTCTAACCTTAACACTCAGGAGACTGAATCTGGAGGACTTGGCTCCAGACCAGCCTGGGCTACACAGTGAAATCTTGTTTCAAAAACAAGATAGATTATTGGGCCATGCTCTATCCGTTCCCATTTCTGTGATAACTGGAGGCTAAAAGCATGGCTAGACACTCTGCAATGGTTGGAGACTAATGGTCAGTCTTATATGCAGTGGAGAGTTGAGACCCCAATAAATACTTTGGCACCAGAGGCTTGAAAGAATGTTTCTAGGTAGCAAGACTTTGTGACATGCCATGATAGAGAGGAGGTAAGTCATCCAGAGGCCATAGGATGGAAGCAAAATGTGAATTCTGCTCAGAGACTCCTCCTTTGGCTGCAATTTGTACTCTCCATACAGTAAGTTATTTCTGTCTACAATAACCTACTCAAGAAAATTCCCAGACCACAGGTGTTTTGGGAAGCCCCACAAGTGGTAGTTGTTATCAGAAGGAAAGTTATGTTGAGTTTGCCCTTTCAGATTTTCAAACTCGCTAGCTCCCCCTGTTGATGACATTTTCCTAGCATTCACCCATTTCTTATCCAGCTAACACCTTCCTCGCTTTCAGCAAGTGATCTATCACTGAGCTATATCCTTGCAAACTGACTTCCTGACTCTGACATCCTTGTGACAAGATCCCGACACCCTTGCTGCTCTTTGTTCCACTGAACCCCTAACTTGGTACCAAAGATTAACATGCATGCCAGATTCTCAGCTAAAATGTCACCTCTCTCTAGAATAATTTTTTCATCTTCCCACACAAGAAAAAAAAAACTTTAGATTAGATACCTTAAACAGGCAATGCCTGCTTAGACTTGTCCTTATACATAGCCCACTGCTTCCTTTACTGCAGGTACCTCTGAGAATCCAAGTGAGTCATAAGACTCTCCTCTTCTGTTCCCAACACACACTCTGCCAGACACCAAATGGATACATTTCCTTGTTGATTGTATTATTTTCTCTAATTCTCTTCCATTTGTAGCTTCTGTATCTGATCTTTTTACCCTTGCCTGCTACTAAGTAATCTACACAGTATGGGAAAAGAGAAAGTGTGGGTCAGCCCAGGTTTCTACAGGAGACCATGTCTCTGCTGCAAAGGGACACCACTGTGCTCAAAGCACTACCCTTTCATGGGATACTGTTTGGGGCACAGGAGAAGTTGACTTGATGAAAGAACAGTGGGGTTCATGGGCACAATACAATTCTACAAGTGCACAATGTAATTCAATACTTAGGGAGATAGAACCATGCTCATATGTGATCTCACAGTGGCCCCAAAGTCTTCCTGGAGTTGGCAAACTAGAAGAAGGACATGGGTTGAGTCCAAAGTGTCTGAGTATGGAGAACTCATGGCAGGTTCCAGGGAGAAAACCAAGGACCAAGCAGTTTTTGGATCAGATGACAAATTCAAGAGCTATGACTCCATGGGCATGGCTCACTATGCACTTGGCTAGTTTCAAAACAGCTTATGATGAAGAGCCATTTCACAGATCAGAATACTGATGCTAGGAAGCAACATACCTCTGGCTTAAGGTCATACAGAAAGTATGATGAAGATAGGACCCCATGATAGACAAGAAGTACTATACCCTCCACATTTGTAGAGTAGTACGGAGACAGGCATATGCATGACTGGGGACACATTGACACAGTAGGGTTGACAGCCCTGTGGTAATCCTTTGGCTGGACAGAAGCATCGGGCCATGGATGTAAGGCAGAGAATCCACAAATTGTTCTCTAACTCAAATCACTGTCACCTCTGCCAGAGGGCCTGTAATGGCGAAGCGGATAAATCAAAACAACACATCAGCACCCAGGATGTCTTGAAGGTCTGCCTGGCTGCCCTCAGCTCCTTCCAAGTTGTATTACTTTTATGATATTTATATAAACACGACCATTAAAGCCAAACAGGCAAACCTCTAGGGCATCCATTAAAATGTATATGTGAAACACAAAATTACATTTAGCTTCATCCATTCTATAAAACATCAGCAGGTGTTTCCTCACCATGATGCAAGTCTTATTCCATTCAAAATACCAACAGATGTCACTACATTTGGGGATATTTTATTAGAGAGGCATGTCGATTAGAATTGAAGAAATGTGACTTATCTTTCCAGCATTGACTCTGATAACTACTGTGACCTAACCCTCAGTGAATTAGCACTGTGGATTTTCATTTCTAACTCTGAAACAATTCCAGGCCATGGTAGGAGGCCCAAAGCAATGCCTCCCCCGTGAACCACAGCTGAGAGCCATTTCTCGTCCAACAGTTCATGCTATTGGCCTTATCTAAACCACATGTAGCATAATTATCTGTTATTAGCAACTAATAAACAGAAAGCCTTGTACTAAGCAATTTACACACACAATTTCACTTAATCCCCACCATAACAAAGAGATTTACTGCTCTACTTTAAGCAAAACAAATGGCTGATAGGTATTAACTGTGCTCATGGAGACTCCTTACAAACAGCACAAGAACTTGAACTTCGATGGAGAGATAGCTAAGGGACTGTGGGTGCTTGCTGACAAGACTAGCACCCTAGTTCAATCTCTGACTCCCTCAAGTTGTCCTCTGGCCCCTGTAAGTGCATAGTGGCACAAACATATCCACACCCGTACACATACAAAAAAACAACAAATGTGAGGAAATATAAATGCATGTGTATTTTTAAAAATAACTTAAACCCAGACCTGACTACAAAACTCAACCTCTATTCAGCCCTACATGTGATTTGGCTACAGGTTTTCTTCCATTGCTCCACTGCTTTGCCTTGTTCGGGCTTTGTGATACCCCTAAATCTACTTGAGTCTCTTTTTTTTGGGGGGGAAGGGAGGGAGTGCTCTTCTGGCATCTATTTTCATTATGCTGCCTGTTCTCCATGAATTCCTATCCACTGAACTCCCCTTCCCACCATCTCCTTGTGCCTGCTGAGGTCAGAGACGGATTTCTGGCATACAGTCCTTCCCAGCTTCCCTGACTCCAGTTCCACTGGACCTGGGCTTTTGTGGCAAACCTATTCCTACCCCTGCCCCCTCTCCCACTTGGGACCATTTCTGCTCTGTCCCAGCTCCTGCCCCAGTATGTCAAGGTTACTTCCATGCCCAAGGGAAGAGAGCTTCTAAATGCTGGATAGGTGCCAAGGCCTCTTTAGAAGAAGTAATTAATCACACTATAAGAGGCATGCACTTGTAAAACAAATTACACATAAAAATTCAGCCAGAGAATTTCAAGCGGAATATCCCCAAACTTCTCCGAAGGATGTGTTGTGTTGATTAAACCACAATGAGTTAATTAGGTGACTGTCCATAAGGTATATTTATAAAGGTAATGGCCCATTAAGCTGCACATGATTTAAAAGTGATGTGAGGCCAGTTCCAAAACTTCTGAATGCTTTGACCATTTAATTACATGCCAGAGAGGATAAATTTAAGAAGAAAAATAAGAATGGAAAAATAGGAGTCAGCATTGCAAGGTTGGATCAGTTCTGCCCAGCGCTTTAGCCAAAACTTACTCTTCTGGAACCCAAATCCTGGCCTTATCACCCACAGCAGCTGGAACACCCAGGCTGTGTGGGCAGCAAAGACAGGGGAGAGTTCTTTCCCACCACAACTACCCTGCTACTCATAGACTGCTGGGCTCTGGTTCTTGGCTTTTAGATTTCTTCAGAGAAGCCTTTGCAGCAATTAGAATCTATGCAGGCAGACTGGGGTGGGACCCAGAGCAGCCTTGCTCATGTATGTGATTTCAGAGATACCGTTTCCAGCACATGATGTAAAAGAACATTTACTATCATGAGATAAAGGATCAAAACATCTGTATTTCAAACCCAAATGCACATATAGGCATGTATATTCATTGGTGTGTGTGTGTGTGTGTGTGTGTGTGTGTGTGTGTGTGTGTGTGTGTGAGCATATAGGAGAGTAGTGGAAGGGGAGGACAGGAAATTGGAGGAATGGTGATGAAGAGACAAAATAGAGGTGAGCAAAATTTCATATGGGAGCCAGAAAGAAGAGGAGAGGAAAGAAGAAATGGGGAAATATGCATCTGTTCTTGCACTTGAGGCCAGGATGCAAAGCATTCAAATGACACCATTCTTAAGTGAGCTGGGCACTCTCATGCCTGACACTAGAAGAACACTGCCTGCATCTGCTGTAAGTTACTCACATTGTACCCAGACAAGTGACAGGAAGTAAAAACCTACCCCATAAGCCAATCCTCCCCAACATCAGGGCCCATTTGAACAGAAGGAACAGCTCTCTTAGGAGAAATTCCCAGCAGCTGCAAATACATCCTCCCTGAACTTTTCTTGGAAATGCTGAGACAAGGGCTGGGGAGAAGGGATCATCAGTCATGTCGGAAGGGTGCTTGGACTCCTCCCCTTGATGGAAGTGGTACTTCTAGGTTGCACACTAGAGCTACTCTGACAAGAAGGCTGAACATTCTCCTACTAGAACACCATCACATAACATCTATTTCCCTATCACATCCCACTAAGGCTGTGCCCGAACGCTTCATATCTGCAGGCCTGCGAAGGATAGAAGGGAAGTATCCAGGGCCATTGCCATGCACCCCCATGTAGGATGGCAACTCCACATTAAAATCTTTCCTATATGATGCTTATCTCCTATGTTCCTATTTCTTCAGATGATCCTTTTTTAGCCCTCCCTGAAAAACCATCCTGACACTATACATCACACTCCCATTCTTCTGCTCCTGAACTGGAGCTTTATTTGTTCCCACTAGTTAATACATAACTGGTTTTCCACAGTCTCCATACTTTGAAGACCATCTGAATATTTGAAATCTCATGGTCCTCTAAATTCTGGACTTATTCAGTGCCCTCTGAACATTTTAGTGCTTATTCATATCTGTGGAGCCTTATTGTAGAGCTACCATATCAACCCCTGACGAATTGCAGGTGATTTAAAGATCTTTTGCCTAAGGTGCTTTGGCTAGGAGAAAAAGGAAAAATTAATCAGCATCACAGATAACTCATAGCAAAGCAGAAACAACATGAAATGGAAGCAGAGAGGAAGGGATGATGGAGAATGTAAAAGGCCAGGCTGGGATCAAAAGGCCATGCTATTCACTTAGCCCACAGCTAAAGAACAGGAATAGTGAAGTTAAACACAGCTTGAGAAATGGACCAGCATTCCTGATGCCTATCAGGTAGCAGTAGCAGTGAATATCCACCCCAAACCACATGAGAAATTGCTCAGGATGTCCAATAGCAGCTTAATGTGCAGAAAATTGCTCTAATTAACCAATTTAGCTGTACTCCATATGTTTTGATGTATAGTATTTTCATTGTCCTTTACTTGGAGACATTTTGAGATTCCAAGGTGAGTACTTAATGAAGAATTAAGTTTCCAAATACTTTTATGATTGATATGAAACCAAATTGCCTTCTGCTCATAAAACCTGCTATTGATTCCATGAAATTGCCTGAGGATTTTCCTTTGTGACCTAAACTATGGTTAGTCTGTACAAGTATCTTTCATGACTGTGGAATTTTCTATATTCCAGCAACATACATTTATTTAAATCACTCACTCTGTAAATCTGTGTGTGCCTAGTAATTATCTCTGACTCGTTCTGTTTGCAGATGTATACTAATGCACAAGGCTTTACTTGTCACCATTATCCCGGTGGTTAGGCTTCCTTTAATTCTCTTTTATTCGAGGCTGTTATTACTTCACAAACTGGCATTTGCTTGTTAATTGGGAACTTTGTCTTAGGGTCATTGCTATCTCCCATTAGCAGGGAGTCAGAGGGAGTTCGTCATTAATCTGATAATTTCACCCAAAATAGTTGACTTTAGCCCAATGATACTTAATGACCTTACTAATTTTTAAGTATGCCTATTTCAACCAACTTATTTGTGTTTACTAACTTTAATTTTCTTTGCTCCTTTACCCCATTTCTGACCTGTGTGCAAACCAAGAGACTGACATATTATGTCCTCTTTCCTTTCCCTATTAATTTCAAAATGATATATTCTTGTGTCTGCATTTTAGTCGTTATCATAATTATAATAAGTATACTAATTCCTCTGAGCAAAGTTTAAAATCCCTTACAGTACTTCCTGACCCCAAATGTGTCAGGAATCTTAACACATCTGAAGAAGTTGTTAACTATAGTCTGGTCTTCTTAGCAAGACTGTGTTTATCACATAAAATTATGCATTTATTTAACAGACTATACATAGCATAGTTTTTATCATCATCACTACTTGAGTATTATCTTTTAATAGCTATTTTCTCACTGAAATACACATGCAAACATGGAAAGTTTGGTTCACATTTTAGATTACTCGCTTACAGATATCACAACTTGTCACTGACCACTTTCTTTCAGTCTAATTGTTCCTCTCTCTTTTTTCTTGAGTACATTATAGTCTTTTCTTTGCCTACTGATGTTTCAACTCAGTGATCAGAGTTGAATACTTTGTCTTGTTTGCTACACAGGATATACTTGAAAGATTCTGTTCTGCTTTACATTCTGTCAAATTCTCAACTATTTTTTTGTTTATTTCTTTGTTTTGTTTTTTCTACTATTTGCTACCAGCATTGGTGAAATCTTATTAAGAAAATGTTGGAGAACACAACACATGGGAGAAGGTCTAGGCCCTGCTCCAAATGATAGGACAGACCTTGAAGACTCCCCATAGAAGGCCTCTCCCTCCCTGGGGAGCAGAAAGGGAATGGGATGGGGGATTTTTGGAGGGAACAGAGGAGGATGGGAGGATGCAGGAGCTGGGATTAATATGTAAAACAAGCTTGTTTCAAATTAAAATTATATATATATATGCATATATGTATATATATATATATATACAAACTTCTCTTTGCAAAAGATGGAAACCACTACAGAAAACCATAACCAATCAAAATACAGAGTTGTAAATTCTAGTCCCAAAGATACACCCACAAAACACTCTTGCATGTAGATCATTGTAGAAGAGGGGACAGAAATAGTCTAATAGCCAGTTGCTATGAGACTATATCTCCTACAAATATCAGTAGCTACACCAATGCAGTATCACCAACATGGCTACATAGTCATGACCTAAACAAGGATAATATAAAAAGACAGCCTAATAAGAGGAAAAGCTTATGGGGCCTCAACTCTACACAAAGAAGTATAGACAATTAGAGAATGCTAAGAGCAAGAGATATAGTCTTCCCCAAGAAAGAACACTTGATCCAATACCAAAGGGTCAGCTCTGAAAACATCTACATATCTACATAAAACATATATTAATAATATATATACATATGTGTATATATACATATACATATACATATATTCAAGAAGAGACTGCTTACAGATGCAGGAAAAAATTAGGGAAAGAAAAAGTATAATATTTAATTGAAGAACTAATTATTTCACTATCTCTTTAGAATAGTTCAAGTTAAGTCCACTTTCCTAAAGATGGTTCCTTGGTTAAGTGGTTGACCTAACACAAATTGAAATGTTAGGATGTCAACCAGGACAGAGAGTCTGTTCTTCTATAGGAGATTTTTTTTCTCATCATTCTTTAAAGAAATATACTACCTATGTTTTAATTTATATGATTTCTAATAATTTTTCATAGCCATCTAGTTTTGCTCCTTTTCTTTCATTTTGTTTCATATGTTTATAATTGGAATTATTCCCTCATTTACGACTTTAAGGATCCTCAATATAGCAACTTTAAAATCCTCATATGAAATGTCATATCGCTGAAACTTTCATATTCCTCTTATGAAATTTTCATATGCACCGTAAGTGGATTTGTGGCTTTATGACTGACGTTCTTTGCTATCTTTCTTCCCAAATACTCTGGAATTTTTATTTGCAGATTCATTTTGAAACTGTACTTTTCTCAGTTGTTCTTTATGCTTTTCTCCCCTCTGCACCTGACATGTGTAACTAGTATTTGTTGTCATTTGTCACCAAATTCCCCACTCAGGAAATATTCAAGGATTCCGCATCTACATCTCATATTAGAGCTATGACACCATTATCATGGTCCTGGTTGCTTCTTTATATTTCTGGCTAAAGGCAATCTAAGGCCATAGACTTCTTGACCAAATCTCCAAGCACTAAGCCAGCATTGATTAATTTTTTCAGTGTCATTTCTATTGTGAGAGGTTAACAGAATCTACTTCTAGCCTCTGGCATCAAGACATGAGCCTGGCTATAGACTTCCAACTCCTACAGGACAACCCAGGAATGACAGCACACTAACTATAGTCTCTATCCTCAGAAAAGTCATTGGATCACCCCTTGCTTAGTGCTGTGGACTCTGTGTGTTTCGCACTAAACTCACTTTAGGTCGTATTATTATTATCATTATTATTATTATACATATTTGTATTTATATCTCTGTGTCTTGTGTTTAAAACATTAATAAAGACTCTAAAATGCCTCTTTCTTATATATTCCCTGTAAATGAAGGAGGCAGAAAGGAAAGGTGGACATTGCATCCTAAGGACAACAAGCCATGGATTCATCTAATTCACCATACTCATCTTCTTTCTTCTGCTATTAGAAACTTGACTTTATTCGGTGAAGCATTGGCTTCCCAATTTCCATTGACACGACTCAAGTGCACATGATTACAAGCACAAGAACCTTGTATACTCAATCATCTCTCTCTACCAAACAAAGTGAACAAACCCAGTATCTGTATCACTTTGCCATGAGGAAAGTCTAATACCTTCCTCAGCCTACCGGTAAAACATGCCCTCTCTTCACAAAGCAATTCCTAATAAGTGAAATCAAACTTGGATCTGTAAAGAGAGCCGATTGTCTCTTTACAGATGCCATACCTAAATGAAACCCACTAAGAGTGGAGAACAGCCAAGGGACAGGAAGTCATTCCATTGTGATCAAATTGTTCAACCCTTTGATAAAAACGTATCTAAATGTTCCCATTCCCTGAAATTCTAATTCACAAGTCCATCTGCTTTCTACTCTACTATAGGTGGGTGATGGTAAGTAGATCCACATTCACTGTTCAAATGTCCTGGTAAGTTCTAATTCAGACCCTAGTCACCTACCTGCCCTATGTTTTGATTCTAACACCATTCTGTGGTAGTCACTGAAGTCAGGTTAATGGACTGCCTTATGCCTCAGTTTCCTGGGCTATAAAGCCAGGACTAACAAAATAGAATTATGCCATAAAATTCTTAAACTCCATAAATGAATTAATATTAAAGATCCTTTGAAACTGCCTGACTCACAACACATCCTGCATTTGTTGAGTCTGTAATGTTGTTTCTCTCACTAATCAAATTTTAGTGAGTTTGCTTAAAAGACCAATTTTCAGGCATCATCTCAGACTTAAGTCTTCCTTAATTTATGAAATGTGGCTGACTGAAGAAGGAAGGGGGCTGTGTCACTGCCTTTGCTAGATAAATTTCTTGCAGACAGCTGAAGATAAATCCTGAATGTAGCATATTAAATCAAGAACCTGAGCAACTTTATGGAAATTCTGCCAGGCTTAGAGACACAAAGCACTGGAGTAATATTAGGTGTCTTTCTTCACAATGTGCACAGGATCTACTCTGCTTAGATTTGAGTTCTCAGGGGGAAGAAAACGATATTTTTTTTGAGGAATTATGAAAAGGCACTGCAATCAGAGTCCTCCATTATGACAAGGATAAAATATCAATTTTTGTCAGGATAAAATGAAGCACAGATTGGCCCTGATAGGGAAAATTAAATTTCTAGCCTCCACTTGATTTGATATTTATCACTCCTTTACTCCAGAAATGTTCTGTCGCAAAACATTAAAAAATTTTTATTCATCACACACCAAACAAACTTACAGGCTTTCAGGAAAGAGCAATGGCAAAATGGATATGATTGAGAGAAAAATCAAAGGGCAGAATAAGAAAGGAGGATAAAAAAAAACAGAAATAAGAATTTTAAAAGACAAAAATAGTAAGAGAAAAAGTATAAGCATGGGTCCTAAGGAAGAAGTTAAAATCCTATTGCACACTCTCTAAAACAAGGCTATCCAGTCAATATCAAATCACCATTGCAGGCAGTTGCTAGGACAACCTCATCCCTCCATCATCAGTACCAAATACAGAGAGCTGCAGTGAGTATAAAAGTGTTCATCACTTCTTCATTGTCAGCTTTCCTCACCCGACATTTTAGGATCAGAAGCAAAATTCTAATATACACAAAACCAATATTTTTATCAAAACCATTCTGATGATCATAAATTGTCTTTAACAGCTAAGTTGAAGCTGCCTAATGTAAGAAATAAGAATAGTGTTATGAATATTAATGAATCAAAATTTAAATTTTTCTCAACTCTCTGGAAACAAATGGAGTCTTTGTTTTAGTTATCATCTGTCTGTAGAAATGACACTTTTCTCATTTACAAGGTCAGCTCTGGAAATGAAATCAAGTCAACGACACATATACCAGAGACATAAATGAGCAAGTCTCCTTTGGTTGTCTAAACACTGCCATTACAAAATAAAACAAACGCAAAATCATGAAAGGTATACTGTACTGGATTAAGACAAGATCTGATATCTACTTAATGTGCTAACAAACTGTTCAGCATAAATAAAGATCAGACCTTGTTATTGACAAGGCAGTCCTCTAAATAGCTCAAAGAATAAGGAAAGTGGTGCCAAGTAGTCCTGTCTTTAAGAGCTAATAAATTCCTTGAGACTACATATAACTACTAGGACTACATATAACTATAAATACTTTGCATTTATTTATTCTGTTATATGTACACATATTTGTGTGTACATGTGTTTGTCATAGTACCGTAGAAATCAGAGGACAGCTTGTAGAAGTCAGTCCCCTCCTCCTTCCATATGATTTCTCGGGATTGTCAAGTTCATAAGCATGTTATTTTACCTGCTTAGTGTTATAATTAGACTGCAAAGTTCTTAAAGGAAGTTCTATACAAAAGTACAATGTAAGGAATGTGGGATTTCAAGCAGGGAGCAGAGATAAGTAGAGAAGATATTTTCAGATGCGAAATCTGAAGGACAAAGTTCTAAGCAGAGGCAGGGAGGGGAGAATTGGGGTTCTAGATTAAAGCAATATGCATGCACGAAAGCAGTGAGCAACAGAACATCAGAATTCTTGAAAATTTGTGGGGGCAAACTCTATAGGCTCAAATATTTATAAATTCTGTATCTTTGGTGATTAGTACTGTGATTACTAGATTATAAGAAGAGTGCCTACTTCAAAGTGTTCTTGAGGTCACAAGTACAATGCCTGATGGGTAATTAGCATTCAAATCATTATTATGATTCACAGTTGTAATACAGTGGGAGTTAGATCATAGATTATAGAGAAGCATGAATTTCAAAGTGCACTTGATTTCTTCTTCAAAGGAAATCCAGTGATGGAAACTAGAGTGGACAATCATACCACAGAATGGATATTCTCGTTGGAGAAAGCTGCCTGCTGGCCTGAGAACTATCAGTCGGTACATTGTAAAAGTTAAAGTGGGAGGTAATCAGCTTCACACTACAGTATTGATAGTAGGAAAAGAAAAGGAAGAATTTTTTTTTGAAGAAACCAAAGAGTGGATGTATGGGTAGGTTGCTGATTATGCATAGAAAGGGAGAAATCTACTCTGATTGCAAAATTTTGAGTCTGCATTGTGTGAACAGGGATAGTATCAAGGAGGAGAACTAAGGTGGTAGCAGGATGTAATTGGAGGATGAAATAGCTATCAATTTAGTTTCACAATGCTCCATGGAAGTACTTACAAAAATCTTTCAGGGTTAACCAGAAGTCATTTGGAAAAAATAGCTTAAGCTTAACCTAATAGTTTAAAATACAGTTGCATACAGGTCTGAATCTGGGAGAACACATGGCATAGCAGAAAGAATAAATGTGAAGATGAGAATGTTGGTAGAGAATACTGCCTAGGGAAACTGCAGTTGAGAAATGCAACATAGACTAGAAAGATGTCCATCAGTGTATTGAGGAAATTAAGGCCTTCTAGGAGCTGAGAGAGTATGTTATCATCTGTGGAAGGGTCATAAAGAATGCACAGGGGACAAGAAAGACATTGAACTATGATGAAAAGATTAACTCACAATTCAGTGATGTGGCCACAATATCAAAACATCTAAATATATAAATCAACAGTTACCATTCTGAAGGAAAAACCAGACATCCAAAAACAGTAGGGGACTTCAGTAAACACATACTCTTTAATTGGATTAAATGTCTTTATATGACATTTAATCTTTAATATGTTTGTCTTTAATGAACAAATCATCAGAACAGAATATTTATAAGGAAAAATCACAACTGAACAGCACTCCAGGCCCCATTGAATTTACAGATGTATCTAGAACATTCTACCTCAAAGGATGTACCATTTTTTTTGTGTGTGTTACACATGTAACACTCTCCAGTATGACTCACATATGAAAGGCATAAAGCCAGCTTAAGCTTAAGACTGAAATAATTTTGACTATGTTTTTTTCTGAACATTATGGAATAAAATAACAGTAAAAACAAAAACAGAAGAATCATGAAAAATTTGACATTTCAACCCATTGTAGCCAGAAGTCTATTTATGAGTAAGTATCATTTACTTGTTTATTTGTTCTTTTTATTGGTACTGGGGTTGACCCAAGGCTTTACATATGCTCAAAAGGTATTCTGCTTCTACAGGTGAGGTGAGATAAATCCAAGCAAGTCCTGTCTAATTTTATTTTTAATTCTGATGACCAGGAAAATAGATTGTTTGTTAAAGTATAGTCAGTAGAAACATTGTACACAAAAAAAAAGAAAAAGAAAGAAAGAAAGAAAAGAAAAAAAGGCTAGAGGCTATGTGTATATACTTGTTACTCTGTTACTCTGGCACTAGAGAGATGTAGACAGGTGATCTCTAGAGTTCTGTGGCCAGTGGCCTAGTCTAATCGGCATGTTTCTGACCAGTGAGAGGCCTTATACATGCACATGAATACACACACACACACACACACACACACACACACAATCACATGTATGGTGCATGGACATACAAACATAAAGAGAAAAAAAGTAGATGGTATCTGAGGAACATTACCCAAGATTGTCCTCTGTATACATGAGTGCATACATAAGCACACACACACACACACACACAGAATATAAAATATGTTTTAATATACAACTAATAAATTTGCCCAGACAAGATTACAAGTTTTTGTGTCACTACACGCAGCTCTTTTGTTTGTTTGTTTGTTTGTTTTATTTTGCTAAGGATTCTAAAAACTTAGGTCTAAATGCATACATAACAAGTATTTTCCTGCATGAGATTAAACTCTTGGCCTTCACAACATAAAAAAAAATAATAATAAATAAATTAATTAATTAAAAAAAAAAAAAAAAAAACGTACTGGAGTCTCCCTGCCTCAGAATCCTGAGTACCTTGGACTAGGGGACTTAACATTATCCCAGATATATTATGACTTTTGATTCTACCCAAATGGAACAAAATGAGTAGCATGCTATAGATAGCATTAACAATAACATGAACTGTCAAATACCATGTTATTCTATGCACCACTATGAATTATATATGGTGAAAATATGCAAGAATTGAGACTTCTTTTCACTACAATGTCAGTTTGCTGGAGAGACAAACTTTGTCCATATGGATATGATGAGACCACATGGAAGCTTAAGTGGACATTGATAGCCCTTAAGATCACCTCAATAGCCACATAGGGGAATATAAAACTCTCAATAGTAGACACCATACATTATTTTATTCAGATATATGAATCTTTACATTCATGTGTATCTTTTGACTGTGAATAGCTTTGTAAATACAGAATTTTAGCTTTTCTATACTGTGACAAATTGTAAAGCAGACCATGACCTACATATATTATAAATATCCATAACATCATGATATGTTGCTCTCATTTTCAAAATTTCTGGGCTATGTGTTTTATATGAGGTTTTTTTTTTTCAAATTGTCAGAATTTATAAGAATCCATGTCTAAGAAAACTCACACAGTAAATTATCCTACAGTTGTGTATTGAAACATAACAATTTTGGAACACCCTTTATATCAGAGAGGAACTAAAAATCAGAATTTTTAAATATCTTGAGAAAAAGGAAAATAAAAACACAACATAGCAAGATTCGATGGAACACAGAAAAAGCAGAAGTACAATGGAAGTTTCTAAGCATGAGCATGCCCATGATAAAAGAAGAAATATCCCACATAAACAACTTAACGTTACACCTCAAGGAGGTACACAAAAGAAGAGACTAAGCCTGATATTATCTGATAAAGTTATAAAGAAGATTAGACCAGAAATAAAATAGAGAACTGAAAAATCAATTAAGATAAAAGTAGGATTGTTCTAAAGCATAAACAAAATTGACAAACCATTAACTGTTGTGTTAGGAAAACCAAAGACTCAAACACATGAAATGACAAATGAGAGTATATTTTAATAAATTCCTTGAAAGTCTCTTAGACTATTAAAGCAGTTGCCAACAAGTTGGATAATCTAGAAGAAAAGGCTAAACTGTTAGCCACATGCAACTTAGTGCACTAAAATCAAGAAGACACAGAAGGCTGGCCATGGCACTGCACACCTGTAATCCGAGGACACAGGAGGCAAAGGTGAGACAGCATGTGGAAAGCTGGCATGGACTGAAGAAAGAGAGCCTGGCTCAAAAACAGAGCAAAAGACACAAAGAGAAGTGGGAAGAAGAGGGAGAATAAATAGAAATACAGAACGGACAAACATAAAACAAGGAAACTGAATCAATGAACCAAAACCCTCCCTGGCACCAAAGAAAAGCCCAGGAGAAGACAGACATAAGACTCAATTCCACCAATATATTGGAAAAAATTAAAATCAGCTTTATTAAATTTTTCTAAAAATTGAAGTAGATTACATTTAAACCTAACTTATGAGACTAGTATCATTTGGAAACCAAACCAAGATAAAATTCCTAAAAGGAACAGCAAAAAAAATGCTATAAGTCAATATCCTTAATGATTTCTGATGTAAAAATACTCAAAATAATACTATCAAACTGAATTTAACAACACATTAAAAGCATCATACATCATGACCAAATGAGAGTTATGTCTAGTACGCAAATATGTTTCAGCAAACACAAATTAATTAATGTGATGTTCTACATTAGCTAAATGAAAGCAAAATATATAATCACACCAATAAAGGATGAAAAATATTTAAGACAGTTAACATCTATCCGTAATTAACACCACCAACAAAACACATAGAGAGAAATTTTAACACAATGAAAGCCACATATGCAAAATCACACAGAAAACCCTGATCAATGGAGAAAAATGAAAATTCCCCTTAAGATCAGATAAAAGAGAGGATATCCACTCATCGCTTCTGTTCAGCATATTATAGAAAGTCCTAGTAAGATGAATTAAAACCACAAAGAAGGAAGTGATACTGTATATGTTCAGATGATCTACCCACCAGGATTAATATATATATTCTATAGATGAGCAATAAACCAGAAAAGGCAATTAAACCAGAAATGTTATTCATGGTAGTAACAACAACAAAAAATAAAATATTTATGGATACATTTAATCAAAGAGGCAATTTTTTTTTCTTTTCCCATGCCCCTCATCCCATCCCATTCCCTACCTATTCCACAGGGAGGGTGAGGCCTTCCAGGAGAGATCATCAAAATCTATCAAGTCATTTGGAGTAGGGACTAGGCCTTCCCTTCTGCCTCTAGGCTAAGGGAGAATCCCTCCATGGGGAATGTGTTCCCTAAATCCTTTTTGCACCAGGGATACATCCTGGTTCCACTGTCAGAGGTCCCTTAGACTGCCCAAGCTTTCTAACTGAGACCCATATTCAGGGGATCTGAGTCAAGCCAATGCTGGTTTCCCAGCTATCAGTCTAGGTTCCATGAGCTCCCCCTTGTGCAGGTCAACTGTCTCTGTGGGTTTCTGTAGCCTGGTCTTGACCCTATTTCCTTATCACTCCTCCCTCTCTGCAACTGGATTCCAAGAGTTCGGCTCAGTGTTTAGCTGTGGGTGTCTGCTTCTGCTTCCATCAGCTACTAGATGAGTGCTTTAGGATGGCATATAAGTTAGTTATCAACCTCATTATCAGGGAAGGGCATTTAAGGTAGCCTTTTCACTGTTGCTCAGATTGTTAGTTGAGGTCATACTTGTAGGTAGGTCTCTGGACATTTCTTTAGAGTCAGTTTTCTCTTCAAGCCTATAATGGCTCCCTCTGTTATGGTATCTATTTTCTTGCTCTCATCTATTCGTCCCCTGACTCAATCTTCTTGGTCCCATATGTTCTCCTCTCCTCCCCTTCTCTTTCTCCTAACTCCCGCTCCACTTACTGCCCCTCAGCCCCCAATATGCTCAGGAGATCTTGTCCCTTTCCCCTTTTGTGAGGGACCTTGTATGAATCTCTTAGTTTCCTCCTTGTATACTAATTCCTCTGGCGGTGTGAATTGTAGGCGGGTGATCTTTTGCTCCATGTATAAAATCCATATATGAATGAATGCATACCATGTTCCTCTTTTGTGACTAGGTTACCTTACTGAGGATGGTTTCTTCAAGTTCCATCCATTTGCCTGATGTAAAAGCTTTATACTGGACACTTACACTAAAAACTTAACACTGAAAAATCAAATTAAATATGACAAAGATTAATGGAAAATTATCGCATGTTCATGATTAGTGGTATTAATACTGTTAAAAAAAATCTGTACACTCCATGTGACCTGTAGATTCAATGAATTGCCATGAAAATTCCCCAAATATTTTTGCATAAGAAGGTATTGAATTCACATGGGACCACAAATACCCCAAATAGCCATGTTAATCTTATAAATCACAATGTTAGAGACAACACACTAATAATTCACTCTTTTATAAAACTACAGCAGCTCAAAGAAAACCAGCATCAGTAATGACATTGCAATAGCATTTCAAAATGTAAAACCTTGTAGAGAAATGAAACAGAATTTAGATGTTAACACATAAAATCGCCTTTGATTAATGTAACAGAGGTACCAATAACACATGAGAAGTCTCTTCAATGCAGAATCCCAGGAACTAGATACATGATGCTGGATATCTATGTGCAAAATAAAATAGGGGAAACATACATATCAGACTAAAGTTTTAAAATTATGAAAAGAAAAAACTTGACACTGACCACACAATAGCATTGTGTCTTTTAAATACCTCTAAATCTGAAAGACAAATAAGTTACTTCAAACTAAAAATTTTTGTGACAGAAAGGAAACAATGAACAAAATGGAAAAAAGCTCAAAATATAGGATGGGAGAGAAACACTTAAATGCTTACAAATCATATATTATATAAGTGGGTTACATCCAAAACATACATATAAACAACAAAATCATAGAAAATTTTAAAGCCTGAGTTTAAAACAAGCTAAGTTATTTCTTAAGAGATTGCATATAAATGGTAATCAGGCATATGAAAAGAAGTCACTATTGATAATTACCTGAGAAATGACATACAACTTCGTAAATGTTAAAATGGCTACTCCCAAAGACAATGACAGTAAATGTTGTCAAGGATGAAAAGAAAAAGGGAACCCTGCACACTGCTAGTAGAAATGTAAACAGGTATGACATTGTGTATATTTGTTTTATATTATATATATAAAATGGCATAACTGTTCCTCAACACATTGAAAATAAAATGACCTGAAGAAGGGGAAAGGAACAAGATCTCCTGAACAAATTGGGAGTGGGGTGAAAGAGGGGAAAGGGAGTCAGGAGAAAGAGAATCAGTGAAGAGGAGGGAAGAGGAGGACATGGACATGAGAGAATAGGAAAATTGAGTCGGGGAAGAATAGAGGAGAGCAAGGAAAGAGATACCACAATACAGGGAGCCATTATAGTTTTAAAGAGAAATATGGCACTAGGGAAATGTCCAGAGATCTACAAGGATGACCCCGCCTAACATCTACCTTAAATGCCCTTCCCTGATAATGAGATTGATGACTACCTTATGTCCTTATATGCCAGCCTAGAGCCCTCATCCAGTAGCTAATGGAAACAGAAGCAGACACCCACAGCTAAACACTGAGCTGAACTTCTGGAATCCAGTTTCAGAGAGGGAGGAGTGATGAGCAAAGCGGTCAAGACCAAGCAACAGAAACCAACAAAGACAACTGACCTGAACATGGGGGAACTCATTGACCCCAGACTGATAGCTAGGAAATCAGCATAGCACTGACCCAGATCCCCGAATGTAATGTTAGTTAGGAGGCCTGGACAATCTATGGGGCCTCTGGTAGTGGATCAGTATTTATCCATAGTATACAAGTGGATTTTTGAGAGCCCATTCCACATAGAGGGATACTCTCGGCCTAGGTATACTGGAGAGGGCCTAGGCCCTGCTCTAAGTTATAAAACAGACTTTGAAGATTCCCCCATAGAAGGTCTCACCCTCCTTGGGGTGCTATAAGGGGTGGGATGGGAATTGAGGGGACAGGGGAGGAGGAGAGGGAGAGGAAACTGGGATTGACATGTTTAAAAAAAAAAAGTCTGTTTCTAATTTAAATTTAAAAAATGCTAAAAAAAAAAGAAAGACCTGTGTTTATTGATCCCACTTCTGAGTATAGGAAATGAAATCCGTGTCTCTATACTCCCATGTTATGGAAGGTCATTCATAAAAGCACAGGTATTGAAACAATAGATATACTCATTAATGAAAAAAATGGATATAAAAATGGGACACATATAAATGCATAGACCATAATCAGCAGCAAACCCATCATTTATGGTATTATAAATAGAAGGGGAAGGTATCCTAATTGACATAAAACACAGGACAACACTCAGTGACCTCAGTTATATGTGATATCTTTAACATTTAAAAATTTAAGAATCATATAACAAGATAGATGGCAGTTGTCAGTGACAGTGAGTGAGGAAAGTGGTCAGAGGATACAAAAGGCAGTTGAAATAAAGTGTTTAAGTTCCAGAGATCTGGGGCATGGCACAAAGTGGAGAACAGCCAATAACAGTACAGATACTGTGTATTTGAAATGTACAAGAAAATGGTCATTTTAAATAGTCACATAACAGAAACTGCCACTTGAAATGTAGCCATATTAACTAGATTGACTATAGTAATCATATTTCACAATGTGGCCATATATTAAAGTATCATGATTTACATCTTAAATATACTGCACACAATTTTGATTTAAGTATACTTTAAGGAAGCTGGTGGTAGACATATCTCAAGATACATGTGTCAGGAGTTTAAGGAGTGAAATGGATTTGGAAAGTAGAAAATACTGGGGATATATTTCAAACAAGAATACATGTGGTAGCACATTGGAGAGAATCATATGATATGTTGAGTGAAAGAAACTGCAACTGGAAAAGCTACTAGAAAGGTAAATTATAAAGAGACAAACCCAAAAATGTATGAAAGGAAATGGGAAGAAGACTCATCCCAGGAAGATGAGTTAGACTTTGTGAGCAAAGGTCTACTTTTACCCTGTGGAGGAACAAAATGTGTATAGAAAGCAGGAATAAAAAATAAATAAATAATTCAATGTAAGAAAGTTCAAACAGAATAGTTTCTTTTTAGTTTGAGGTAATAATGAATTGCAAGATGTGGGTTATAAGCACAAGCCCATTCCACTCTCCCACCAATTCTATTATTCTCCATACAGTATCCATGGCAAATGATCACTCAGCCTTGACTTAATTATCCCAGAAGACACAGAATTCATTATCACATAAATTAGTTAATTCTAACTTGAACTGTTCAAATCAAAAGTAAGTTTTCTGTAACCATGACAGCTTAATCCTACATCTACCCTCTGAACTGAAGGGATTTAGCAAATTCTTCAGCATACACCTGAAGATAAATGATATCCCAAGTTGTTCCTTGCTTCGAACAAAAATATTCTATAAGCCTTTAAATATTCTCTCACTTTAATATTTAAAATGATATTTATTTATGCTCTTTCCCACCCTCTCTCTCCACCCACCTCAATGACAACAAAAGAAAACATAAGGAAAAACATAACTAAGGAATATTGAGAAAGAAATTGTCTTCTTCAAGGAAGATCCCCTTAATTGGTTATCCAACATTAAAATGTCAGTCCTAAAAGCATATATACACATAACATTATAGCAACTAAGCAGTTTGCAGTTTTGTATTTTGAAATATATATGTATATACATATGCACAAAATAGCCATATACATATATGTATGTCACAATTAATGAAAAAAGGACCAATTTGAAAAGTAGCAAGGAGGGGTTTATAAGAAGGGCTTGGAGGGAGGAAGAGGAGGGGGAAATGTTGGAATGATATTATAATCTCAAAATTTAAAGAAATCTGATGATAGAATAGGCTTTTTTATAAGGGCTGAGAAAATGGCTCGGTGGATAAAATTCTTGCTGAACAAGTTTGAGAGCCTGAATTCTAACCTCATAAATACATATGAAGCTCTAGCACCATGGCACACACCTATAACTCCAGTGCTGGTGAGCCAGTTGAATCCAGCCAAATAACTAAATTCCAGGATCAAGGTAAGACCCTGTCCCAAAACTTGAGAAAGATACCTGATTTTGGTGACTAATCTCAGTTGTCAAATTGAGACACTTGCTAAGAAGGAATGAACCTCAACTGAGGAGTTACCTCCTATAGATTGGCCTGTGTGTATGTTGTGGGGGTACATTTTGATTGCTAGTTGATGTGAGGGTTCAGCCCACTGTGTGCAGTGCTATCACTAGGCAGATAAACCTGGGATGTGTAAGAAGGCTAGCTGAAAGAGTGTCTGTGAGGCAATAATCCTCCTTGGTTTCTGCTTCAAATTCCTGTTGCTGTTCTAACTTTCCTTAGTAATCATCTGGAGGAATAAACCAAATAAACCCTTTTCTCTTGAGTTTGCTTTGGATCATGGTATTTATTATAACAAAGAGATCAAGTAAGAATGCCAATGCTGACCTCTAGCCTCCAAATCCACAATCCACTCATGAACACATACAAACACATGAACAAACGGACAAAAATAATCTTCAAGATTCAAATATAGAGTATTTTTAAAAAGCAATTGGTCTAAGAGTCCCTAGCTATATAGTGCTGTACTAGCACGAGACTGTTGCAGGATGCAGCTACATTAAGGGCAAAGTGGGAATCTGTCCAATGCATGGCACATCTCCCTCTGGCCTGTGAAAAATTGGCCTTGACTCCTGCTGTGACGTAAAACATTGCTCCTGGGAATTATCACTCTGCTTCTCGCATCATCCTGGTCCAGTTCTCAGAGTAAAATCCCTGTGAACCATAAGATTTTGACCTGAATCCGTCTGGCCCACTTTGAGACATTCGTCTAGATTACAGCCCAAGAATAACAAGCTGGACTCTTCAAAACAGAAAATAGAGATTCCTGTTCAAAGTTTGGACATTAATTGACCTCCCCAGAACACTTTTCATATACTGCTTATTTCTCGCCAATCTCTAACAAAGAAAAATATACCCAGTCCACCTAGATAGTAATCCATGTAGCTTTCCACCTGTTATCTTACCAATTCCCTTTCTGACTGAACTCCTAAAAGTCCTACTGTGTTGGTTTTATTCTCATCAATTCATTTCTCATTTCCATTCCATCCCCCCCCCCCTTCCCAGCTTCACCAACAGTCTATCCCTCTGTTGCTGTGCTTCCTGTCACTCTAGCTCTTGTTTACCATAAATTAGCATTTCAGTATCTATACTTTGATTTAAAATACAGAATACAGTTCTGTTGACTGCATGTGAAGTGCCCAGTCTGGTTGCCAAGGGTGCTGTTCACTCTGAGCTAGTGCTGAAAAAGGAACAGGCAGACAATGGCTGCTCCCACAAGTACTTCATTAACTTCTTATGATCAGAATGTTTGGGAGTGAAGAAAAGATGGGAGCTCAAGAATGATCTTTCAAAACTGTGGACTACCAATAAATAAAACCTTCAAGAGATGTCACTGTGGGAACAGTACAGGCTCAATGTTGATAAGGAACCATTTCTCACGGCTTCAACTGCAGGTCTTAGTACCTAAGCAGAGCCCCTTTCTATTTCTATTCTTAAAATATTAAAAAATGTTTTGAGGTAGTCATCAGTCTGATTACAGGAGAAGACAGGTCAGGCACCCTTTGCACTATTACTTAGGGCCTTTGCTGGGGTTATCCTTGTGGATTCCTGGGAATTTTCCTAGGGCACGTTTTCTCACTAACCCCATAATCGCTCCCTCTCTCAAGGTATCTCTTTCCTTGCTCTCCCTCTCTGCCCTTTCCCCAACCGTAATTGTCACCACTGAACCTTCATCCAGTAACTGATGAAAGCAGATGCAGAGATCCACAGCTAAGCTCTAGACCAAACTCCTGGAGTCCAGTCATAGAGAGGGAAGAACAATAATATGAGGGAAACCTACAAAAACATCTGACCCAAGCAAGTAGGAGCTCATTTACTCTGGACTGACAGCTGGGGAACATGCCTAGGACCAAACTTGACCCTTTAAATGTGGGTAACAGTTGGGTGGCTTGGGCAGTTTGTGGGGCCACTAGCTTGTGAAACCAGTATCTACCTCTAGTTCATGAACTGGCTTTTTGGAGCCCATTCTCTATGGAGGGATACTTTGCTCAGCCTAGATACAGGGGGAAGGGCCTTGGTTCTGCCTCAAATGATGTGATAGATTTTGTTGATTCCCCATGGGAGGTCTCACCCTCTCTGTGGAGTGGGTAGGGAGTGGGGTAGGGAGAAGATGGGTGAAGAAGGAGGACTGGAGGGAGAGGGAACTGAGATTGGTATGTAAAATAAGATTGTTTTAAAAATAAAAGAAAAAAGTTTTGAAATGATAGTTATACAACTGCATGTAGACATAATATGCATAAACATACTTTTTAATGTATTTACAGGAATGCTTGTAAAGTTTAGTAAAAGTATCTTTAAAAACTGAAGCTGTGTTGGAATTTCTGACAATTTTCATGTGCCAAGAAACTTTTAAAAGCAGATACTGTAGAAATATCACATATGCCATTTCCCTCCAATTTACCACTGAAGGTGTTAAAAATGGTCAAAATCCATCATTTTGATGGACCAGCCTTTGGTGGTGTGTGGGTGTGTGCCAGAGCAGTTGACCAAGAGGTAGTATCTATTTGGACCATGATATTTCTATTTTCTCTACATAATATATAAAGCATGATTCGTCCCCTGAAATAGTTTTAAGTATTCACATAATTCATCTATGTAAACACAGATATATCAGTCAACTCATTTTTTCTATGGTTGTCATAGCCGATTAGCACAAGCTTGGAAGCCAAAATCAACATCCACTTATTACATAGTCTGTGGCTGAGAAGTCAAACACTTTTTCAGCATCAACTACTTAAACCTCCTCTGTAGACTCTTGCAGGGATGCCCCCTTCGATCTCATCCAGGCTGTGTGCAGAACTGCATTCCTCACTAGCACAAGACTTGCTCAGAGCCTCTCCCAGCCTCCTTCTTCCATCCTAAAGGAGGCAACCGCAGTTCAACTTCCTTCTGTGTCTCCACTCTGACTGCTGCTTTGCTTATGCTTCATTTCCCACCACACATGGTTTAGATTTGGTAAGTTGTTTTTAATGTCTTATGTAATTATATTGGGCCCAATATGGCAATCTATGGTAACTTCAATATTTTAAGATTCATTATTTCCTTTACCATATAAAATAGCTCAACAAGACTTAGGGATTAGAGCAAGGATGTCTTTGAGGATCTGACCTTGACAATGAAGTTTTCACCTGAGGTCCTTGCATCCTAACCTTTAGGAGGCACACATAGCACATTATGATAGCACTGTTTGTTCTCATTACTTGCATGTGTATGCACCAACGTGTACTGATTTAACCATCAGTTTAGCCTCCCATTAATATCTTTTATCTCTGCCCCATTCAATCCCTAAACCATTTCTGATAAAACAAAGGCAAAGGCCCATGCTTAAATCTACCCAGTATTAGTGGATCACATTCATCTACTCTTATCCAAGTAGAAACTTTTCTTCACACCTTATCTACTATCCAGTGTCCATTCATGAGCCATGCAATGTCTAAGATCATAATACTGTCAATCACATCGCTGTTGGCTGATGCCCCAGGTTCTCCTAATAACTTGCTAATGTTCATAAAAAGTTCTCTTTGTACCCATGTCAATTTGAGCCACAACTGGAAGCAATTTTATGCTAACACTCACTTAGGGGTTCATCGAGGAAGAAAAACAGTCTATTTTCCACACGGCAGGTCTGGGCATACCTTCTGCTTAAGCATATGGCAACAATAGCAAGCATGCTGTTTAATGCCTTCATCTTGCTGTATAACCTATGGAGAAGTTAAGTGCAAACCATGTGCCTATTTAGTATGCTGCACTCTTTAGGATTAAAATACTGTCCTGTGCTACTTTTCTTGCAACTAAAATATTGTTCTGTACAATGTCTGAATATTTAGTCTTAAGACATGGTTGAAAAGAAGAAGAATAGCTATGTTGACCAGATTATGTTAAGTCCATCATAGCGATCACCAGTGCTCTATCATCATATAATACAACTTCATTCTCTGTCACTCATTTGAGCTTAATCTCTCACATGTCAGTTGGGCAATCTGGATCCTTGCTTCTAATTTTAATTGTATACTGCTCTAAAAGTCTACATTTAATGTGGTCTTTGTATATTTCCTTCTATAAAAGCTGTTCTCTGTGACTGTTCATGTATGTCACTCTGTTGTTCAAAATTTGATTCCAGTGACTTTCATCCAGATGATTACTCTCATAGTTTCCAAGATAAGCATCTTTAATGTCTGCATTTTTCTGCCATATACATTATCTTATCTATCAAATGGTTTTATCATAAAATCACATACTCTGAAAAATGATTGGTAAAGCTTTCTAAATGTGAGGAAATAAGAATGGCATTTATTTCATTCTTCTGGCAAGGAAGGCCCTTCCACTTTGGAATCTTGATGGTTTTCATTAATGTTCTCCATAGTCCTCTCTCTCCTTTTCATTAGTAAATGAAGCTTGACCTAGTGCTGACCTCAGTGGCTGCCAATAAATGATGTCTTTACAGTTCAGAACATTGCTTTTGTACTAATGGTCTTTGTTTATGGACATAAAAGCAGATTGAAGCTGCAAGACTGACCTAACACTGGCCAATTTAATTTCACAAATAGTCTTCTGAAACACTGTTTCATTCTTTTCCTGGCACATCCTGAATATTTTCAGGTAGGGTACTTCTAAAGCAACCAAATTTTCCTATCTAACTTCTCTGTAAAGCATGGTAGGAAAGCTAAACTGGATTAAACACTGCTGGGCAAGAGAGAGAGAGAGAGAGAGAAAGAGAGAGAGAGAGAGAGAGAGAGAGAGAGAGAGAGAGAGAGAGAACACAATTAGAAATCACATAAGAATTTTTGTTCATTCATTTCCTCTCCCAGCTTAGTTTCTTTATACTTGCATTTGATTCATCAGAAAATGGCATATTGCCTAGCAGAGGAGTCTTTAGTGCCTCCCTTCTAGGTCTCTCTTTTTGTTTTCTCAATGGCTGCGGATTGATACAGAGCCCTGTGTAAGTAAAGAATCGCCTTGCTACCAGCCTTCATCTCTCCCACTGCTAATACTTTATATTAAAACAATTTTTCTTAAGTAATAATAGAATGCAGACAAAAGAATAACTCTCTTATAACTACTGGGCCACTTTACAGTTTAAAAGTTGATGTTTAACATTCTCTAGTCAGTTATTTTCTGCACTTTGACTGGTTGTGGCTTTCTGCATTAACCATTACCCATTGCACAAATAAGCTTTTCTGATGGGGTCTACACTCTGATAAGAGCTACACTCAACCTACGGTTAGAGATATACAAATTTACAGAGCAATTTGACATATTGTTCACTTAGAAAACTAGTAGTTTGCTATTATTTGCTATACATCAAAAAGAAGAAAAAAAAAAAACCAGCAACAGCTACTTATTTGCTATAATAGGTTTCTCCCCAAGACTTATGATCTCCCTAACTATGGGATATTTTCAACACTAGTTATGTGTTTCCTCCTGTGGAGTGGGCCTTAAATCAGACTGAAAAGCATTTGTTTAACCCTATAATATTTGGGATATCTATAAGAGGGTTCATCTTGGAAGATGGGGAGGAAATAATGTGAGAGATGAGTTATTTGCAGAGCAAAACAGTGTCTTCTGGACCTGATAGGGAAACTGTACCCATAAACTCCCAGCAGTTGTGTTTGCCTGCACAAGACTTGCACAAGACCAAGCATGTTAAAATTCCAGAATGGGACTAGGAGGGAACAAAGAAAGCTCCCACCATAAGTAAGGAGCTATAGAGATTTGTTAGCTTATGAGAGGAAAAAGCACCAGTTTTCTTTAATGGTGAAGTTCTTGGTAGGATGTGCACACTCCAATAAATGGACCCACACCCACAAATATGTGAGAGGGCAAATGGAAATTTGAGGGTTATTAAATTTGACAAAAGTGGATATGGAGTTGGAGGTATATTCATAGCACTATATCTGAGAGAATTTAGGGTGAATATGATCAAAATACATTGTACAAAATTCTCAAATAATTAATAAAACTATTCTAAAAGGAAATTCTTGAGGAAAATGTAAGTCATCTTAGCTTAGAACCCTAGAAAATAGAACAATGTGTAGGTGTTAATCTGCTAATACTTTGAATGGCACAAAACATGGATCTAAAAATAAGAAAAACAAAATAAGACGAGGAAAGATACAAAGCTATATCAATGTTATATTCTTGCATTGACTCAAAGCCTTCTACAAATAGACAGGTCCCTATACACACATTGTCTTTTTATAAAATATAGATGTCAACAATCTCTCCACATACTCAGCTTAAAAGAGCGATGGCTAATATTTTACCCCTGCCTCTAATTTCAGTTGGCTCAGTGTTTATCCCACATGATGCTAGATCTTCTTCAATATTTACTGGGTTTGCATGCTTGAAACACGACAACCCATATTTGTAGGAAAATCCAAGCTCAGAATTGCTTTAAGAACTAGAAACCCCATCTTTGAAGCTAGTTATCATGGCTGCTTAGAAATAGCCTAAGAGAAAAGATTGGTTCTGTTCAGAACAAGTAACTCGCCGGCTCCTGGATACAATAATATCTGGGAGGTGGATAGCATCTCCACAGGTAAGAGGTGAGGTGTCTAAAGAAGTCTGTGAGCCATGTGTCCGATGGAATTCTCTTTCAATATACAAAGTCAAGAAGAATTACTTACCTGGCCAACAGAATTATATCAAATACAGAGTCTCTGTGTGTTAATTGGGGCTGGCGAGGCGGGACAAGACTGGCGGCAGGAGGAAAAACCTTATTCCTTACAAATGGCGTCCATGTGGCTAATAAGAACTTTCACTTAAAATTTAACAAAAGCTTAAAAAAGGGTTTTAGAAACAAAAGAACAGAGACAAGCAACGTTTCTTGGTAACAGCATTTTTCTGGGTTGTACTCTGTTTTGTGTGAGACAAGCAAACATTTCCGCAGCTCCTTTAAGGGAAGATTCCTGACTCAGCATAAGTGGCAAAAAACCGCATGGCTTTAAAAAAAGCATTGCTAAAAATTTATTGGTGTGTGTGAGAGATGGCGATGGCAGTGACCATATCTCCAAGCCGGCAGCAAGCCTGCTGGATGGCAGCATTGACCAGGGCAGTGACCATAGCTTTCAGTGCTGGCGGTAAATGTACCTGCCGCCATCTTTGGTAAACCACAGCAGGAACAAATATGACTTTCATTTCAGCAATGTTGTTGTTTACCAGATAAAAGACTCATGGCCAGAAAAATATAAACATTTACAGTAAAGACAGACTCATATTAAAACCTCTAAAGGTTTACATTGTGTTTTAAAATATACATTGACATGGAAAAAAAAAATAAAATGGTTTTAAAAATACAGTGAGGAGCTGGGTGTGGTGGCACTCACCTTTAATCCCAGCACTGGAGAGACAGAGGCAAGCAAATATCTTGTGATTTAAAAGTAAACCTGGTATGCACAGTGAATTCCAGGACAGATAAAAGTTACACAGTGAAACACTGTCTCAAAAAATGAAAACATACAAGAAGAAAGAGAGTAATAATAAAGCAACGTAAAGATGAAAAGCTCAGAGAGAATCTCGTTACTGTATGGTGTTATATTGTCTTTGTATCTTTTGACTGCTGAGGAAATAACAACAACTGTTAAAACAAATGCTGCTGGATTAATTCAATTTACATATTTTTAAAAATGCTTTGACTCCAAAATTTAAGTCTAGGGACAAGTTACTAGGGAAAAGGATTTCTATTTTTGTTTCCATAGAAAATAAAAAGCTGTGGATTCCTTCCAGACTAATGTGGTTTGATCAAGCCAGGCGCCCTGAAACAGAGTCACTGGTGATCCATCATTCAAAACAGCTTGGACAAAGCAGCCTTGCAGTGTCTTCTTAGGATTCCCCCATGACAGCGCCCTTTACCAGAAGGAAGTAGTTTGGAAAGAACGACGCCCAAATTCCCAAATATTGTTTATAAATGTTTGTTTTCATTTAAATGAGGTTGGTTATAAATGGTTAATGATCACAGCCAATTCTTTTAAAGGTAAAAAGGAGATTATGGTATAGAAATGGATACTTTGTTTTGGAATGGATTTTCATTTACTCATACAATTTGAGGTCAATTTTATTATATGTATATTTTTCCTCTTATTTAGGTATTGTGTTTTTATAGCTCATTTAGAAATGTAATGTATAATTTAGTACAGATTATAGATAGTTACCTATAATAGTCAAAAGTTATAGTTAAGTTAGTTAGGTTTTCTAGATATACAGAGATGTATTTGAGATGAATAGGAATTCTTCTAACCTTCCAAAGACCTACAGAATATGGCATTTAAAATGGTTTAGGGTTTTCGTGACAGTGAGACATAATTGCTCTTGGCAATACCACCTGCACCAGAAAGGAAGATGGAAGATGGACATCGAAGAAAGGTGTTATGAAGTTTGCTTTCAATATAGTAAGACTAGCCATTTGGACAAGATACTGCTCTTGTCTGGACTGTTTGACTTTATGCTGTATAAACTGGACATGCAGGACCCACAGAAAAGTGACTGCTGATTCAAGATGGACATTGCTACAGAGTTCTTGCTTCATGGAAGAATCTGCCAGACGGTCTGGAGGACACAGAGAAAAGTGACTGACAAACAAGAAGACAGTTTAAAGTTTCCTGCTTTGCTGAGGAGTCTGCTAGACACACTATGGCCTGTGGGCTGAAGATGGAAGATTACAGAATAACTTCAGGTGACTGACAAAGGCAAGATGTCTCTGTCATTTCTAGAGTTTATATATTATCCTTCTGTGGTATTTGAAGGAGTTGAAGACAGATAGTTATGGTTATAGTTTTCCTTAGTTAGGCTTAAAGATAAGTTACATATAGGACTTCAGACTCACAAATATAGGATAGATGATAGAATAGTTTTTTAATCTTGCTAAATGTTAATGGACTAAATATTGTTAACTATGATTCTTATTTGATAACTGTTATGTTATATATTTTGCTATGTTAAGCTTAAAACCCTTCTTTTTATTTAGACAGAAAAGAGGAAATGATGGGAGATGTCATTCTGTATGTGTTTCTCATACTGGTTAATGAATAAAGCACTGTTGGCCAATAGGAAAGGAAGATAGGCGGGACTAGGAGACGAGGAGGAAAGAGGAGGTAGGAGGAAGTGGCAAGATGAAGAGTCTGGAGAGAACAGAACCACCATTCCTCTGCTCTCGGTAAGACCACATGGAAATACATAGAAATGGGTTAATATTTAAGACAGAGCTAGCTGATAAGAAACTAGTACCTGGCCAACAGATTTATATCAAATACAGAGTCTCTGTGTGTTATTTGGGGCTAGTGGCTCAGCGGCAGGACAAGACTAGGCGACGGGCAGAAAAACCATACTCCTTATAAAGATACACTTAACTTATGCAAGGGAAATATAAAGCTGGCCTTTTCTTGTCAAATTCTGGTCTTAGACACAAAGATTATTCACTTGGACATCACTTAAATGCATTTTCTCTGTTTAATTTGCTTTGCCTTTGAAATGTTCTGGGAACTCCTCCATGAATCAGCACCAATTTCCAGCCCACCAGGGCATGCTTACTCCCACAGAGAACCAGCCATAGTATAAGGTTTTAAAAGACATTGAACAAGAGGACTGAGGGTCCTCTTTGGAATGAACACACATTAAAGTTCTTTTTGCAAACATTTAATATTGTCATCTTCTATATCTGCTAGATATGCTGCTGAGAATGACTAAGGAAAGATCCTAAGATTTTATCATTCACCTTCTCTACATAGACACCTTCTTTGTACTTTCATTTCAATGCTGCAGTTGCTTGTCAAAGTTCAAGAAGTTGGAAGCTATGACTTCCTAATGCTAATCATGAAAAATTGCCCAGATGTGTGGCACAGCAAATGTGTCACCTACATAAAACAAGAAAAGATGTTTACACCATGTTTGATAGGAATAAACTATCAAGCTTCTACCTTGGTACCTTTGTGGAGTTCTTTGCCTGCTTCATCTTTGTAACAATTCTATGCAGGGGGCATCACATACTGTGATGGCTGTTCTTGCTTGTCAACTTGACTACATCTGGAATTAACTAAAACCCAAGCAGCTGGGTACATGTGTGAGGGATATTTCTCAATTACATCATTTGAAGTGGAAAGACCCACCTCTAATCTTGGAAATACCTTATCATGGCAGCCTATATAAATGACACAAAGAAGGGAGATTTTGCTCTTTGCCTGCTTGCCCTCACTCTTTCTTCCTTCACTGGTATTAGAACATACTTCTCCAGGGTTCTGACATATACTATAGACAAGCTGAGATATCTAGCATCATGGACTAAGCAACTACTAGATGCTTAGACTTTTTGTTGGTTGGTAGCCATGACACAAACCTGTAAGCCAATCTAATAAATGAGTGTGTGTGTGTGTGTGTGTGTGTGTGTGTGTGGTTGTACATGTGTGTGTGTTCATTCTTTCAGTTCTGTTCCTCTAAAGAATCCTAATACACATTCTCACTCTAAAAAAGACAAACCTGAACTTCAGTAGTTTCTTAGCTAATATTTCTATTGCTGTGAAACCAAATGAGCAAAATTAAGTTAGGGAGGAAAGAGTTTGTGTGTATTATGCTTCCACATCGCCATTCATCAAATGAAGTGAGGATAGGAACCTAAGCAGGGTAGGAACCTAAAGGCAATAGCTGGTACAGGGAACATGGAGGAGAACTGATTACTGGTTTATTCCTGGACTACCAGCACTGGAATGGCATACAATGATCTAGACCCTTCCCCATCAATCACTACTTAAGAAAATGCACTGTTTGCCAATATTCTGATCTTATAGAGGTATCTTCTCAATCAAGGATTCCTCCTTTCTCATGACTCTATCTTGTGTCAAGTTGATATAAAACTAGCAAGAACAATTGAGAAGATGGAAGCTACTTAAAGAGATAGAAGTAGCCTTCCAATTCAAATATCCTTTTTTAGAAGACCATGCTTTTCTACATCTTAATCACCTCAAAATTCTTGGCTTGACTTTCTCAAAACTTCTCCAATTTTACGACACAATTACAACATGAAGATCAGCACCTCAAGACCTCACACTATGTTGTATCAACATGAGGGAACTCAGTATACTGGAACTGAATCATATATCAGCAGTTGGACTTCTCTTATTCTAAATAGTATATCAAGTCCCCAGTATATTGTGCTATTAGAATTTAAAGGACTGCTTGAAGTCCACAAATTAACTAATGTACCAATAAAAAAATGCTATGAAAGTTAAATAATATATAGGAATCAGGCAAGAGTTTACAAGTACAGAAACTGCTTAAAAACACAAGTAAGAATATACTTTTTTGGAATAAATACTCTATTTAATTTTCATTTAATAAAATTCTGTATAAACATCATATATATATATATATATATATATATATATATATATATATATAATCTTGATCATATGCATCCCTCCACAGCTTCCCCAAATTCTCCATCACATCTCCCAACCAACTTCATGTACTTCTTTTTCAAGGTTTCATTTGTTCATTTGTGTGTGTGTGTGTTTCATTTTTTCCTTTTATTGAAAGCAGTTTTTTTCTGACATAATATATCCTGATTATAGTTTCCCTCCCTCTATTCCTCCCAGTTCTTCCAAACTTCCCTCCCATCCACATCAATCTCTCCTCCATCCTGTCTCTCATTAGAAAACAAACAGGCTGTTAGTTGGGGTCATCCTTGTTGAACTCTGGACATTTCTCTATAGAACCCAGGACCAGCAATCCAGGGATGTAACCGTCATGGTTTGGGCCCTCCATCATTGATCACTAAATGAGAAAATGTCTTACAGATGGATCTTAAGGAGGTATTTCCTCAGCTGAGGCTTCTTCCTCTGATAATGCTAGCTTGTGTTAAGTTGACATACAAAAACAGTGTTGTAATTTAAGAAAAGCCGTGCTTGAGGGAAAGGCGCTATGAGACAGGGTTCAAGCAGAGAGGTGTTTTATTAGGGAAAAAAGATCAGTAACAGGAGAAAGGGGTGGGATGAGACTGGTCTCTGGAGACAGGAGCAGCAGGAGAGAGGAGAAAGAAAAGAGGGGGAGATAGGGGAAAGAGTGGGAAAGAGAAAGAGAAGGATGGAAGGTAGGCAGGGCCCTTTTAAAAGGGAACACAGTGAATACACACAGGTGGTGCTCTTAATGTCTGCCACTGAGGCCATACCCTGTAAGAACCCCAAGAACAGGCCAGTATAGATGCCTGAATACTAACAACAAGTACAAAGGCTGTTAATTATTTTCCACAGCAGATGGCAATGTCCCATTGCTGAAGAAAACATCTACACAAATAAATGAACATGGAGTGGATCTGGTGCCCCACTAGAGTCTTTATCCCTAATGATTAGTATTCATGGAACTGGAAGGTATTCTGCACAGTTTTTGCTTTGTCCTATTCCAACTGGTTTGTTGTAGCTTCATTTTGTTTCATCTTATTATTTTTATCTATTTATTTATTTTTATTTTACATATTGATCCTAGTTTCATCTCCCTCCCTTTTTCCCTCTCTCCCACCCTCACATGAACCCCGACCACCCACCTTCCCCTTCCATCCCCTCCCCACTCCACATGTAGGGTGATGCTCTCCAGGAGGGGTCATCTAAATCTGTCAAGTCTTTGGAGTAGGGACTAGAACTTTTCTCCTGTCTCTAGGTTAAAGCAGTATCCCTCCAAGGGGGATGTGCCTGCAAAGTCCTTTTGTGCACCAGGAATACATCCTGGTTCCACTGTATGAGGACCCTTAGACTGCTCAGGCCTTCTAGCTGAGACACGTGTTCAGGAGTTCTTAGTAGGTCCCATGCTGGATTCCCAGCTATCAGTCTGGGGGCCCATTAGCTCCTCCTTGTTCAGGTCAGCTGTGTCTATGTGTTTCTGCAGTCTGGTCTTGCCCTCCCTCTCTGCATCTGGATTCTAGTTCAGCTCAGTGTTTAGTTGTGGGTGTTTGCTTCTGTTTCCATCGGGTACTAGATGAGGGCTCCATGATAGTGGATAAGTTAGTTGTCGAGCTCATTATCAGGAAAGGGCATTTATGGTAGCCTTTCCACGGATGCTCAAATTGTTAGTTGGGGTCAGTCTTGTAGGTCTCTGGACATTTCTTTAGATTCAGTTTTCTATTCAATCCTATAATGGCTCCCTCTTTTATGTTCTCTCTCTCTCTCCTCTTCTATTCCTCCTGACTCAATCTTCCTAGTCCCACGTGCTTTCCTCTCCTCCCCTTCTCTTTCTCCTAGTTCCCTCTCCACCCATTGGAACCCCCATTCCCCATGTGCTCTGGAGAAGTTGTCTCTTCCTCCTTTTGTGAGGGACCTTATATGAATCTCTTAGAATCCACCTTGTATCCTAATTCCTCTGGCGGTGTGAATTATAGGCTGGTGATAATTTGCTCTATATCTAAAATCCATATATGAGCGACTACATACCATGTTCCTCTTTTTGTGACTGGGATACCTCATTTAGGATGGTTTCTTCAAGTTCCATCCACTTGCCTGCGAATTTCAAGATTCCATTAGTTCCCCCCCCCCCGCATAGTATCCCATTGTGTAGATGTGCCAAATCTTCTTTATCCATTCTTCAGTTGAGGGGCATCTAGGTTGCCTGGTCTCTGACCGCTGGTCCTCTACTGGAGTTCTGTGCCCTTCTCAGAGATCTGCCTATCCCCTCGGGGCCATCCTGAGTTCCTGCGGGCTGGATCCTTGATCCCATCGCCTGGCCTCTGGTAGAGTTGAGTCTGGAACCAATTCAGGTAGAATCCCCCACACACATACCCTTCCCTGAGTACTCCCTGGATTGGCCCCAGATCTCACTCCCCATGTCCTGTCCCCAGCTAGAGAGCACCTGGTGCTCTGATACACACCCACCACCCCCACCAAGAGGCTGCCCTCCTCCTACCCATTGCCCACCCTGCCCACTGTCCCACCAGTCTGAATGAGCACTGGGAAAGAAGGGGGAGCCAACAATCCTGCCACTTTCGGGGAACTTCCTGGAGCTGTTCTGAGCACACTAGTCCTGCCTTCCCACGTAGGACCACCTGGAATCCCCACCTGCCTGGTCTCTGACCCCCCACTACCAGTCCTTTACTGGAGTTCCAGGCCCCTCCCAGAGATCCGCCTATCCCCACCTATCCCCTGAGGGCCATCATGAGTCCCTGTGGGCTGGATCCTTGACCCCCATCGCAGGGCCTCTGCTAAAGAGAACTCAGCTGGAGAGTGCCAGGCCCCAGCTAGATCAGTCTGCTGGATCTCTGACACCCATCGCTGGGCCCCTGCCTGAGGCGAGACCTCCTAGAGAGCTTGAACCACCCAGAGCTACAAACTTTGAACTTCTGACCCACCTAAGCCCACCAAGGGAGTACGAGTGAGAGGGAGAGGGAGAGGGAGAGGGAGAGGGAGAGGGAGAGAGAGAGAGAGAGAGAGAGAGAGAGAGAGAGAGAGAGACCCCATCTGCACCTACTGGAAGAAGCGATGGGAAGATGGCAATACAAGAAAACACCTAACAATAGAAAGACAAGCATAATACAAGTAAGAATCTTAAAGGACAGTGAATCACCATGGTTGGTCACCTTACTGTTACCATGGTCAATATCAGATTGCATAGTCACTGTCTTTTTCCATGTAAAATGCTAAGCAGCATCCCTAAATGAAAATGTTTAACCAGTGTCATTTCTATACAAATTGAGCAGCTTAAGAAAACAGAAATCTATTTTCTCACAAATTTTGAGAGTAGAAGTACAAAATGAAGGTGTCAGGGGGGTTGTTCCCTCTGAAGCCCTTTGAGCTTCCCAGGGGCCTTGATATATTAGCCTTTCTTGGCCTTCAGCAGAAGAAACTCAAATTCTGTTCCTATCTTCATGTAACCACCATCCTTCTACAAGTTTGTACACAATTTTTATCTCTTAATACGTAAGTCAATGAATTTGGGCCCACACTCATCTTAACTTGATTGTGTCTACAAAGACTGTTATAAAACAGGATCACATTCATAGGTGTGAATGGTGTTTTAGTTAGGATTTCTATTGCTGTGACAAAACACCACGGCCAGAAAGCAAGTTGGAAGGAAAGAGTTGATATAGTTTATTCTTCCATATCCATATTCATCATCAAGGAAGTGAAGACAGAACTCAAGCAGGACAATTCTGGAGGCAGGAGCTGACGTAGATGCCATGGAGGGTGTTGCTTACTGCCTTGCTTCCCATGGCTTACTCAGCCTGCTTTCTTATTGAACCCAGAACTCCCAGCCCAGGGATGGAACCACCTACAATGGCTGTGCCCACCCCAATCAATAACTAATTAAGAAACTGCCTTATAGCTGGGCCTTATGGAGGAAGTTTCTTAATTAAGATTCCCTCCATTTAGATAATGCTAGTTTATTTGTCAAGTTGGCATAGGACTAGCCATCACAACTCACCCCTTGTAAACTTTACACACAAACACATCACTATCAAGCCACACCTTTTATTTCACATTCATCACAAAGACCTCAAATTAAGAACATAACTTTAAAAAGTTCCACATCCTTTACAAATCCAAACACATTGAAATTTTAGTGTCTTTAAAATATCTAATCTCTCTAAGAATCCAAGATCTCTTTTAAAAGTTCAAGATTTTTTTTCAGCTGTGAACTCCTGTAAGACTCAAAATTAAATATCTTCTTCAAGTAGAAAGAACCAGGGCACAGTCATAGTCTGAACCAAGCCAAACCAACCTTAAACAGTATAAATAACTCAATGTTCAGGTACCAGAATTATTAATGTGAAACCTTTGCTTTGCTGAGATATTTGATGTAGTTGGCTAGAACTGAGTAACTAGTGGTGATTAAGAAGAAACCAACCTTGCTGAGATGACATTTTTCTGGGATGTGTTTCCTGAGAGTACATATAGCTGTGTTCCAGGAGTGTTATACCTCATCCTAGCAGGCAAATATGGTGATATGTAAGAGCCTCCCAAGTGATACTGGTTTTGAATATATGAAGGAATCAGGGAGAGTAACTGAGGCTTGGCACTATGAGAAGCTATTGGTAAAGGTGCATCCTCATTGACAGTTTTAGGCCTAAAATGAAGGGGTTAATGTTAAGAAGTTGAGGCTTAGCACCATGAGGAGAACCTTTGAGAGACTATTGGTGAAAGCACAGCCCAGTTGCAGCAGAAGACCACAGCATTTTGGAGATATCAGTATGTAGAATAGCAGCAACCATAAAGTGATGCCAGCCAGAGCCTAGAAGACAAGCTGGGTGTACAACAGAGGGTAGAACCAGAGAAGTCATCCAAGCCCTTTGAAGAACCGGGCTCTTGAGTGAATCCCAGCTAATTGGACAAGTTCAAGTTTGGTTTGGCTTTGTTCAGCCCCAGATAACCAGAATTACAGATCCTTCACTTTGTTTCCCTCTGGAACTTCATAAACCATCTTCTGCACTGCTCTCAACACTCTTATCTTCTAAGCTCCTAAACAACATCCCACTGTGCTCCAACACTCAATGACTTGTCGTAGTTAGGGTTTCTATTGCTATGACAAAACACCATGACCAACCATAATCAAAAATCAAATCTGAAGAAAAGGGTTGATTCAACTACACTTTCACATCACTACTCGTCCTTGAAGGAAGTTAGGATAGAACACAAACAGGGCAGGATCCTGGAGGCAGGAGCTGATGTAGAGGTCATGGAGTGGGGTGCTTCTTACTGGCTCACTTCCTATGACTTGCCAAGCCTGCTTTCTTATAAACCCAGTACCACCAGGCCAGGAATGGAACTTCCCACAATGTCTGGGCTCTCCCCAGTAAATAACTAAGAAACTTCCTTACAGCTGGGGCTTCTGAAAACATTTTCTCAAATAACGTTCCTTCCTTTCAGATAACTCTAATTTGTGTGTCAAGTTGACTTAAGGTTAGCCAGTACAAACAGACATAAATTTTGGTGGACACTGGCCACCCAAATATCTGCCCATGACATCACTCCACCATCAGCAATGATGATAATCAAAACTGTCTTCAGACAAATGTCAAACATCTCTTCAAGAAAAAAAAATCACCTGTAATTAAGAATCACTATTCCACAGAGATCAAAAATGAGAGTTGTTAGTATGGCTACATGTTTTGCGAAGATGCCAGTGGAAAAGATTGGAGCTAAAAGAAAAGGCAGTAGTTCTGTCTACTTTTCATGGTTGCTCACCCCTCTTCACCCTTTTTCCTCATTACATTTATCTCCCTGATCTATTTTTGTATATGTGTAAGATGCATTTTCATGTTTATATGCATACATGTATGTGAGATTTCTGAGTAGCTTGCAAGTGACTAGCCAGTCAGCAACAGGGATTTTCTTTCTCTAGCTCCTCAGTTCCAGGATTACAAGTGTTTGCCGCTATGTGATAGATTTTTTACATAAATTCTGAGCATCAGACTCAGGTCCTCATGCTTGTAGGGCAAGCACTTCACTGATAGAGACATCCTCCCAATACATCTTTCCAATGTTCTCCTTTTATTTGTTTGCCCTTCAGCCTTCCTTTTTCTCCATGTTCTTTTGGGTTCTCCTCTACTCTGCCAGTTCTCCCTTCTTCCTTCTTTTGAGGGATGTCATAACAACAGCAGAACACCTTAGCATCATCATATTACTGGCAGGATAGTTTCCATGGAAAATATCCACTTCCAACTGACGGGTGAAAGTTAAGGTAAGGTGGGAAGGATAGAAGCAAAACAGACTGTCCTCTTCCATGTTATCTTGTGAAAAATGGCTCTTACACAGTCCTTTATTTCCTAAGAGTTTATTAAATTCTTTCAGTGAGGGCAAAAAAGAAAGGGAAAGAAAAAAAGAAACGTAAAAGAAAGTATGAAATCTTGAGGAAAATTACTTTTTTAAGGTTAAGTAGCATGACAATGGCAGCTCATAGACCAAATTAAATTCTAACTGCACCAGTGGCATGATAGATATCATTTTGCTAAGTGTTACTGAGAAAGTGCCTCCTTGGGACTGTGACACTCATGTTCACAATGAACACTTTTCTGTTGTAGCATTTGGTCCAATTAGGTGAAAGTTATTAATACAAAGAGGAGAGAGTTCAGATGGAAAACTACAGTTTGTTCAACAGATCTAGAACATTTTTGTAGGAAACGCTCATGCAGGAACTTTAGGAAAACACAGGTTTATTTAAACCAGAATCAAAGGGGAGGGAAACATTTTATATCTGCAATGATGAACAGTTACAGTTGTGGTTAGAATTATTTTTTGTGAATATTTGAAAAGTATGCATAAAATATGCTGTGTCTCTGGTCAACCTAAAGCAGCTTGATAGGGATTAGCCCATCACAGAAAAAGACCTTCAGTCCCAGGACTTGATTCTGTTTTCACAGTAATAAGAAGATGCTGAAGAAAATTGCAATCATTTACTGTTAAAGCTTGCAATCAAGACTGTTGAACAGTAAAAGCAACCACCAATGGGGGCTTTCCAGTAACCATCCATTTGTCATTTTAAAAATTAGTAAAATGAGTACTGTGAGGCAGTCTTCATGAAATATTTTAACCCATTTGGTAGACCACTTCTAAGGCACCTATACAGAGCTTGTTGAGAGTTTCAAAAATCTCAATTTGTCTATGTGCAAGCAAGTCTGCCTCATTAGTGATCAATTACCAGCCTGGTCAGTCCTAATAAGTCACTAATATATACCTTGTACTGTCAAATCCAGTAATTGGGTGCCACACATCCAATAAGCCATCAGATGCTATTATTAATAAAGCCCTCTAAGCTTCACCAAGATCCATATTGTATAAACGAGGCACCAAATTAGGTCATTTTTCACTGCCTTATGATTTGGTCTGTGACAGATCAGCTCAAGGCAGCCAGCACTGGAACCTAAAGGCAGAGTCCTGCTGTATAGCACATCATTAGTATTGATTCTTGAAGCTTCCAATAGAGGTACTGTTAGAAAAGTCTTCTTCTAGTGAGTTGTTAAGGTATATCGAACTTAAGGATGACCATTTGGGATAGTTCCCAATTCCTCCTCTGTCATGTCCAGAGGAGAGAAAGATAAGGTTGAAGAGGGAAATTACAAAAACTAAAACTAGTGAGAAGAGGAGTCCAAGGAGTCTAGGTGATAAAGAAATTGCTCTCCTCAACCTGCTAAAAGATCTACCACTTTACCCAGGGCATAACCCAGGATTTTTTTCTAATATGGAATTGTATTAATTCCTTCACTGAAGATAGTCTACAACCCATTCTTCCATTTAGCAAAGTTTGATGGACCAACCTATCATGTCACATGCCAAGCATACAAATATACTCTCTTGAAAGATGTTCCACATCTATGCACTTTAGGAATGATTCAACCATCAGTAGACCTTCTTGCTGTATCCAATCTTTATAGGCACCTCCTTGCCATCCTTCAATTCCCAGCCTAAATGACACTCCCAGAGAGCTCCAATTTACCTGCTTCCTCGAAGTTATGACAAGTACCACAGCACTCTGTACTTCTTTGCATTGCTGCTCTGATTTGAATACTTACTTTCAAGTTCCCTTGTTCTTGCTGTCATTTCTAAACTGTTTGCCATTATAGTCCTTGTATCTTGCATGGTACCTGAAATGCACTAAGTACATAAACATTGACAATTAATTACACGTTGAAGTCAAACTGCAGAAGGCAACCACAACCAATGGGATGGCTTACAGGCAGCAGAGCAGCAGTAGTCTTTAACAATAGAGAAGAGTCAAGGCTGTCCTCTAACAATTCTCAGCTTACTATCCATAACAGCCATCCATAAAATCTACCCTTACCCCCTTCTTCTTCCACTCTTCTTCATCAGTCTCTGCTTCGTGACTGTATATACAACATAACCAGCTGCTTCAAATGCCTGCAACCATAACTCCCCCACAATGATGGACTATATTCTCAAATGCTGAGCCCAAATCAGTTCTTCCTTCCTTGAGTTGCTTTGTCTGGGTAACAGTTTCATTACAGCAACAGAAAAGTAATGAAACAAGCAAGTAAAGACTGTGTAAAAAGCCTGAGCTGGGCCTCTTTTCCTTCTTTATCCACTTCTGCTTTCCAGACCCAAAAACACAACCTTGGAAGGGGGTGCTCTTAAAGCAGGTTTAATTTGTGTTTCTGGTGCATAGGATGCAAACATACTTTCAAATAATTATTGGTCATTTGTATTTCTTCTCTGGGGAATTAACTATTTACTTTACCAGCCTGATTTATTGGTTAGATTATTTATGAAGGGTACAGTTTAATTTCGCAGCTCTTTTTGTATTCTAGATATTAATCCCCTAAATGATGCATAGTTGGCAAAGTCTGTTTTTTCCAGTTTTGCATGAGTCTCTTTACTCCTGTGGTTGTTGTTTCATTTACTCTGTGGAAGCTTTATTAATTTAATGTGATCATATTTGTCCTTTAGTGGGATATTTCCCATATTAATACTTCAGAAAAGAAGGATCCAAAGAACCACCAAACAATGAAAATCTATGTCTTGTGTCATGAACCTGACAAGTGAAAGGCCTGTGAGTAAACTCAGATTCATCTGCTTTCAGAACCCTTCTCCTAATCTCTGAACTATGCTACTTCCTATCAGACATGCAGTTGTGAACCCAGAGCCATCACCCATGACTATGCAGCCCTGTAAACTTTAGTGGGACCCACTGAGGTTGACGATACAGCAAAAGCTGTCTGTGGGCTTGAGCAACATGCCAGTACTATTCATACTTGCAGGGATAAAACCTACAGATACCAAACTCTCAGTTGTCTCCTTGGTAGAAAATTTCAATACTCACCTCCAACAGGAAGCTTTGAAAATGAAAGTTGCTACCATTGTCCAATCATAACCACTGAATGATCATTTGTGTGACAATAACAATGGTATGATTCTGCCTTTTGCTCCAGTGGCCCAATGGCTGTGTCCCTGCCCCATGGGATGCCCATCAATACATATTTTCAATAGATTGCATTCAACTCTGATGGCCCTCTGGTTAATTTACACAGTGCCAAACTGACCTTTTCAAATATGTCCCATAGCACAGTGAGAGTGAAGGAAATTTACTGCCAGGAACCAAAAATATGCTACCTTGTGAAATATGGGTTTTTTCATGGCTTGATTTGAACTTCATATCAGAAACAGTGGAGCAGCTCAATGATTATTCACCATTTGAGGAAGGGGAAAGGCAGTTCAGAGGCCTTCAGAGGCCATATTTCACAGCCCTATCAAATGCTCACATAGATGATTAAATGCCTGCACCAGCAGCAACTGCAGAGCCTGCTGGTCACATTTGAGAGAAAGAGATGGATTTCTCTGAGAGGAGAAATTTAAGAACCTGCAAGCACAAGGATTTCCCTTGTGAGTTCATTTGGGAAGATAGATCCCAAGCCTTCCTCTTCTTCTAATCTTCTATTCTTTACTGAAATACAAGGATCCTTTAGTCTATGCTTTTCTAAGCACAAGCATCATCTCAGAAATATAGGGAGTCATCTACCCTCTAAAATGCACAAAGAAGAATAATTCCTAAAAGACCAGGGTGCAGAGTGGTGGCAGAACACACACACACACACACACACACACACACACACACACACATACCACTGAGGGTAATAAGAAAGGTTTGATACAGTATTCAGTGACAAATTGCAAACATTCTTAGAGTAAAGGAATGGGACAGGAAACCATGGCTGGGCCCTCCAGAGGGTGTTGGATGTGAAGAAGCAGCTTGCCAAAAGTTTTGAGCATCAGAGGAAGGATGCAACCCAGGACAAGACTGGGAAAAAACTATTACAATTCCACTCTCTTCTTTTTAACCTTTTTAGCAAGTCTTTTTTTATTGTCTTCCAGTGTTCAGACCCAACCAAAACCATTGTAGCAAATAATTCCATTGATAAAGATCAGTTTTCCCAATTCACAACTGTCTGTTCAGAGCTATGGAACAGATGCAGGGTAATGAAGTGAGTGATATAGAAATTCCCAATAATTTAAGACACACTTTAATCCCTGATCTTATGTCCTCTTCTAATTCAGCAAAAGCCAAGTCTATGTTATAAGAGTCTAATGAGTATCCAGCAAGATGATGAAATATATGTATGTAGCTTGTTATCGGCTCTTGCATTCACATTCACAAATGTTCTGCTCATAGTATATTCTTAAATTGCGCTGATAATTCTGGAGACAGCCTTTGTTCCTTCCCATCCTATAATGTTTCCTCCCATCCTATAAATGTCTTTAAACCAGAAATATGTGATTTATTAATGATTGCCCAAAATGTGCACTTATACCAAATTTTATATATATATATATATATATATATATATATATATATATATATATATATGTTGAGTATCATAACAAACATGAAGATGAGAACATCAAAGCTCAGAAAAGTCAACAAGTTTGGCACAAAAGTCCAACTTCAGACCTTTCTGAAGTGCAAATCTTAACCATTCTGCAATGCTGTCTTATATCCGTCTCTGAAACCTCTACCTGACACCCAAGAGCCCTATCTATATTTCTTAGATGAATGGATAAATATATGGGTGGAGTTAGTTACCCTAAAAAGAATGAATGCATAACTAACCAACTCTATTACTATCCCTTTAGCTTCTCTTGATTTCACAACCAATTATTTAAGCTATCATTTTTTTTTTAATCTCAAAATGTAGCAAAGTAGGAAACAATGGCCCAATTCTCACACCGTATGCAATGTGTTTTAGAAAAGTTGTACCAGCACAAACACAAGTCCAGAAACATAACTGAGTTCATAAACAACTACATATGGTGTGCAGAGAAATCACCTCCAACAGAGCCAGCCATTCCCTCAATATCTGTCTCTTGAAAACCTGAGACAAGCATAGCAGTGGGGGTGGCTAACTGGTCAGGCAGAGGAGTGGCAGAACAGAAAGGATGTTAGATGACAAGGCCAGAGACAGACAGTGGGAGTAAATGGAGACAATTTGAGGACAGCAGCCTTCATTACCATAAAAAAGCAGGGAGGTGGAGGAGAGTCACCCACTGCTCTTTTTAAAGGAGCATTCCAATATTTAATTACTCATTTCAAAGACCCTGTTCATGAAAATGTTCATGTAAGTTAAATAATAACTTATTCATATTGAAAGGACTGGCCTAAGAAATTCTATGGTGAAAAAAAAAAATTCTAAAGTGAGAACTCTTTTTAAAATACTCTTAATGAGATCCCTTCCTCCTTAAAGCAATGACTCCAAAATAAAAGAGAAGGACAAAGGACATTTCTGACCATCATTGTATTAGGGATCATGGTTCCCCTGAGTAAGAGGACTTGATTGGTCTATGATTCTTAATGAGGACTTGAGCCTAAAAGGATTACCTCCATGTCTGTGGGGCCAGGGAATGACATTAGGAAAAGTTATAAAATAATAAGTTCAATAACCTTCCAAGAATAAAGAAATGGGAACTCTTTCAAAGCTACCTGAAAACTTCTACTTGTAGAAATAACTAGATTTATGTGTCCATTAAGCACAACTTAAATCTATTTCTTAAATATATCAATTTTAAAAAAGTCCCTACCAAATAGAGGAAGGTGAGCCAACTGTGGCTCTCAGTACCTACATCATGACTTACAGATAGGTTTTCTTTTCAACCATATTTCCCAAATTTGGAGCAGAAAAATGACAGTCACCTAGAAATATCAATGACCACAGTTGAAAATTACAGACATGAGAAGTATCAACAAAAATTCTCTATTTTGTCTAATCAAAGGACCAGAAGAGAAAGCAAACTAATAAGACAGAAAACTAAGAAAATTAATACCTGGGCCAAGCATTACTAACAACTATAGCTGCTAAATTGTGTAGACTTATACTCTGCAGCAGGCCTACTCTAACCAGAATGCACTCTTTCTGCTCCCTTATGAGGTCAAGATAATAGGTAGACCAGACTTCTACCCTCACATTCCCTTGCCAGAACAGTATTAGAAGAGACTACTTTGTGTGCTAGAGCACCAATAACATGTAACTACTCATGTGGTGACTTAAATCATCAGATATTTATTCTATAAGAATTGAGCCAGAAATCTCAATCAATAACTTTGCTCATTCTAAAGATAGACATCCTTCCTGCTTCTTTCAGTGTCTCATGCCTCTAAGTCTTATTTGACTGATGACAAAACAGCCTCCTTCTTGTTCTGGCCTTGGTCTTCACTTGACCTTCTATGTGTCTCTTTGTAGCATCTCCTTTATGTGTAAGAATATCAGTCATTGGGTGTAGAATAGAGTGTACTCCAAACCCAAGACAGTTTCATCTCAAAGCCTTTAATTATAGATACAAGGTCAATCTTAATAATTATATTGTAGAAACCCAAATGGTGCAGTTTCTTTCAAATGCTGCAGTTTCTTTGTAAGAGATATACCAGTATACCTGATACCAGATTTTCTTTGTTTCTGTGTGTCGGTCTCTTCTTCATTCCCTCACTATTCCAGTCAGGTCCATCCTGGGAACTGTGGTAGGCAAGAAACATTTTAAAGCAAATAAAAATTAGTAGTAAACAAAATTGAAGACATAATGAGTGGCCATATAGAAATTTTAGAAGTGAGAAACAGATGTAGGGTTTCACAATGATGACTATAGCATTTGGGGTTGCAAATGAGATCAGTTCAATTCACCCTGAGCTGCTCAGCAAGTTCAAAGTCAACCTGAGCTATATAAAACCCTATCTAAAAGTAGAAAAGAACAACAAAAAAACTTCAGAACTGAAAAGTAAACTAAGGGAAAAAAATAGTTAATGGGTATGTCAAATGTAAGTATGGAAGAGAGAAGAAATAATCTTTACTTGGTAGAAAAATAGATCAAAGACTTCCCCCTAAGATGAAGAGCAAGATGTGGCTGTCTGCTCTTACTAAGCATAGCCAAACTGATGCTGGGAAGTCTGGCTTATTTGATTGGCCAAGTGCAATATGAGTACTGGTTACCCTGACCCCAATCAGAGCAACATACACATATTATTTGTCCCAAGAGCCATCCCCAGTCAGACTTTTTATACTCTTCAACAAGAAAGATCTGTCCTTCACCAGTATCCTCTCATAGTCCCCTTGGAGATTTCAATGATCCTTTCAAGGCATGGATCAAACATATCCCTCCTTTACTTTAACCTGTCACTCATGACTAGCCCTCTAAGGGAAAACTGTCACACTTACAGGAGCTACAACTTCCCACCCCTTCTCAAGCTTTGTCTGTCTCTTCTAACTCTTTCTGGTCAGAACCTGCCAAGCAAACTCTCATCCCAGTATTTTCTCAGATACCTCTTGGCAGTTTTCACTTCCTCTATTTACCTCTCAAGCCTCTTTCAGGGGCTGACCCTCAAAGAGAGAATTCTTTGCCTCTTATTGTTCAGTACACTCCTTTCCCCCGTTTCCCTTTAAATTTTATGACAACTAATCCCCATGTATGTTTTTATTTTTATTTGTTTTTGTTTTGTTTTTCTATTTCTACACTTTCTGTAGAATGTGAACTCTGAGAGGGCAAAACACATCACTGTTTCAGCTCCACTGCCATCAACATGTCTGGCATAAACCAGGTACCCAGGAATTGTTCCTTAAGTAGCTGAATAAATTAAAGTGGTATTGAATATAAGTCTTCCTAACTCAATTCCCTCTTCCTTTCTCCCATGAATTTTTCTTTCTTCTTAAATAATTATGCCCACACCTACTACTGACACCAGGTAGTCACAGATCCTGAAATACATGAGTCAACAGTCCAGGCATGTGAACAACACAAAACATGAGAACTGGACCATAACTCTGTTTGCAAAAAGTCTAATATAAATTATAATAGTAAACACACAAAAAAGAAACTGTTAATTTGCTTCAAACCACTGAGACACATGTCTGATGCTTAAAAAAAAAAGGTAAACAAGGAAATAAATGATTTGTTTTTCTGTTTTTCTCAAAGTTTCAGAGGTTTCTGTCCATCATGTTGGGTATAGCCTGGCATGATATGCAAAAGAACACAGGAACAGAAAGGGAAAACTGCCTAAGCTAGCTGGTCTTTATTGTCCCACTCAGAGCCTCTAGCCCTCAATGTGCTGCTGTCCATATTCACAGTGGAACTTCCATCATGGACACACCCAGGAGACTTTACCAATCATAGAGACAAATCCCAGGGAGACATTGGGAATTCAAAGCTCCCAGAATTTCTAAATTTATCCATTTTGTGTGTTCACATAATACTTCACATTTTAAGAGTAGTGTTAATTTTGTCTTAATTTCCAAACCGGGTAGTAATTCCTGAGCACCAAAAAAAAAAAAAAATCAGTCCACTGGGCCATGTATTCACTTAAACAAACTCCCTGGTATCTAGACTGTCCATACATGAAAATAGCCAGTGGAAGGGTAATTTATTCTTAGCAATGTGCTTCCAATGATCACTTGTCAAAATAGAAGCTCATATCTGACCCCTTTCATCTGTCTCTTCCTTAGGGCATTAGCCAGTATGATACTCACTCCCAGAGTTAGGAAACACCCCCATGTCTCTGCCCCAAGAGGGTTAGGAGGATAGGGTTTTCAGCCATTATCGAAGATCCTAATAATGAACAGAGCCTTATCTGCTCATCCATCTTGTGGTAAATCATAGATTAGACTTGGAGAGTGTCCAGCACACCCAGAAATCCTGCACTGACTAAAATCCCTCTCCTCTCCCTTCTGAAGAGAAAGCACTGGATAATAAAAGCACAATCACTTGCCAACTCGGACGTGACAATTCTTATTCCAGACAAGTGCTTTGTTCCCATCTGCCCAAGAAGTGGGGAAGATTATTCACTTAGCTCTAAATGAAATTTATTTTCTGAACTTGTTTCAGTTGGATTGCCTCATGCTTTATGCTCCATAATAAGTTTATATTCTGTTCTACTTGAATCAGCAAAACCTCAAGGGCTTCTCTTGCAAGTTACAGGGAGCGCTGATTAGCAACTTAAAAGTGGAGGTATACACAAGACTTTCAGAAATGGAATTCAACCCCATGAAGCAAAATGGAACTCTGAGCTGGGCACCTCCATCCTGTATGAGCTCCAGCTTTCCTAGTGTCAAGGCTTTTGTCATACCAGAACATAACAGGTAGAGAAGCTTTTCATGGGATCCTGGATTTAGACAGTCTTTCTTTCTTATCAGACAACAATGGGATCTCATGTTCTCTCTCCTCTCTGTGTGAACACCCTCTAACCCAGGTACATGGAGCTGTGGTGAAAGAAAATATCAATCCTTGTGAGATCCTTGTAACTTGTGGTAGAGTACATGTCTATCATGTATGAGGAAAGGGTTTTGATCCTTACAGTAGGAAAAGGCATAAATATAGTCCATGTGTTGGGTGCTAGATGACTCAGTACAGTTCACACAGGTAGTAACAGACAGGAGAGCAGAATAAGGCCTACTCAATATGAAAGCTATGATCTCCACTTAATGCTTACTTACATCTCCCTTCTATGTACTCTTGGATTTCCTTTCTCATACTTTCCCTTGAAGATCGTTCCCCTAAAGTAACAACTTATTGTTGCAATGGAGAAAATGGCCACAAAGCACCATACCATGTTGTAACTTTCCTTCTTTGTGAAGCCTAAGAATTTCCATAGTAGGTTTCTGTTCCACAGTTGGGCCTCAGTGTGGCCAAATGAGAGGCATTCTTAATCTTCAGTGTAGGAATTCTTGTCTTCAGACTTGGGGGAAATTTTCAGCCTTGTTTTATTTGGGAAGGGGGTGGTATTGCATTGACTTCATGTTCCACTGTCTTTCTGAAGCTGAGACCTTCTGATTTCTTCTTCCTTGTCTTTCTTTTGAGGCTAAAGCCTAGGTAATGTCTTCAAATGTGACCTTTGTTTTTCTCAGTAATTCTACCATCTGTAAATGGCTGACCAATTCGTCTACTGTGGTGTGATATCCAGGGCTATACTGTTTCCATTCTTAGAAGATGTCTTAGCTTTGTTTTCCAATATGATTGTTGGACTTTAAAGATTTATAGTCTATATTTAGAGTATTTTTTCATTCCATGGCCATTTTAAATATGTATAATTTGAATAATCTCTCAAATTAATTTATCCTGTAAGTTTTAAAACCCAACATCCTTGACTATTGTTATATCTTACAGTTTTATCCTCATTGTGTAGGTTCAGAATACATTTTTCTTATCAGCTTTTCTCCAATAGTGGAATCCTAATGGTCGCTGCTTGAAAAGACTGCTAAAGAGTGAACAACGCCTTCTTTGGGATAGAAAATTAGCTCCCTCCCCCAATTTGTATTTTCTTTCCAATTTGTGTCCTGGGCTTGAGAATACTTTTTTCTTCTCTACGCTAGGTGGAAATCTTCCTCCTTCTGCTTTCAATAACAGAGACATTCTTACCAGGCACACTCTGGGTTTTTCTGCCAGCCTCTCCCTGGCAAAGACACACCTCCCTCTGTGTTACCTGGGTCTGTCCTCATGTCTGTACATTGCTCACAAGCTTACCATCCAGACTTGTATTTAATTTTGTTATGTTTTCTACTCTGGCACAAAGCGTCTTACTTTTATTAGGAAATGAGTTATTCTTTTGAATCATGACTTTTTAAAATTTAAATTTAAAATGTCAAAAAAATATAAAACTAGTTCAAAAATTATTATACTTTCTTCACTTGGAATCCCTAAATCTCAGCATTTTACCATTCTCTCTCTCTCTCTCTCTCTCTCTCTCTCTCTCTCTCTCTCTCTCTTTCTCTCTCTGTGTGTGTGTGTGTGTGTGTGTGTGTGTGTCCTTCTATCCCCACCTCTCTCATTATTAAGTTGCCATAAATTATTTCATGTTTTTTCTCTTCCTATAGAAAAGCACAATAAACATTAACTTGATTTCCCATTTTTACGAGCAAAGCTCTATGGTTGAAGTGGGAAATGAAAAGTGAGATCTACGTTCAATGCTGAATTTTTCATTCATTTTGCCTTCATTATAATAGAAAACTGTTGAAAAGATAAGCTAAGACTTAAAGTAAAGACATTCTCAAGCTCATATCATTATGGGATCCACATATTTATAGAATTTAAGACATAGATTTCATAAAAGACATACTTTCCTTTAAAACACACAGCTAAGTATATCATCTACTTCCACACACACCATGCCTTGCTTGAGGATTGCATGTCTAGAACCTATACTTCAGCTCTCTGACATCAGCCCCTTAAGGTAAAGACCCTGTACCTATACCAGTATCTCCTGCCATCATTGAGATGTGTCTGAGTGCCATATGTCCCATACCCTCCGACCTCCTCTTTAGATATAGACCTAGGAATACTATCACCAAGTACACCCTCACCATAAGTTCACTTTCTACTCCTCCACAATAAGGTCGACCCCAGAAGTGCACTGCCAATTCTTCCTATCTCTGTAGCATATCCTTGCCCCTCCTCCAAGTAAGGACCCTCAATTCTCTATACACAAGCTCCCTAGAGACTGCTTGCTACACACCAGCCTTCCTCCAGTTCCTCTCTCTAGACAAGCTTTTGTGTCTCCTACCCTACTACCCCTGGCATATCTGAGGATTACTGTCCTGTGCCCACCTGATGGTGCCTCCTCTCCAAATCATAATCCTAGGCTCACATTGCCAAACACACCTAATACTACAGGCTATCTGAGTGCTATGTGTCCCCTCACTAACTGCCCATCTTCCAAGGTAAGGTATCCCAGACTCCACCACAGATCTACCCACACTGCAGCCTGAGGAAAAGTCCTGAGCACCTCTTCCAGACTCCTGAGAATTGATTTGAGACTCTTCTAAGTCTACAGAAGGTCTGTTCCTGGACTTAGAAATTTCAACTATCCTGAACTGATCTGGGATCACTTCTGTTATCTCATTACAACATCAGCACTGACTTACCATAAGACTGATTCATAAGCCCCATTCACCTGGTCTACACCCTGATGAATTGGGATATGATGAAACAAATATCCAAACACCCATTCAAAAAGAAAGGCAATATTTCTGTTTCAAAGAAAACCCCTATCAAACACAAATCTTTGTGAAAAATTAGTACTCCCAAAGTAACATTCCCTTAATAAACCAACTTAGATGACTTGTAACACAATGATTTCAAAAAAGCAATACAAAAGTAAGTAAAGAATATATGAATAATCAATTGAAGACCACAAAATTACAATTTTTGAAATAATAAGAACAATTCAATATATGAAAATAGAAAGTAATGAGATACAGAATCTCTAAGTAAAAGCCAAAATGAAAGAGAACTAAAATTTAAAAGTTCAAGAATTCAAACAAAAATACTCAGAGGCAAGCTTCACCAAACAGAAGAGAGAATATCAGGTCAAGAAGACAAGGTAGAACAATTGAATCATTCAGAAGAAGAAAACATGAAATAAATTTTTAAAAACTTATGATTGAACATAGAGGAACTATCAGACACTAGAAAAGGACTATATATATATATATATATATATATATATATATATATATATATGTATATATATATATGGAAAGAAATGATGCTCAAAGGTATAGAATATTTTCAACAAAATCATAGGGGAAAAATTCTTAATCTAAAGAAACAGATGTCTACTGAGGTCCAAAAGGAATATGGAACACCAAATGAAGAGGACTAGAAAAAGTACTCCATGCCATGCAATAATCAGAATACCAAATACACAAAAATAAAAAAGATATTGAAAGCTACAAAGAGAATTATCAGCTCACATAATGGCAGGCCAATCATAATAATACCTAACTTCCAATGGAGACTATAAAAGCCAGAATAACTTAGACTGAAGATCTATAAGCTATGAAAGACCACACATCCAACGTAGACTACTATACCCTGCAAAATAATAGTCATAATCAAAAGATAACATAAAAATTTCCATAATAAAAAGAGATTTAAAGAGATCATGGCTCTATAAAGAACACTAAAGTTTGAAAAGAAAGTTAAAAATACCCAGGAGGGCACAGAGAATAGATAAACAATTCTAGAATATTTAATATAAAAATTCCCATTAAAGCACCACAAAATATCAAATTATAAGAAACAATATGCAAAATTATTGCTTAGTCACTATAATAAACATTAAATACAAAAAAACTCAATAAAATACTTGCAACGTCAATTCAAGAATACATCAAAAGATTATCCATCATTATTTCAGGGTTTGGGGGAAGGTTCAAATGTGCAAATAAACATGACTTACTACATAAATAGAGTAAAAGACACAAACCGCCATCTTCTCATTAGATATAGAAAAGGCTCTTGACAAAATCTAGTATCCCTCTGGGTAAAAGTCCTGTAGAATCTAAGAATATGGGGGACATAACTGAATATAATAAAGGCAATTTACAACAAATATATAGCAAATATCATACTTAACTGAGAAAAATCCCAAAGCATTTTTACCACAACCAGGAAAAAAGTGTCCACTAGCCCCCATTAAATACAGATTTTGAAGTCTTAGCTAAAGTAATAAGACAAGTGAAGAAGATAAAGTGGCTACAAATAGTAATGGGAAAATGCCATTTGCATTTGGCACTACTCATTACATAAAAAAAAAAAAAATCCTAATGACTCCACCATGAAATTTCTGTAGCTGATAAATGAATTAAGAAAAGTTCAGGATACCAAGTTAACACATTAAAGTCAGTAACTTACCTATATATAAATCACTAACATACTGAGAATAATCAAGGAAAAATAACCCTCCACAATAGCCTCAGAAAATTAAATATCCTATGAACTAATAAGACTTGTTCATGAACTGGTAGGATTAATTGTGTGTGTGTGTGTGTGTGTGTGTGTGTGTAAAACAGTAATCAGATTCAATACAATCCCAAACACATTTCAACACACTTCTTCAAAAATGGGAGATATAATCTTGAATTTTGTCAATAAAACAAAATATATAGAATACTCCACAAAATCCTGAACAATTAAAAATAAAGATACTAAAGGCACCACTATATCAGATTTCAAATTATACTACAGAGTCACAGTAATAAAAACAGCATGGTACTTCTATAAAAATAGAGTGATCAATGGAATAGAACTCAGGGCCTACAATAAGCCCACAATTCTACCCCCACCTGATTTTTGACAAAGAGGCCAGCAGTAAACATTTTTGAAAAGACATTATCAATAAGAGGTGACTGATCAAACTGGAGAGGTACATGTAGAAAAAACATGGACTTTTTTCTCTCACCTTGCACAAAACTCAACTACACATTTATCAAGAATCTTAACATAATAGCCAACACCTTAACCCTGAGATGAAAATATAGAGTACACTTGAACTTAAGAGCCCAGCAAAGACTTTCTGAATAGGATCTTGACAGCATTGACATAAAGACCAACAAATTGCCAAATGGGGACACATGAAACTAAAAGGATTCTGTACAGCACAAGGCACCATTATCTGAGAAGAGACAGCCTACATAATGAGAAAAAA